>NC_059370.1:4936467-5268967 GCF_019703515.2 Myxocyprinus asiaticus | reverse complement strand
ACCGGGTCAGAGTTAAAGGATGGAGGAAAACACATTCTACCTGTGTCCTCATGCGATTCAAGTAAGAGGTTTACGTCTGGGCAGAGATAGAATATTATAGTGTGTTATTCTTGTGTTTCAAGGTTTTTGCTTGTACAGTTTATGGACCGCCATGTCCGCTCATTATTAATACTCAGGGTATTAATTATCACAGATTGTTTTGCTGTAATGTGGTCCAACCAAATTGGATTGTTGTGCAATTTCGCCATCGCGGGTGAGACAGCAACTGAGTTCATCGATTAGAGTCAAATAACGTGGGACTGTTTACGAGCCGTCCACCGCGTCTCTGAACGATGAACTAACAGCTGCTTTCTCTCCCACGATCGTGAAATCGGCTTTAGGGCCGTCACTTCTCTCTCTCGTACTAACCACACACGCACACATACACGCACGCGACCCCTCACAAACATTCTGGCACACATTTTTGGCTCGTAGATAGCTTAAATGCTAAAGCCCAGCTTTGTCCCTAAGCTATCGTACAAGCGGATACACGCGGTAACTGGTAGACGCAATCTCCGCCCCCATTCGCGGTCATGTTCCCTGGCCGGAAGTCTCGCGTGACATACTCTCCACGGTAGTCACGTCCACCATTTTGTGCACGTCCCTCCTTACACACACACACACACTGACACACACACACCCTATGTGTTATAGGATTTTCATATCACTGTTTAGTTTGTAGTTGTAAGTCGGAAGTTTATTGACTGCATTGTATTAATTATTAATTGATATTACTGCATAAATAAACTTTGTTTCTATTACAAAGAGAAGTGTTTTGATTTGTTTTGCATACACCTGTGTCATGCTGACGGGATGTCAGTGCTTGGATTCAAACCTTCATTCATTGTTTTTTTTATTCTTCGGATGTCGATTTTCCTAAGAAAACAATCTAATATTGAGACTGTTTTACTATCTGGTTATTAGTCCCTAATTCCAGGGTGGTGCCCCGTCAATGTTAATCCTTATTAATATTCTATTGATTGATAATTATCTTTGATGATTGTTGAATTTGAATGATCAATAATCTAGTGTTAATTTTAATTAATGTTTCATCGATGTTAACAGTTAACGATTATCTTTGATAATTGTTGATTTAAAGGATTAAAAAAAGCTAACATTGATTCTCATCAATGTTCTATTGATTTTAATAATTAATCATTATCTTTGATAATGATTAATTATTGCTAATAATCAAACTTGCTCCTAAACATAGCACACTACATTTATTGGAGCCCCATATGAGGTTTTAATGAGTTAGATTCAATTAATTAATTTAAATATTAATGAATAACTAAAGAAAAAATTATTAATTATTTCTGATAGTAACACTGATCTAACAACCAGTAAAGCCCTACACAGACCTATGTGTAATCTGGACTGGATAGGGAATAGTTTAAAGTACATTACACAAAGTTGTTGCCTGCAAAGTCATTTACTCATATGTGTTAACTGAAATAGAAATAACAATTAATTGAATTAATTGAAAAACTAAAACAAACACAGTTGGTAAAATAACTGAAACTAAACTAAATAATAATTTAAAATTGAAAACGAAATACAAATTAAACCTAAATTAAAAACCCAAAACAATAATAACATTGGTTGACAGACAGAACAGCATTTGTTTAAAAGTTGCGCTTGTACAGCTCTTAAAACGCAGCTCACATTGCCGGAAACGCATCGAAATGATCAAAGACGTCCATCGAGTGCATGTTTACAAAAGATCAACAATTAAAAATAGTACAGATGGGTGCAAAAATGGTACAGGATGCCTTCAAAACAGCAAGAAACAGCACAGCTGAATGAAACAGAATGGAAGTCTCCTTTTTAGAGTTATAACTTGACACTGCGTCTCTTTGAAAAGCAGCGCAAGATGCAAGATAATGGTCAAAACCATTTGTTTAGTGCATGTTTATGTAGAAAAAACACTTAAATCTAGATAAGCACATGAAGGTATCCTTTGGATGAATCTCCCATGACAGACCCTCTCTCCTCTTCACCTGAGTGAGTGCGACTGAGTACCAGTGGGCAGGGCCAAGGGTGCAATGATGAAAAATAGACGTTGATGTCTTGCTGGAGGCAGTCATAGATGTTTTTGTCCTTGTGATGTCACAAGTTCCACAAATTCCAAACAAGATGTTTCAACAGCCTGGTTTAAATACTAAATGCTCTTTTTCTATTAAGGAGGAAGTTTTCAGTTCTGAAACTTACAGTATGATTTTATGGTGCAATGGCCTCTTATATATCAAAAGATCAAGGAAAATTTTATTCCGCATGTCATGACCCCTTTAAGGAAAATCAGGTATAGAAAATATGATGCATAACATTATTAATTAAAGTTATATGAAAGAAAGGCTCATGCATGGTATTTTCTTTATTTCATTATTGCATATCATATTCAGGGTTTCTTGTGCATGGTGAGAAAAAGAGAACCGTTACAGGAATACTTCGTGTTATTTTATCCTTGCAATAAAAAAACCAGTGTGGTTCGGCAATTCCTTTGTCTACACTCATTATAAAGTATGCATGTAATGAGTATTTTTATGCAATATTTTACTACAAGCTAGTCCAAACAAATTGCCGAACCTTACTGCTATTTTTAATGCCAGGATAATAGAACAGCCACAATGATCTACAAATTAAATAATGTACATTAAGACAAAACACTAGGTATATTACTGTACTGTATATAATATGAGGTATCACCACATTACATACATTTTCTAACAAAAGAATGTTTTTACAGCTTCTGTATTTTTTTGTGCATAAGACGAGTAAAAAAGCACAGCACCTGAGTTTGCCAGTTGATTAGCGGCACCAAAGTGCTGGATTGTGCAGCAGCAGGCTCTTACAGTTTCTTATTGTTCAGCCAGTTTTCATCACTGTCCAATAAATAAATAAATCAGACTGCTCTTCGTAAAAAAAATTTCAGATTGTCGGCAGAAGATTTGTCGAACCCGTTGTGAATAACGGCATAGGCATGCATTGTACCTACTGTATACAAAAGCTTATTCGCAACAAACATTTGCACCGAAAAAACGGGCTTGGTGTGAATAGGCCTTAAGGCAGCAACAGATGTATTGCTGATTATAAATATACTTATTTCACCCTACTGTACAAAAAATGTAAACTTGCCACAAATTTGCAGCAAATTTTTCACATGCAAATTAGCACTTGATTCACTGCAAATGTTTGCCAGAAGTTTGCAGCTCTTCACCGGTAGTGGTGACCCTCCGGCAAACCTTTGGCAACAATGTACAATTTGCCGCAAGTTTGCCACAAAGCTCATTTGCATGTGAAAATTATCAGTGGTGAATTTGCGGCAAATTTGCCATGAACTCTCAATTTTCGTAAGGGCGTATTTCATTCAGGACTGATAAGTTTCAACAAAAAATTGTCAATTTTAAAAACAACTGTCTGAGTTTATTGGTGTGTGAAATGTATTTTTTTGTTTATTAGAGTAGCACATTGTTAGCTTAACATCATTTCAAACTCTTTTGAAATCAAATGGAATCAATGCTTTTTGTGTGCTTCACTACAGTACCACTATTTGTGTGCTGTGACATAGAGTGTTCCAAATCAGTTGCTTATGAGGTTCCATTCCCATTAGGATGCTCGCTATGTAGGAAGTTGACAACAAGGCAGCTCACTAGGTTTTAGAACAGCTATTGTGTTTAAGAACAATTATAAATGACACTATTGAACAGTTTTAAGATGCATTAATATCAAATTTATTAACTTTTTGTTTAAATTGGCCTTCACTTAGGTGACCTGGAAAAACAAACATTTCAGGCAGAATTATTATTCTCTGAGAGAACAAAAACATGTTCTTGTGTTTTTTTTTACCTGCATTCACAAACTTTTTATGTAGTTAAGCAAAGCTCTGCTTGACACCCTCATGTTATTGTCCAGAGATAGAACTCATCTGTCTGTCAGTGGCAGCTGCAATCAGGTCTGTGCGTTATCAGAAGACGTCTAAACCCTAGTGCTGTATTTCTCTTTGTCTCTGGGTGAGAGGTTAACCCCTGTTATTAATTCATCTCTCTGGAGAGGATGTTTGTGCCTCTGCCCTTCACCTGTTGCTTTTAAAGGATAAAGTGGCATTAGTGAAGGCAGAGATAGCTATCAGGATTTTGTGTGTGTGAGTGAGTGTGTGTGTGTGTGTGTGTGTGTGTGTGGGTGATTAAAGGAGTGGAGAGAAAGAGGGAACTTGTTGAGGAGGAAAAGATTGTATTTATTTATTTTATTTTATTTTTTTGACCTAGAAGACGACTAAGGTTGTAAAGTGTTATTAGCATTAAACCAATGATCATTATTGAAGAGTTCAGATTTTATGGGTGAGATTCCCATCTTTTCTTTCTTTTTTTTCTTTTCTTTTTCTTTTTTAATTGAAATAGATATCAGTTTCATCTGCAAATAAAATAAAGAATGCATTCTTTTTGCAAATTTTTTGTCATTGTATTTTAAAAACAAAATGGACCTAATACCCAACCTTGGGGGATGCCACATTTGATATACTTATATTAATGCATTTGGCAAACCCTTTTATCCAAAGCTACTGAGAGAAGCTATATATTTTATCAATAAGTGTGCTTTGTGGGAATCAAACACATTGTTTCGACGTTGTTAGCGCTGTTTATTACCAGTTGAGCTATAGACATTTTTCTTATGAAAGCTGATGAATTTATGCAGAACTAAACATTATAGGCTACTCTCTGTTCAGAATTTTCTTTGTTTTTGCCTCAGAGTCAAAGTGCAGAAGGACTAGAGATCACTTAAATTTGAGGAAAAATGGTAAGTGTCCGCACACTGATTTATTGTTACAAAAAGACTTTATTGGCTTACACTTGCAACATTTCGACCATTAGGTCTTCGTCAGGCTTGGGTTGGATGTATATATATTTTTGTTCCTTATTTTTTGTCACTCAAATTTTACCCATACATTTACAGGTCCATTGGGTTGTCACGTCAAATGGCAATCCATTCTTGAATAATATTTAGGTCTCAGTGCTTATCTCTTAGGGACAAGAAGGTGATTTTAGAGAGAAAGATGGGTTTTAATCACACACTTCATGACTGACGTGTGTATGTGAATTAATTGTTAAGTGGGAACTAAAAATCTGAAGGCCTATGTTCCATTCAAAGTTGGATGTGGGAAATTTTAACTTTATATCTCTGATATCTCTGCATATTATTTGCTTAAAAGTGAATTATCTTTAACTGTGCACATATCTACTGTGAAGGGCATGTTGGAAACACAGCTTCACAAAGCTTCGATACCTTTACAAATCTTTTGTTTTGAACCAGTGCTTCAGAGCACAGCCAAAAAACAAACAAACAAAAAAATAAAAAATAAAAATAAAAATACAAAATAAAAATAAAACCAGCCTAAGTATTGTTTTAGTATGAAAACGAACTTTATTTAAGTAGTATTAATTTTAAAAGCATTGTGTCATTATAGCTGTCATTGTGTCATTGTAGCCGTGCATTTACACACCTGTGACCAGCAGATATCCTCAGTGTGCAGTGTTTTGAACACTTTGAAACAGTGCATCATTTTACGAAGCAATTGGTTCAGTTAATTTGAAGTTTCGGAAAGCTTTGTTTCTCCCATTACTACATCCCCCTGGGCGCTGTCATCAGTCCGCTGCATACTTCCCTGCCGTCATATTTGAAAATCTGACAAACAAAATGGCATAGAAGCAAGCAGATGTAGTATATTTGGGAAAGTGTTAATACTGCACACATGTATACCTACAGAATGTACTTCATCAGTGGTTGAGCAGAAAGTTCCTCATCAAATTCAGTACATACTATGAAACAAGGGCATAGCCAGGAATTTACTTTTGGGTGGGCCTCAATAAAAATGGATTTGCCAAGTTTTCCCCAAAAAAATGTTTTACCAAATTTTCCTTAACAACAGAGAAGCAGTGCATTCAAACAGTTCTTTCACACTTTCAGAAATTAGAATAATTGTTTTATAAATATATATTTGAAGCCAAAGAATAATCTCTAATATAGCTGCAAGCAGCGATGATGGGCCCAAGCACCATGGGTCCATTTCCACCTGGTGGTTTTCGGGAAAACAATGCAAGGTGGACACATGCATTTGGCATTTGACATTATTATTTTGAAGCAATTTGGGTAAATATAAGAGGACTATTTTAAAGTCTGTTATAAGTGCCACACTTCCTGCTTCCAGGTGGTGGTGGTATGACCATGACCCAAAATAGTCACAACCATGTGATTAGCCCCCAATACTAAACATACATCTCAATTTTAATCTAAATCACACAATGCACACAGAAGATATGACAACACCGTTCAATATATCAAAATTTTTTTCACAATTTAGCATCTTCAATGTCTTGGCATTATGTTGTCTAAATATAGTGACAGTCTCATGAATCCCCTAGGAGGAGTATTTAAAAGTTCAGAGACTGCAATATTCAAACTATCCAAAATGGCCGACATCCTGTTGGGCGGAGCTAATAACTATAATTATGAAAGTCGTCCGGCTTGATGAGAACTATATACACTATATTGCCAAAAGTATTCACTCACCCATCCAAATAATTGAATTCAGGTGTTCCAATCACTTCCATGGCCACAGGTGTATAAAATGAAGCACCTAGGCATGCAGACTGCTTCTACAAACATTTGTGAAAGAATGGACCGCTCTCAGGAGCTCAGTGAATTCCAGCATGGTACTGTGATAGGATGCCACCTGTGCAACAAGTCCAGTCGTGAAATTTCCTCGCTACTAAATATTCCACAGTCAACTGCCAGTGGTATTATAACAAAGTGGAAGCGATTGGGAATGACAGCAACTCAGCCATGAAGCGGTAGGCCACGTAAAATGACAGCGGATGCTGAGGCGCATAGTGCGCAGAGGTCGCCAACTTTCTGCAGAGTCAATAGCTACAGACCTCCAAAGTTCATGTGGCCTTCAGATTAGCTCAAGAACAGTGCGTAGAGAGCTTCATGGAATGGGTTTCCATGGCCGAGCAGCTGCATCCAAGCCATACATCACCAAGTGCAATGCAAAGCGTCGGATGCAGTGGTGTAAAGCACACCGCCACTGGACTCTAGAGCAGTGGAGACGCGTTGTCTGGAGTGACGAGTCACACTTCTCCATCTGGCAATCTGATGGACGAGTCTGGGTTTGGCGGTTGCCAGGAGAACGGTACTTGTCTGACTGCATTGTGCCAACTGTGAAGTTTGGTGGAGGGGGGATTATGGTGTGGGGTTGTTTTTCAGGAGCTGGGCTTGGCCCCTTAGTTCCAGTGAAAGGAACTCTGAATGCTTCAGCATACCAAGAGATTTTGGACAATTCCATGCTCCCAACTTTGTGGGAACAGTTTGAGGATGGCCCCTTCCTGTTCCAACATGACTGCACACCAGTGCACAAAGCAAGGTCCATAAAGACATGGATGAGCGAGTTTGGTGTGGAAGAACTTGACTGGCCTGCACAAAGTCCTGACCTCAACCCAATAGAGCACCTTTGGGATGAATTAGAGCGAAGACTGCGAGCCAGGCCTTCTCGTCCAACATCAGTGTCTGACCTCACAAATGCGCTTCTGGAAGAGTGGTCAAAAATTCCCATAAACACACTCCTAAACCTTGTGGAAAGCCTTCCCAGAAGAGTTGAAGCTGTTATAGCTGCAAAGGGTGGGCCGACGTCATATTAAACCCTATGGATTAAGAATGGGATGTCACTTAAGTTCATATGCGTCTAAAGGCAGATGAGCGAATACTTTTGGCAATATAGTGTATGTACCAGTTTTGGTGACTGTAGGTGAAAATGGGGGTGCTACAGAGGCCGTCTTACACACCCATTTTAAAGGGGCCGCTACAGAGCCCCTCCTACACGCTCATGTGTGAACTAATGGCAAACGACTCTGATGTGTGTGAAACTTTCATGACATTTTAAGCATGCCAAGTGCCTCAACAACACCCAAATATAGGAAGAAAGGTATAAAAACAATTAATCTGTTGCCATGGCAACAGTATTTAAGATTTCAAATATTCCTTCACAATTTAACATCAGCAGTGTCTTGACATTATTCTAAAGAATATTGAAGCAATTCTTATAAACACAAGAGGGCTATTTCAAAGTCTGTTAAAAGTGCCATACTTCCTGCTGCCAGTTGGTGGCGCTATGACCGTGATCCATAATAGCCACATCAATGTGATCTGCGCTTTCAGTGCTAAATATTCTGGATGGGCCTGGGTCTATTTTGGGTGGGCCCAGGCTCACCCCGGCCCAACCTTGGCTACGCCACTGCTGTGAAAGTACAGGAATTCGGATTAAGCCAGTGTTCTGGATTTCTGTAAATTTCTAGAAAGTTTCCAAGCTGAAATTCCAACATCAAGTTTCACTGTAATGCACTTTTACAAGTAGGAAAATGAGAATGCAGCATAATGCTCATTTTACTGATAGCACTGATTGCATTGAACTGAATACTGAATTAGCCTATTTTTTGCCTGTATACAAACTTTTATATACAATATAGTTTTGCTTATATCCTGTGTTGCATTGTTCGAGACTGTCTCTTGCTGTTTTTCTCAATCCCTCTGTTTCATAATCTTTATCTTTTTGCAGTGAAATGAAAGGCAAGCCAAATGGCTGCATGAAATATAAGACTGTAAACATCTGATGCTCTGATAAGGAGTAGAATGGCACAGGAGACCCTCCAGAGATATGGCGTAAGAAGATCCTCCCTCTGTGCACTCTCTGGGTCCGTTCGGCCCTGACCACCCATATAGATCCCAGAGAAACGGCCCAGAACTCATTCACTCATCCTTTTATTATACAATGCCCATTGCTTTGTTGAGGAGTCTATTCTTAGCACTGTGTTCACTGAAGCACTTGTGTGATTGAGCATTGTTATTCTACTGTATAAAAACCAAATGAATCTCACAGTGTTTTGATCATTTCAAGAGAGCTTTAGTTTCGAGGGGGTGTGTTTCATGGGCAAACGCACAATACACATCAGGCCTAAATGAATCCTGATGGAAATGTCTCGACTGTTTTAGCTCCCAAACAAGGCTGAGCTGAAAAAGTGCTCACACAGGCCAGCTGCTAAATGAGATTGTAATAAAAAAAAAAGAAAACCTTTTTTAAAATTTACACTGCAGTGCCCCCAGGTGTTGAGTACTATATATTGTATAAGACTACAGGATGATGGTGCAGTTCTACATGGATGAACAGAAGTAAGCATTGCCCACAGTGAAAGAAATGTCAAACTGTGTTCAAATCAACATTGTAATGGGCACATTTGCTCCTATACAACAACTGATTCTTTATTTCTAATAAACAATGTTCACACTGTTTACACTGTTTACAGTTCTTTGGCGATGGAATGATATTTCAACCTCTGCCACCAAAAACTGGTAAAAAAAAAAAAAAAAAAAAAAGCCCTCCTCATGTGAAAATGTAACTTTTTATAAGCCGGACTGAATAAAGGGTCACCTGGGAACATGTTGTTGGAGGCCCCCTTCACCCCGAGTGGAAGACCTCTTATCCTACATGAGTTGGGATACACCTGTTTTGGTAGGCTGTTTTAGATCATTTTAGATGAGTAAAAATTGTAGCAGGGTTCAAATAATGCAGCTCTGTTCAAAAGCAAAAGTAAAGGAACTTGAAGCTGCTGACTGTAGCCTGGCCACTTATTGCATGGCTACTTACTGTAAATGGATGTGAAATAATGATTTGAGTTGAAATCCCCAGATGTGCAGTCATTATTCCAAAATATCAGACCACTATGGCATGATTGACCAATCAGAATCGAGTATTCCAGAGAGCTGTGTAATAAATGTAAATAATACATCTTTTTTTTTTTTTTTTTTTTTTACTTGTTGATGCTTGTGGTTCTGCTGCATGGGCACTGAACATTCCTCTTCTTTCCTTACCTTTATCCCCTGAGCGATAGCTTTCTCTTATTCATATCTGTCTCTCTGGGAGAATAAAATTGGGCTCTTGACACTCAACAGTCTAGTGCTATATTTAGCTTCCATGTCATGGCGCTTATCTTTGAACTCACTTCACTCTTCGATAATCCTGTGCGCTCAGACATGGACACAACACGCTCCCCTTTGCAACTGACCTCTTTAACAAGGGCAGGTGGTCTGCATGTCTTTAGCTCAAATAGTAGTTTATTCATACTGGGGATTAGAAGAGTGATGGAATGTATATAGTGCATACAAGTACATCTGTCAGGTTTTATTAATATAAGGATATTTATAAGCACCTGGTCCAATGTGTTTCTATGTACAGTAATTATGCTAACTCCATCTGTTCTTGTTGCATCATTGTACTGCTGTAAAAAAAGGTTCTCTTTCATTTAAAACATTACTTGGACTTTTAAAGCATTAGTCCAAAAATGAAGATCATGTCATCATTAACTCACCCTCATGTGTTCCAAGCCTACATGACTTTCTTTCGTCTGCAGAACACAAAATTAGAAATTTTAAAGAATTGTACTTGTTAGATTTGTCTATTTAGTAGATCTTGCTCTCTGTCAGAAGATAGCAAAATGTATCTTTTGTCTACATTTTTTTTAATTTTATTATTATTGTTAATTTGTTTAAGCCATTACAACAAATGGGGACTGAGGCTTTTAAGCTTCAAAAAAGGGAGCACAAGCACCATAAATGTATCATAAAAGTATGAATGCAGGTTGCAAATGAGGTTCGTAGGGTGCAAGACATACAGTGTGACACTAGAACTCTAGGTCGATACAGAGGGACTGGCATTCCAACATTCTGAGAGATGAATTTTCATTATTTTGATTCCCATCAAAAATGTTTATTGATTTTTGTTCTTTTCCCAAAGTTTTCCAAAGGTTATTTCAGCTCTTCTTTAGCAAGAGGTTAGTCAGTTAATGTTATGTTTCCTTCACATAATCAACTAAGAATGGACACTGCATGTATACAGTATGCGGTCTTCAACAGTGCCCCCCCAAAAAATGAACAAGGCATGTTGTATGGATTATGGTGCCCAGTTCCTTAGTTTCTTCGCATCACTCTTAAATCATTAATTATGTTTTCAACAGCAGGGAATTAGAAAGGGTAACACATTTTTATCTCTACCAGTACATTTCCTTTTCTCAAGCACTGATCAGAGGGTGGTATGCTTACAATGGAGGAAATAATGGATCATGAAATATGTGTTGCAACGGTTTAATTTCATTACAAATATTAGACCACAAAGCTACTGTTCAAATGAGAGCATTAATGGCAGTGCTCTCTCTCTCTCTCTCTCTCTCTCTCTCTCTCTCTCACTGTTGTATATCTTCATTTTGGTTTCCCTCTTGAGTGTCTGTTGCTGCAGTGGCAGATAGAAAAGAAAAAGAGCAATTTATTTTTACCTCAAGGCTCTTTCTCCTGGGCTGCTGCTAAAATCTCTCATTATAGAAAGAAAAAGAAAATATCTGTATATCATTGTGCTTGTAAGAACACATCGAACACACTGTCCCCAACTGACCCTTGCAGAATAAACTGCCTTTAATTCATTTACACAAAACTCGATTTTTTTTTTCCACATTTGTTTTTAAGGAAATCTGCTTTAACAATGAAATTCAATTTATTTATTTATTTAATGATATTCATTAGCTATGTATACCATATAGGCCTACTATACATTGGAGAATTTCCTGGGTTTTTGGCACCAATGAGATGGATTCATTTGTAAAATCTCACTGCCACCTGCAGTTTAATGTGTGCTGTTACAGCCAGCGCACAGGATTTATTGTGGACATGCATCTATTCATATTATAGCAACTTAATATTAAACGTAAGAACAAATGTTTGAATACACCCGGATTTCAGTTCTGCACACTCAGCCAACTTCATGAGGTGCATCATAAAATGCGATTTAAACATTATTGCTGGAGTTCCCATGTGTGATGGACACTTAATGGCTGTTTTTCCTTCACTATCAAATCCAACTCATCCAATTCATACATATACTCAGCTTATAGGCTATTTGTCTAGAAAACTAATTTCAAGAATTACACATAAGTCTTTAGATGAACAGGGCTTTAAGCTCATGAGAAACATAAAGTGCTTTTCCACCTCTGGGCCGGCCGTTTCTGAGTATGGTGAGTAACGGTTCCAGTAGGTATAATTACAAACTGTTCCTATCACAGATTTTTCATCACGGTCAGTTAACCATACTCAGCCGTGCTGGTGGAACACCTTTAGTGACGTGGCGACTCACGATTGGTCACTTGTCCAGTCTGTTTATGCTTATCCTGGTTTCACAGCACCACAGTGGAAAGAGAAGACAGTGTCAACAACAAGCCCTAAAATGCATTACAGAATGGCATGGTTCTGCAACAAGAACCATTTGGACCGATAGTGGAAAAGCACTTATACATTTAGTCAAATGTGTCCAAACTTTTGGCTGGTCATGCATACACAGTATCACACTGAGATGGCAGTTTATTAGAAATTCAAACAGCACTGTCAGCTTGCAGATTATTTTTCCAGATAACAACACAAGCACAGACAGGGTGCAAAGGTCTTTTTTATATTTATTTATTTTGTAGTCAGACTTAACACAAGGTATTGGAATTATGAAAACTGTAGTTACATTCAGTTTATCTGAAATTTGATGGGTTCTTCACAAGCACTCACAACTGCAAAAAAAGATATTTAAAAGCTTGACATGTTCTTCCAACACAAGGGAAATGTTCGACAAAACTGTGCAAACAGTATTTAAGTTCTGTTGAAGAGTTGGGAGGTGATCTGCCAAGCCCTTTCTTGGAATATGCAGCATTGGTTATTTTTTTAAAATTGTGAACAGCTGTCATTTGATTCGCAGAAAATACACACTTGCCATAACACAAAATAAGGCCTGGTACCATGTAGATAGTCCCAAATTTCCACTGGGATAGGTTAAGATGGAATCCTTGCAGAAATTTGGATATATGGTCATTTGAGATTTCTAGTGTCAAGATGTTCCACCATAAGACACAGATGGTAGTTTAACTCCAATTGGTGGAGACAGACATTTATTCATCTATCTTTGCAAACACATATATTTCTCCCAAACTCTTCATATGGGACATAATACATGTTCAATTGAGAAAACGAAAGAAAGAAAAAAAAAAACCACTTCATTGATCACACATCCTTTACATTCAGATGACATGAACACGTCTGTCAAGATGCTCTTTTGAGGTGTGCTGGTAAAATAAGACAATAACATGATTGTGCTGTACAGAAGTCTCTTGGGTGAGATGATATTCAACAGAAGGCCCGTTCACAACTTGATTTCAGACCCCAGTCACGTCAGACTCAAACAAGGGATCCTAATGTCCTAACTAATCCTAAATGCATTTAGTGTCTGCTTTACAATCCATCATATACAGATTATCATTCATTAAAACAAACCGTATAGAATTCAGCCCTATTGGAAGAGAGTATAGGGGTCAACTTCAAGGAATAGCATAGCCATTAATGAAAAAATTGTCATTATTTTCTCACCCTCATGTTCAATATCAATATTATTTTCTTCTCCCATGGAACACAAAATATGTTAAAAGAATATGCATACTACTCTTTTCCATACAATGAATGTGAATGGGGCCAGACAATGTAGAGCTCCATAAAACAGCGCCATATTGCAATATTCAGAAATGCAAATGAGATCTGAGTGCTGCAGCAGAAGAGAAGATTTTAAGTGAACGACTTTTCAAAATTTTGTGCGTTAAGTCTTGCGGACTACTTTTCTGATACTCTCACAGCGGTTTTTTTTTGGGGGGGGGGTCATTTTTAGTGTTCGGCTGCATCTGTCCCTATTCACTTTCACTGTAAGTACAATATCTGTGTGGACACTTTAATACATATCTCATTTTTAAACATCATTTACACATGAGGGTGAGTAAATAATGGCATAATTTACATATTTAGGTGAACTATTCCTTTAAGCGGATATTAAAGGAATGTTCCAGGTTCAATAAAAGTTAAGCTCAATTGACAGCTATTTGTGGTTTAATGTTGATCTGCACAACAAAATGTAGATGTATTCTTCTTCTTTTTTTTTTTTTTTTTTTTTTAAACAAAAATCTCAGTAACGGAGATGCATTTATAATGAAAGTTAATGAGGCCAGTCAATAAACACTAATAAACACACTGTTTCAAAAGTATAGCCACAAGATATGAAAAAAAAAAAATCACTTACTAACTTTATTTGGTTAAAAGCTATATCAAATATTACAACTTTGCTTTCATGATGACGTAACATTGGTATTTTAGCAATCATGGAGTGGTCCCATTCACCAACATTGTAAGTGCCTTATGGTAACCACAATTATTTTTATTTTTTTTACAAAGACGTGGTAATCAACATTATGTCACAAATGCTGACGATAGAGCTTAACTTGCAATAAACCTGGAACATTCCTTTAAAGGAAATACCAGACCATCTGTGAAGAGAAGCATCTGGAGAAATATATTGTTCTGCAGATATGTCAATTTTACGATCATCCAGATTTCCTATAAAACGGTTTGTATTGCAGTTGAAAAATGATCAGTCTTAACATTCATTATTAAGAAGATTTCCAGTCTCCATCAATTCACTGAGAATTTCATAGACACATTAAAACAGCAGTTAATGGATTAATTCAGTAGCATCATGATTATTAAAACCAGAGGTAGCAAATCTAGATTTGTGTTCCATTAAAGTATGTTCCCTCTTTCCAGCTCATTTTGTCCAATGAATGCATTTGCAAGTGTAGAGAACACTCACTGGCTGTTTTCAAGAACTATCACTATTTAGCAGGCAGATAAATGGTGATCATTTTAAATATTAACAGCACTTGTTGGAACTTCTCAAGTTTAGCTATTCCCTTCAGGCAACAAGTCTTTCCCTTAAAACAAATAGTGCAATGTCTCCTATGCATCAGACCAGGGCCAGACTCCATGACGGTTTCAAACTTTATATGATTAGGCTGAATGAAAGGCTCCAATGGTTATATGAGCTCATATGAGTGATCTTAAGATGCTTTTAGGAAACTCTTCTAAAATTGCACTTGATTCAGTTTCTGAAATAAGGTTGAATTTAAAAGCTGATATCTCATGAAATATTAATGCAGGACGACTTAAGTGTCTAGTTTTTAGAATAAAACTCAGAACCAAGAACCCAAGGCAAACACATACAATTAAATCAGCTAAAATAAATAGGAATATACATACATTTGTGACTGCAAAATACTAATGGGGTGAATCTCACGAAACCCATCTGGAACATATTTCTACGGAACACCTTGATAGGACAGGGAGGGATTTTTTTTTTTTTTTTTCTGAAACAGTTTTGCATTCCCTTGCAATAGCTTTATCCATCCCTAACAAAAATAAACATTATTTACAACTTTAACCATATGATATTCATGGTAAAACCATAGTAAAACAGGAAAATAAAAAATATGGTATTAATCAATAATTCCACCAAAAATGTGGTTAGTACAGTTTTACAATAGTAACAACATGGTTAATTTGTACAATAGTTTCCACCATAAAAGTAATTTTATACTGTATATACAGTGTATATAGTATATAACTAGGGAACGCATAACTATTTCAGAAAATAAATTCCCTTCCTGCCCTCTAAGGGGCTCTGTATTTCACCTTAGGAAAAAAAATAAAAATAAATCACTATAAAATAATTGTGCTTTATTGTAAAATGATGCAATTTAGCCCCCCTCCCATTCTCTTAATTGTAATGCAAAGAATAAATAAATACAAAATAAAAAATAAAAAAATTTGCAGTAATGTGGGAAAACGATGTATTATTTAAGTTGTAAAGGATTTTTATACAAAATTATAGTATTTGTTTCACTGCCTTTAATGTTTGCTGATTTAAATAAAGTCAGTTTCATTTCAGTATTATGTAAGATTTTTTTGTTAGAAATGAACAAAATTGTATTAATGATCGAGTAAACCAACAACCCGTCTTCCAAATCATGTTTTTGCCTTACCCCGATTCACTACGGTAAGTCTACAATAGAGATTTTTATTTAGAGCTGTCGGGACGGATTTGGCATGAAATCACAGGAATATGTCATTCGTCCTTGCGTGTTTACATCATGTCCATGAGCTCAGAAAGAATTCGGTTGTGGCGCAACTCACTCGAGTGTTGGAGAAGCGATCGCAACAGCTGTTCAGCGGCGCTGTGAAATCACTCTCCTCATGGATTTTTAACTGTTTGGTGAAGTTGTTTACCTGCTGTAATGCATGGGAATGTTTTCTGCTGTTATGCTTTAATGACTCGAATGTGTACTAATCACGATGCGTTCATAAGTATAAGTGAAGTTTCCATTACATTTACTAATTTTCATGACTTCTGAATATTTTATAATATTGCTGCAGTTTCGAGATTCCCAAAGTGTGTCTCTAAGTACGTTTGCACCGCTGTTTCTTTTTTCCCTCAGTCACAGAAATGCACAAGTTGAAATATTTATTATTGTTATTTATTTTTTGCCTGACGAAGACCTAATGGTCTAAACGTTGCAAGCAAGTGTAAGCCAATAAAGTATTTTTGGAGCCATTTTTTGGTTTCTTTAAACAGATCCCCATGAATGTATGCTCATCTCAAGTTGTTTATAATGTACCAGTTTCATAGCAGAGTAATGAACTTTTATATTGTTATTGTTTGCAGTGCATAGACCTACTATTGTATTAGGGTTCACTCGCATTCTCCACTGAGGCTGTAGATTGTAATATAAAAATGTAATGTATTCAACTGAACTCATATCAGCCATTTCACAAGTTTCACCTCTTAAACTGATATGTGTAGTAAAATACAAACATTAATGTGTATTGTGTAGTGGATAATACACTTTAATAATCATATTAAAATATAATTAAGAGTGTTGTTTATCGTCCTCAAAGTAAGTAATATCGGTTCTAAATGTTTAAGCAAATAACATAATATCAACATGAAAATAGTCCTCAAACCATGAGATTCATCCGCCGCAAGAGCAGTGCCGAATCACAACTGACGTAAAGTGTTCCTCCGCAAGTAACTTGCAGTTTTATTCTTCAACCGCAAGAGGGCAAAACGTTACATAGTGTAGCTTTAAAATACTGTATTGTACTGTATGAAAAAACAGTAATAAGAATCTAATGAGAATCACCATTGATAATAATGGGATATTACCCAAATAAAATGTAAAAGTCCAAACGCATTACAATCATGTGCATTTTTACATTCACAATGTAAAAGATAATCTGTACTGTATATATACATATATATATTTAGATGGAATGTTTTCGAGAGATTTTTGAGAGATTCACCCAAAGAACAAATACAAATCATATAAAACTTTTCTTTAAGTGAGTAGTTTCTTGGATTTTTTCTGAGACAATCATCATGTTCGTGCTTTGAGAATTAGGAGTTAAATTGTAGACATCCGTATTGTCATTTTGGCCTGTCCGCTCAGCAGTGATATTACACTGAATTTATATAATGCATCACGGTGGTCTCATGAGGACTATCTTTCTTGTTGGTCAGAGGTAGGCTTAATCTCCGCCGCCTCAGTGGGTGTGTCCAGTAATGGATTAACAAATCCCTCAAAGTCCTCATCGCCGTGGTCACCACTGTCCTCGGGATGTGCATTGATGAAGTCGTTCTCCCACTCCAGAGCGTTGGAGTCCTCAGAGGTGGAGGTGGGGCCGCTGCCCAACTGATTCCCGCCGGGACGAATCGCTGCCCATAAAATGTCCTCTTCTGTTTTGGAACGCTCCCATGCAGGACCCATCCGATTCATTCCTGTTGAATTTCATATCTTAACTAATTACATTGAAAACAACTAAATTAATTGAAACCATTTACTTGGGAAAAAATGCTCCTGGTCTTTTTGTGCTTGATGCTTCAGTTCATGCTATTCAAGTTTAGTTACTTTACAAAATATTGTAATCGCTTAATAATATTGGTTTACATGTGTCAGCACATTTTAAATGTCAATCCTAGACAGCAGCCCTTGGATGCGGCAATTAAAAGGATTAAACAGCAAAAGGACAATGCAATGGATGAAATATATAATTACTCATAAATTATTTACTGAATGCAGGAAGTAGATGTGTGATGTCACTCACCCTCCTCATCCTCCCACTCTAGGTCCAGTGAGGTGGCATCAGTTTTACTGGTGAAGTCCCAGCTGCCCTCTGTGTTCGGGGTCACAATGTTTGCCTCAGAGCTCAGTCCTTAACACACAAGAGACACACACTCAGAACTAACAGATAGTCCCGCCCCAAACTTATGCCATTGGTTGAGCCAATGTTGCTGTGTCAGGCTGGAATGGCCACTCAAAACAAACATCAATGTTGAAAGTGCCACAGAGAATATCCTCTTGTCAGGCTCACATTAAATTGGTCTGTTTTTGTATCTTTTAATTTTTGTAATCTTCTTAAAGGGAAAGTTCACCCAAAAATGAAAATTCTCCCATCATTTACTCAGCCTTATGCCGTCCCAAATGTGTAAGGGCTTAAGAATAAAAAAATAAATAAAAAATAATTTAAAAAAAAAATGACTTTGGAGCCATTGGCTCCTAAACTAAAACTTTTAGGACCCAAATGGCTTTATTTAGTTGCCAATTCACAGAATTGCTCGATTGAGATTTTGTTGTTCAGACACAACATAGAAAACAAAAGAAAAGGAAGACAGCTGATAACCCATTAATCACAGGTTTAATAGTATATCTACAGTTTAGTGCATACATTCCCCTTTTGTCTCAAGTTCTCACACCCCTTTCAAAAAGACATAAAATGTTTTTTATTGTATTTTATTTAGTACTTCAGAATGTACATAACAGATATTTACATAAAGTACATTATGCATTTAGTATCTTGTGTCAAAAAGCTGGATCTCACATCATAAATAAATAAATATGTCTGGGCCAAACAGTCACAGTAAAGAGAGACTAAGATTTTTACTTTTTTACATTTTTTTAAAATTTTATACAGAGATATATATATATATATATATATATATATATATATATATATATATATATATATATATATATATACACACACACACACACACAGAGTTGTGCTCAAAAGTTTGCATACCCTGGCAGAAACTGTGAAATTTTGGCATTGATTTTGAAACAAATATTTAAGGATAGTGATCATCTGAAGCCATTTATTATCACATAGTTGTTTGGCTCCTTTTTAAATCATAATGATAACAGAAATCACCCAAATGGCCCTGATCAAAAGTTTACATACCCTTGAATGTTTGGCCTTGTTACAGACACACAAGGTGACACACACAGGTTTATATGGCAATTAAAGTTTAATTTCCCACACCTGTGGCTTTTTAAATTACAATTAGTGTCTGTGTATAAATAGTCAATGAGTTTTTAGCTCTCACGTGGATGCACTGAGCAAGCTAGATACTGAGCCATGGGGAGCAGAAAAGAACTGTCAAAAGACCTGCGTAACAAGGTAATGGAACTTTATAAAGATGGAAAAGGATATAAAATATATCCAAAGCCTTGAAAATGCCAGTCAGTACTGTTCAATCACTTATTAAGAAGTGGAAAATTCAGGGATCTCGATACCAAGCCAAGGTCAGGTAGACCAAGAAAGATTTGAGCCACAACTGCCAGAAGAATTGTTCAGGATACAAAGAAAAACCCACAGGTAACCTCAGGATAAATACAGGCTGCTCTGGAAAAAGACAGTGTGGTTGTTTCAAGGAGCACAATACGACGATACTTGAACAAAAATGAGCTGCATGGTCGAGTTGCCAGAAAGAAGCCAATGCCACAAAAAAGCCCGGTTACAATATGCCCGACAACACCTTGACATGCCTCACAGCTTCTGGCACACTGTAATTTGGAGTGACGGGACCAAAATAGAGCTTTACGGTCACAACCATGAGCGCTATATTTGAAGAGGGGTCAACAAGTATTGTGCTCCTTGAAACAACCACAACGTCTTTTTCCAGAGCAGCCTGTAGTTCTCCTGAGGTTACCTGTGGCCACTCGCTGTTTTTCTTTGTATCCCAAACAATTCTTCTGGCAGTTGTGGCTGAAATCTTTCTTGGTCTACCTGACCTTGGCTTGGTATCAAGAGATCCCCAAATTTTCCACTTCTTAATAAGTGATTGAACAGTAATGACTGGCATTTTCAAGGCTTTGGATATCTTTTTATATCCTTTTCCATCTTTATAAAGTTCCATTACCTTGTTACGCAGGTCTTTTGACAGTTCTTTTCTGCTCCCCATGGCTCAGTATCTAGCCTGCTCAATGAATCCACATGAGAGCTAACAAACTCATTGACTAATTATACACAGACACTAATTGCAATTTAAAAAGCCACTGGTGTGGGAAATTAACCTTTAATTGCCATTTAAACCTGTGTGTGTCACCTTGTGTGTCTGTAACAAGGCCAAACATTCAAGGGTATGTAAACTTTTGATCAGGGCCATTTGGGTGATTTCTGTTATCATTATTATTTAAAAAGGAGCCAAACAACTATGTGCTAATAAATGGCTTCATATGATCACTATCCTTTTTTTTTTTTTGCATGATCAGTCATATTTTCAAAATCAATGCCAAAATTTCACAATTTCTGCCAGGGTATGCAAACTTTTGAGCACAACTGGTGTATATATATATATATATATATATATATATATATATATATATATATATATATATATATATATACACACACACACACATACATACACACACACACACATTTAAAAAAATATTCATAGTCTCTCTTTATTGTGACCAGTTGGACCAGAAACAGAGACTACAAGATTGCAAACTGAATGAAATCCCAGATGCAGTTTATTGTGCTTCTCCAATCGTAATCAATAATTACCAGAAGAAATAATAATAATAATAATAATAATAATAATAAACAAGATATGGTATATAACACGGGACTTTTAATTATAGAGAAGCCCAAAATACACCTTGGACTCTTATTATGTAATGTCTGCACTCCCAGTTGTAAACTCGCTGATTCGCTGAGAAAGTGGCTGATTCAAACTGCTAACCTGAGCTCCTGATTTCAAACCTGGAGTTATTTTTGGTTGATTCATTAAAAAAGGTCCAAAAGAGTCAAAGTGTGTATGACTTTCTTTCTTCAGAACACAAATGAAGATTGAAACAATATGATAGGTGTGGGTAAAAAAAAAAAAAAAAAAAAAAACTTAAATATTTGTTTACTGTTTACTATAAATCTCCACCTTTCCCGGCCCCGAGCAGTAGGTGGCAACATGGCATGAAGAATGTGAATCTGCAAAAAACAAAAGAAGAATGTGCAGTGAAAGTGGAGATTTAGAGTAAAAAAAGGAGTTAAATATTGATCCGTTTCTCACCCACACCTATTATATAGCTTCTGAAGACATGGATTAAAACATTGGAGTCATATGGATTACTTAAATGCTGACTTTATGTGCTTTTTGGACCTTCTGAGTTCTGGTCACCAATCACTTGCATTGTATGGACCTACAGAGCTGAGATATTCTTCTAACAATCTTAATTTGTGTTCACCAGAAGAAAGAAAGTCAAACACATCTGGAATGGCATGAGGGTGAGTAAATGATCAGAGAATTAGCTTCCGCTTTCGCAAACTCATCACATCCCTTGCTGTGTTGAGCTTTAAGGCGAGTAATCAAATTAGTTGTGTTAAACGGTAGTTCCATCATGAGTTGTAGGCCAACTGTCCAATGTATTTTTCGTCCCCCTTTTGATTGACAGGAAATAAATGGCTCTGATCATCGGCTGCTTTTATCAGCTGAATACTGATGTTTGGCCGAAACATCCGTATATCTCTAATTGTAATCTACAGCATTCTCAGTGTACGTGTACAAGTGAAATGTGGCCTCTGGGTGAAGTACGAGAACCAGCAGTGTCTTGAGAACTCACTGTTACTGCGAAACGCTTCAGACTGAGCTTTCACAGTCTGCAGGTACACCTCGAACTCTCCATCTGGAGGTTTACTGGAGAAAAACACACAGTTACAAAACCATCTGCAATTTAGAGAGACTGCAGCATTAAGAGTTTGAATTTGTATTTGTACTACAGTATAAATGTATAAGTTATTGCTCATTGAATATATTTAATTAATCTTATTGATTAATAAAAGAAAAATGATTGAAGATATTACCGACAGATTAATCAATGATCAAAACTGTTGTTAGGTGCAGCCCTAATTCCTTTGTTATTTCAGTACTGTCTTAAGTGTCCCCTTATACATTCAAACTGATTTCAGAAAAGGTTTATAAATTAATCAGATAGATCAGGCTTACGGTTTGTGACGAGGGTCATTGCTCTCTGGTTCTGCTCTGGGTTTGGTCCTTTTTGGCTTCCCCTGAAAACAGACCAAATTAACAATAAAAGTTCCCTTCCACTAATATCCCAACAAGCTCTACAATACCTTGCATCTCTTAGTATTTCAAAAAAATAACATGCCACAAATTATTTCTAACTCTGTGTGCCATACACCAAATGTAATACCAGCAGATGGTAACACACATATGATACAAAGCAAAATAAAACACATTAAAACTGAACAGAGGCATGAGGGCAAATAAAGAAGAAAACAATAAAACAAACAAATTAAGAGAAAATATGACAATAGAAGTTATAAAAAATGAGGAGGAGATAAGAGAAACTTAGTTTCACCAGGTCAGATAGATTTAGGGGGAGAAGACTTTTAATTGCATTGTTTGTAATTATGAACATTTGAAAAAAAAAATTAGGGATATCCCGAGTACGAGAACCGGTACTCGCCATTACGATACCTGTTTTGTTTTTTTCTGAATTCGATATTCAACAGTTTATTTCAATTTTATCATCAAAACAGTGTCTAAATAAATGAATTCATTAAAACTTTAATAAAATAAATATAGGACAATTCATTTTCAACATAATATTGTATTATTTTTCTGAAATAAAGTGCTTTTATACAGAACCTCAAAACACAATCCAAAATGCAACATTGGAGTTATATTTTATTAAAGTGCTGCACAACAGCGCAGCACAGATGTGAGATATTACTTAAATACAATACAATTACAATGCATGTATTATCATTATTAGTAATAGTAGTATTACAGTGAATATTACATAACTATACAGTAGTGATATATTTATGTCATACTTTTTTGCATTTAAATTGAACTTTTATTTTGGAGAAAGCTTTTATTTTGGGGTGAAGCCCTTTCTGGTTCGGTGTTCTTGACGGTAGGTTCTCAACTCCGGAAAAGCAGGTTGCTACACGACCCAATATTATTTTTAAACCACAAAAGGCTGCCATTTAATTTAATAAATATGTATTCTGTATGTGCCTAGTGCAACAAAGTGTATTTGTGCTCGCTGTCATCTGCTACAACCCCCCCACGCCACAACACCGGCTCCACACATTCACAAGCTCTCACATTTGAAGCACAGAACACATGCAAACCATATCTTTAGCTCAATAAATCGCAGCCTTTGCAGTTTAATAATCACATTAGGACATAACGTCAGATGGTATCGGAGTACATGAGCGTGGTATCGGACCCGATTCCGACACCAGTATCGTATCGGGACATCCCTATAAAAAAACAGTTGCTTTGACTTTTTTAGTATAGCATTAGCATTCAACAGACTTAGATAAACAGTTGGAAAAATGTCAAGAGTCTTCAGTTTCTTACTATGAGTCTCTGACCACAACTATTTAAATTACAACCTATAAAAGACGAGTCTAATTTAGTTTGAATAAAAATAGCAAGCAAATGTTATATAGTGCTTGACTTTATTAACTGTAATTGTTAGTGTTAAAATCAGATTTGACTAGATTGTGACAGAGTTGAAGGCATGTCATAGATGAAGGGTGTGGCAGAAGCCACACTGGGTGGGGTTAAGAGAAGGGCTGGGCGTGCTCAGTGCAAACGCCTCACCTCCTTTAGCTTTCGCTCCTTAACGAGCCGCGCTGCCTCACGCTGGGCTGCAAATATTGCCTCCTCTTCTAGCCTTAACTTCTCCTCTTCTGCCACTAACTGGGCATAAATCACAAAAGAAAAGGAGGGTTAACTAAACAGAAATAAAAGGGTGAAAAACAATGGAAAACATCAAAGAAAACCATAAAAACTCAAGATAAACAGTAACTTTAAAGTAAAAATACTGCTGATGTTGTTTTAAACATTGTTTGAAATTCAGTCAACATGAAATCATAACAGACGAGCTTTACAGTACTTTCTTATTGTGCACAATTTATGAGTGCATGTTATTCTAAAGCAAAAGTTTGCCTTTCATCAAAATGTAAAAACTTGCACTGCCTCTGAAACGCTTTTCCTTTTCGGATGACATCACCAAGACCTCTTATTCTCATCCTCTCTCGTCCAGCCACCTGGCTCCATTTGGGTAACGCCAACTTTTCATTATCTTAACGATGGATAACATCAAGTCCAGCCATATTTTTATTTTTTTTCTCCAACATCCTATTCACTCAGAAATATGTTCAATTAAAGATGTTAAATGGGTTGCTAACGGAATTTCATGTTGACTTTAAATTAGACAGAGTACAACAGTCCGGTTCCGGAAGTAAAAATCCCATTCATTTTCTCCATAGACAAATTGATTTTTAACGATAATTAAAAAATATTTGTAGACAGCCTACCATGAGCTCCAAGGTTGTAAATCGAAGGTATGTGCTTCTGAAGCCATCAGTCCAATTCCAGAAGTTCTGCTTAAGAACTACACTACCCATACTCCACCAATCACAGAATCTTGGCAAATAAAGCCCATCAAGCTCTGCAGTGACCGCCCTCTTCCATGACACACTGTGAATGATGCAATTGAGTTGGCCTCCCTACACTACAAACTACTTATATATTTGTATATCTGAATAATTTGCAACAATAATTTATTGTTCTTATAAAATACAGTCTTGTATCTTGGTCTTTTTGTCTGTTTTTCAAATCTTTTTTGCTTTAAATCAAAGTTTGTAATGTTGTAATTCACCTAGGAGCTGGTTGGTTTGGTAAATGGTTTAGAACTCTTATGAAGAATTTTATGAAATCCCTATGGAAAAGAATAAGGAAAATACATCCAGAACCCAGACGACTGCTCAAGTGGGCGGGCACTGTTGTGCTCTATTGAAGGTCTAACTAAATATTAGGTAATGTAGAACCACCACGAATTATGTATTTCAATTATAAAGTCTGTACAGTCTGTAACTGAAGCTCTACAGTGAGAAACTAGCATTTTACTAAACTAAAGCAATGATGGTGATAGTGCTGATGGAGATACAGATGTGACCTGTAGTACCTCGGCATTCAGCTTTTCGTCGATCAGCACCTGTTTGTCTGAGATAGCACCGTAGCAATGCTCCTTCAATTGGCCAATCTCCTCCTCGCTGATAGGTCTGGGCCAATGACAGGAAAAAGCGTAAAGTTCAAAGCCTTCAACAGTCAATCACCAACTCTGTGAGCTCAAGTCATGTGGTGCACAGCTCTGAGACAAACATCAGTGATTGGGTTGAAGCGACAGACTCGAGAAAACTCTGAAGGGGTGTTTGATGGATAAGAATGCTTAAGATGCATTTTGAGGGTGTGGAAAGTAATTCTCATTAGTCAATGGATGCCCACGCCAGAATGATCAGATTCTGATTTCGCAGAGATGCAGGTGTGACCTCACGCAAACAAGTCAGAACCCAGGAGATTTAGAGTCAATGATAAACATTGAATTTTATTAAATAATATCCATTAATGAGTCAAAGTTTCTATATTACATGATTATACATCTTGTTAAGCAAACATTTGCAAAGACAGGTGTTCAAAACATGGTTAATTACACTCTCTTTTGATTATAGTAAACCTGTCAAAGAAACGCTAGCATTGCAGCATTGTTTATCGGTTTGGTTAGACGTCTCTGTTGACAAACAATGTAGCGCTGAAAATCACAACTTAATCTCAAAATTAAAAAATAAGGCTGCTCTTTGACACGTTTGTGTATAGTTGTCACTGAATTTTGTATTGAGTGAAAAGTCTCATCACACATTTTCATTATCATCGTTTTCATGACCAAACATTGCTGTCACATCTGAGTACTCAAGCCCATCCCTAGTATGTTACTTGGGGGAATAATGTTCGCTTATTACTTCATGAAACATAAACCGAATATGAAAATACCACACTGTTACTTATAGCAAAGGATTATGAATAAAACAAGCCCAAACACAACATAACACGATGCATAGAGCTTAAAATAATCCTCACAGAGCATCAAGAGATGGCATGCGAGTTAAACGAATGTGCTTGTATTTTACGAGTTGAGATTTATCTAATGATTTTTGTAACTCATGCCTATTCGATCTGTGGATGTTTTTCCTGTTACCATTATGATTATTGTTTACATTTCATAAGTTATACAATTAAACTGTCATAGATGAGCGCTGTAATAAGCAACTGTAAATGAGACATGCATGTCCACAATGCGCACACACATAACGCTCAAACCACCGCTGCACTCACAATCTGGCCGCTAGCAATAATATTACAGCACTTATACAGAGATTAGGGTTTGTATTGAGTATTTTGTTGTTTAATGTTTGTTATATCTGTTAAATTATCACCTCATTTTGGTTTAATGAATTATTACGCAGTTAGAAGTTCATTATTCTCTCTCTGTGACCGATTCTTCAGGATTACTGTGAATACTCGTATAAATGGGCACCATACAGTTTATGCAAGTGTATTATCATGTATTTCTTATTCAGATCAGCATACATCTTTAATTTAGGAACATTTCTGAATCATGTTGCATCTGGCAAACTTCAAATAGCAGCGCTTCAAGCTTCTAAATAACACATTTTTAAATGAGTAGCTTTTAATTAATTAGCTAGCAGTTCCAGGTTAATATATATATATATATATACACACACACACACACACACACACACACACACACACACACACACACGCAGCCAAAAGTTTGGAATAATGTACAGATTTTGCTCTTATGGGAAGAAATTGGTACTTTTATTCACCAAAGTGGCATTCAACTGATCACAATGTATAGTCAGGACATTAATAATGTGAAAAATTACAATTACAATTTGAAAAAAAATAAAAAACAAACACTTAAACTACTTCAAAGTGTTCTCATGAAAAAAATCCTCCACGTGCAGCAATGACAGCTTTGCAGATCCTTGGCATTCTAGCTGTCAGTTTGTCCAGATACTCAGGTGACGTTTCACCCCACACTTCCTGTAGCACTTGTCATAGATGTGACTGTCTTGTCGGGCACTTCTCACACACCCTATAGTCTAGCTGATCCCACAAAAGCTCAATGGGGTTAAGATCCATAACACTCTTTTCCAATTATCTGTTGTCCAATGTCTGTGTTTCTTTGCCCACTCGAACCTTTTCTTTTTGTTTTTCTGTTTCAAAAGTGGCTTTTCTTTGCAATTCTTCCCATAAGGCCTGCACCCCTGAGTCTTCTCTTTAGTGTTGTACATGAAACTGGTGTTGAGCGGGTAGAATTCAATGAAGGTGTCAGCTGTGGACCAGTGGCGATTTTAGGGGGTGGCCTGTGGTGGCCTGGGCCACCCCTGAAATCTCATTGGCCACCCTGTGGCCACCCCAGAACTGATTGGTAGTTCATCATGTTCATCAACACAAGAACGAAGAACCAATAGAAACGCCTGTCAATCAAAGATGACGTCTCAGGTCATTTGTTGATTTAGAGCCACACTGACCCAGGGTCAGTTTTATATTTCTGACCATTATAGTAGTGGTGGGACTGAAGCTGTGTGAGCTGATCTTTGATCAGTGGGGGGAGGGGCAGGCCGCGGGTGGCCAGGCAGGTGCCGCAGGTCGCGGGCAGCGGGCGCCAGGTCTGGAGTATAATGGTCGGTCAGAAGCACGAAGCTGACACGAGCTAGCGTCTACCTCCAACTTCCAATGAGTTGACGACGTCGATTTGTGGTCAAAAATAAAGCTGTTATTTGAGAGGTATGTTCATCTAATCTAACGTTTAATTTATCCCGAATTTCCATGTGAATGTGAAAACATTTTTTCATTGTTACAGTAGCTAGGTTAAAGAGTAAGCTAGACCCTACACCACATTCAGCATGTTATCTTTATATTGACATGAAATATGAAATGCCATGTTTTCTGATTTAATGACGGAGGTGTGTAAAGCGTTTTAACAGATGTATATGTTCAATAGCTAAAGTTATATATATGGCTAACCTGTGTGTGAAATGGAAGGGTTTGTGCTGTGACTGTACTTTAAATCTTTACATGAGTTATTTATGAGCTCTTTATGTGTATTATTGGTCAGTTAGACCAATAAAATCTTCAAAGTTTTTATACCTTATTTGACATTTTAAATATGCAGAGGCAGGGCAAATTGCACTTAAATGCCGCAAATGATTTGACTAACTATTTTATTTGGTAATATTCGAAGTAATTGAAACTATCAGAACATGTGGAAAATAAACCTGAGTAGACACTGTAAATAGAGTTTTGTTTTTTACTGTATTCAGAGCTCAATCTGCAATTTTGGGGTTTCCAGACAGACACCTATAAGCCCTCGTAGCCAATTTCACACACTGATTTGTACCCAATTTAACAATATTTCTGCTGGACAGTGCAGTTATAGCTAATAAATGAATGAATAATTGATTGAATGATTGACTGAATTGCGCCTCAATCAGTTATCTCCTGTACTTGTATCTTTTTATGATTATACACTATACCTGATGTTATACGCAGATTAATTCTCTTCAATGAGAATAGCTCTTAAAAACGTGTAACTGACTTTTCCTAAACAATTACTGATTTAAAAATGGATGTTATGTTAAAATAACCAGAGATTCCCAGAAACTGTAATAGGTTGAAATAGAACAGGAACAGAAAACTGTCAAATGTCAAAACAACAGTCTGATATTGAATACAAACAATTCAGTGAATGCTACCATGAGTTTAAGAATTCATTTATTCTACATGTGTAGATGTTGAAGCAAAGCAATACAATATTTACACATTTTGATCATGTGCCATTCATAAAGGTTCTCCCGGTATCGCCACACCACACTAGGTCTGTGCCCCATCTTGGCCACCCCAGTAAAAATGTCCTGGATACACCACTGCTGTGGACATGTGAGGCATCTATTTCTCAAACTAGAGACTCTGATGTACTTATCCTCTTGTTTAGTTGTACATCTGGCCTTCCACATCTCTTTCTGTCCTTGTTAGAGCCAGTTGTCCTTTGTCTTTGAGGACTGTAGTGTACACCTTTGTATGAAATCTTCAGTTTTTTGGCAATTTCAAGCATTGTAGAGCCTTCATTCCTCAAAACAATGATTGACTGACGAGTTTCTAGAGAAAGCTGTTTCTTTTTTGCCATTTTTGACCTAATATTGACAAGACATGTCAGTCTATTGTATACTATGGCAACTCAAAAACAAACACAAAGACAATGTTAAGCTTCATTTAATGAACCAAATAGCTTTCAACTGTGTTTGATATAACGGCAAGTGATTTTCTAGTACCAAATTAGCAATTTAGCATGATTACTCAAGGATAAGGTGTTGGAGTGATGGCTGCTGGAAATGGGGCCTGTCTAGATTTGATCAAAAATGACTTTTTTCAAATAGTGATGGTGCTGTTTTTTACATCAGTAATGTCCTGACTATACTTTGTCACCAGTTGAATGCCACTTTGGTGAATAAAAGTACCAATTTCCTTCAAAAACAGCAAAATCTGTACATTATTCCAAACGTTTGGCCGCCAGTGTATTTATAATATATATATATATATATATATATATATATATATATATATATATATATATATATATATATATATACACACACACACACACACACACACACACACAAAATAAGCTGTAAATTATCGGTATCAGCCCAGAAATTCCATTTTGGTGCATCCCTAAAATAAAGTCCACACTGGCATACTTCGTAGCATGACAAAACTAAACATTCAATTTTTGTATAAATTGTACACAGAAATACAGCAAAGCAACAATATCAGAAGTCTCATTAGAAGCAACTAAATTAGACAGAAAGAGACTGATTAACTGAAATATAAAATGAACAACCACAATTCGTTTTTGTTTTGTTTTTTGTTTTGTTTTTTCCCCCCTGAAATTTAAAGGCGGGTAAGACAAAAACAGAATATACGGTTACACTCAAGGATATCTAATTGAATTACTCCTAAGTGTTTCAAATAAAATGATTGAGTATTGTTGAAGGATTCAACACCACTTTTTTCTCTTTGTAGCAACCTGGTAGCTTGTAAACACAAATTTGTTAACCGGCAGACTGATAATAAACCCTTGCACCCTCACTCCCAGGAATTGCGTAAATATCTGTGAGCCAATCACATTGGAACTGCCGATTTTAACCAGCTCTTACAAGTTTTATAAACAATGCACATTGGACGGTTCATGAACAGCTTGTAGGTTTATCATTTAAGGCTATAAAACAGCACCAATGTACAGAAAATGGCAACTGAGAAATAATGTCACTGCTGGAATTGCAACTGTCCTCCAAAACTTTAATTATGAGCAGAAAACCTTTCAGTAAGTGCCACAAAATGTAGTTCACACCTGCCATGCCATGAACCAAATAGGAACCAAAGTATGTGAAAGTCAGTCTAAATAACACTTCAACATCATTCAGGCAATAAGTGATCAGACTCTAAAATACCAGTAAAAAAGCGAAGATTAAGTATAACATACCTGGGACAGCTTTGCGAGCTCTCACCCTGGAAAAGAAGATGACAGTGTTGACATTTGATAAAAGGAGAAATTGTGTAAAAACTTGAGTGCTGTTCTGTAAGTGTGTTCTCACCTCATCACTCTCCACGAGGTTCTCAAACTGCAATGGAAGGAGAGAAGAGCAAAGTCACTAAAACTGCAGAGATTCTCGGCAAAGACAACAGAGCTGTTCAGCCGTGACGTCAATTTTTAGCAAACCCAGAAGGCTAATTCGCCATGGGTTCCCTCGTGAATTTCCTATGGGTTTTTACAATAGAGATTGTCGAGTTCTGAGTTAAATAAGACCAGTGGTGAAAATTCTTTGAGGACACTTTCGCGTTTTGTTTTAGGACATAAATTACACACGGTCATACCTCAATTGTGGATTTTGAAGCTGTTGTGTCTTTTAAAAATGCATACTGCTAACCCGTCGCTAAATAAGGACTACAACAGTCATCCATTTCATAAAGCATGTAGCTCACATGCTCATGGTAGTTGTAGTCCTTAATTAGCATTGTGATTACATGAGAAAAATCTTTTTTGTTTTTAACACAGTAATGTCAAAATTAACGCTTGAGGTACGACTGTGTGTATTTTATGTTCTAGAACAAAATGTGAAAGTTTCTTTAAGCAATTTGCACCACAGGGATATTTGAATTACGAGTAAAATAAGATCTATTCAAAAAACCAATAGAAAATTCCTGAGGGAACCTATGGCTCCAAATTGCTAAATGTCTCCCAGGATTTTGGACTACAACCTGAACAGCTCTATATATTTATATAGAATACTCAGTTTAAATAAGTTTTATATTACAAAGGCTGTACCTCTATGGTATAGTGTTCCCCAGCTGTGCTACTTCTGAAGTACTTTGACCTAGTGGCATACAACAAATAATCAGACAGGGCTGGTTGTATGGGAGGTAACACCCACGTCTCCTTGACAAAATGTATTACAATATTTTAAAACAAAATAGTAGTATCCAATATAACCATAACAGCATAAGTGATTAAAAATAGGAACCTAAAAGATTATACACCCTACCCTTACAAAAAAGTACTGTGGTGGTACCATGGTAAATATTGGAGGGTTACAACATTATACGATTACCATATTTGCATAACATGGTATTTACATGGTGTTCTTTAAAAAGTATGTTTGTAATACCATGGTACTACCATAGAAGTTTTTAGAATTCACTAGTGCAGAAGGTTACTTGACTCATTATGCCCACTAATGTTTGTTGAATCTCTATTGTCTGTAAAGTCTTTGTGTTGTTAGACACATGTACTCAACCCAAATCTGGGACACAGAAGAGGACAATGCTTGTCAGAATGAAGTTCAATATTATAAGACAAGTTCTTACACACATACACACACATAAAATTTGCACTTTACTAATTGGACCCAACATTTAAACATGAATAGGGATAAACTAAACATGAAAGTCCCCAGACTGGCTCTGGTAGCATTCACAAGAGGACTCTGGGCGTAGCCCTTTGATCTTAAAGTCTACTAATGCGGAAACCAGAGGGGCGTTCAGAAGTCCGGTTCATTTGAGCGAGTCGGTTCGTTCGGAAAGTCCGTTTCAATGAAGCAGCTCAATTCATGTCGAGGCATCGCTCAAAGGTGTTCTCAGAAGTTCACGTCTACTTTACTTGCAATTAAAACACTTTTTATTCAAACACAGCTATTTATCACCATATTGACGAATATAGCACAGAAATGATAACAAATCTTCTCCCAAACAGTCGAGTGATTTGCAATCGCCTTGGGAACCGTTTCTGTCGAATCATTAAAAAAGAACCGTTTCAAAACGGACATCACTGACAGGACTAATTTCACAAGACTATTCGCATTTACCACACCAATAGCTTCATTACTAGTATTCAGTCACTTCCAAGACAAATATCCAGAGATTTTCAGCTGTTAACCGGCTGTATGGGTGTTTTCCAGTGCAATGCACCTGATACCCCAACCGGCAAATCATGCTGAACGCTGCCAAAGATCAAAATACCACTTTATATAATGCGTATTAAATAATGTAACTGTCCCATGAATGACTCACCCTCCTCCTCTTTGGATTCTGTTTGCTTCCCTTCTAAAGAGTCCCAAACATTGCGCCCAGCAGTTCCCCATGACATGCACGGATCAGGTGCATTTATTTCAACTACTTTTCCATAGCTGATCCGGATGCTGCTTCTTTACACACTTCTTTGGACGCGGGCACTTTATCTGCATGACTCGTGTAAGCGCGTGCATGCGACCGGTTCGCGCAGGTGAGTCACCTGCGGATGCTTCGCTCGCGCGGCTGCATCATTCGTCACCCGTGGGTCGCATTCTCACGTCTGGCCTAAAATCTCTATTGTTTCTTTTTCCTGACAACTCATCCATGTGATTAATGTTTAAACTACGGCAAGCCGCGAGGCTCATGTTATGGAATGACGTCTCCTAGACAGCAGGGGGCGTCAGAGATCATCCAAATCAAAATAATATAATGTTATTTCCGTAACCTTTGGCTTGCTCACTTGGGGGGCTGAAAACAAATATTACTTATTTACTTATTAAAGCACAATCTACAATCACATTTTTATCATAGTGCACAAAGATAAAATACATTACAGCTTTATTTTATGTTATAACATAATATCCTGTACAGCTGCTTTGAAATTATGTCTGTTGTGAAAAGCGCTATACAAATAAAAATTACTTGACTTGACTTGGCTATTAGTTAGGGTTCCCTCACAATACCCTTTTCCATCCCTTATGAAAATTAACCTTGGTTTTACTGCAGTAATCATAGTGAACTATGGCATTTGTAGTAAAACTATAGTAACCACAACATTTACCATTGTTTTACTACAATAACTATTAGCATGATTGAAATTTTTTTCTTGCCATTGTGCAATCAGGTTGAAATTTATTAGGTTTTAGTGCCTTTTAGCTTGACCAGAGCATATTACAAAAATATCTGGTATACCTTTTAATAGAAATACTACCACACCAGCCTTAACTCACATAAAATTTGTCAAGTGTGCCGATTTTTCTTTAGCTGAAATCGGTATACATTGACCAAATTTGAAAACACTGCCTCTAAAGCGGTAAGTGGTAAGTGTTTCAGAGCATATAAACAAGTGTGACATCCATTTATATCCAGGAGAGGTAGCCAGAAGCCAGTTGTGAAAAGAATTGTTTTCAGATGAACAGGCTGTAAAACAGCAAAGAAAAATGCTTATTTTATTTAATCTACCCCCCAACCAAATCCCAAATCTAAACCTAACCATTAGTAGAGACAAATGCAATGTTAGGGATAAAAATGCAACCTCCTTATCACACTTGTGATTGTTTATACAAACCTGATTACTTCCTCGTTTGAATGGGGATTGAGAACTGTGGTCTCCCATGCAACTGATGTAACGCAATAACAGTCATACCACAAGGATAGGTAATTGTTGTTGAGCTGTTCCAAATATGTCCGATGGGAGATAGGGCATGTCAGTGAGTCGGCATAATGTTGCTGATCCTAAGGTACCGGAACTTTCGGAAACAGCATGCCGACTTCCCATGTGATCATGTTGACCACACAAGCATCTTCACATAACCACAGTTTTCCTGAGCAACCACTAGGTGGTGCCATGATGATTCTGATTGCCTGTTTTCTGTTTATGGTCTCAATAAGAAGCGATCCAGAGGGAGAACAGCAAGCATTTAAGTGTTGTTTGGAGTTAAGGCCTGCTCACACCAAGAATGATAACTATAAATATAATTATATTAGCATCCACACCAACATATGATAACTTCCTGTGTCTGCAGTTATGTTCACAGTCTGCTTCTGCTCTACATTTTGCAAAGAAGCCAAAAGAAAAACAGACGCATAAAACTTCAAAGGAGACGAGACAATATTGTCAACATAAGCGCTGGTTACCTGAAGTAATTTTATGCCTTAATGCTTAATGCCTTTTAATCATCTCCGTCAATACTGAAGAAAAATGCAGAAAAAAATTGCCGGTCCTTAAGCAGGAGTTTTCATTTTGTTTGTGTGTGTAATAATAAGTGGCGATCCAGTTCTGGAATGTGTTATCTTGAAGATGAGTGCACGTTGCAGCTCGAACCCTTTAAAGTTAGATGGATTTTGATTGCTTGTTAATGTTTTTATCATTCATCAGCTGGAAAAAAAGCAATCTCTCTTAAAGTGCAATGATATTGTTCCTCTGTGTGGTTATTGTTATAGTTGTGGTGTGGACTATTCTCTTATAGTTAGAACAATTTTTAAAACGTTATGGTTATAGTTATCATTATAATTTACTTATAGTTCTTGGTGTGAACAGCCCTTTAAAATGAATTTCAGGCTTGGGCAGTTGTTGGCTGTCATAACAACTCAAAATAGTTATTGATATCATCATAACTAATCTCGGACTATCGCTTCATGTCATCTAACCACTCAGGTAAGGCACTGTCCTTGTGGTCATGGCAATTCTAAAGTATCGGCACTATGGAGTCACTTGCTTTTTTGACCATTTTTACAAATGTAATACTCTAAACCTCACATTTTTGATAAGAACATACTTTGATGTGAGTGAAACCACTGGAGAATGGAAATGGAAAACAGGCATCTGTTATGAATCATGGCTTACATCCACGTTCTGGAAAAAGGTGGATACCATAAAAAGGTACTGCAAATAGGAATAACCCTACAATGTTTACCATTGTACATTTCTGAAAGGGCAGTGGAGTGCATTTCAAAATGCAGGAAGTATGGGTACACACATGTAGGCGTTCTACATCTAAGAGTCCTTTGGACATAGTATACCTACATATGGACTCTGACTCAGAAACAATGGGATCTCACATATTACTTCATCAAAACAGAAACCCTGCTGAGTTTTTAAGGTCAAAGAGGATTCAAATCATATTAGCCAATGTACTTCGATGTTAGATTTCAGGGAGCACAAATTGCTCATAACAGCAGGTAAAGCCATGCGCCCAGATTGCTAGCCGGGTACAGCAACCCCACCTTTATGGGCCGTCAGTCTGAAACCTTCCCACATGATTGCATTTACACACACATACAGATAACACCCCCCCCCCACACACACACACACACACCTGGTCCTATCAGCAGGCCAGTAGGGTTCTTAATGAAAAGTAGATTATACCTGTAGACAGCAGACCACTGTACTCGTGACACCCCTCAAAACATAGGTGGGACGACTGTTATGTTCCAACGGCTTGGTAAAGGTGCTGGAAATCCAGTGTCAGTTTGTGGAGGTGCCTGTCATTACACGTGACCATTTACCATGAAGGTTAACCTCCAAACACATAAAATGACTAATTTCTTTCTCCTGTATGGAGATAATCCACCCCATATGGCTGAATATGGAAGCGTAATGAAGCTCTTTGTTCAACTGGATTTACCAAATGTCTCTAATTCTTCACAGACACAAACTAATGTGTCTGTAGGTATCAGAGTGTGATTGATACATTCTGCAATTGGTGCCTTCTAAACTGGTCCATGTCATTTAACCTGAAAAAAGCTAATGAGACCTTCCTCAACATTCAAGCCTGCAGCTGCCATCATGATGACAGATGACAGAATTGTCATTTTCGGGTGAACTATTCCTTTAAGATAACATATAAAAAAAAATACAATAAATAAATCATTCTAAAAAATAACTTGCTACAAATAAATATTTATTTTAGGGTGCCAAGACAATTTTAGGGAAGAAGAAATGCTAGTTTAAAACTGTAGCTTCCCAAGCTACAAGCTACTCATAACTATGTCAGTGTAAGCCAATGTAAGCCACTTTAACATACTTAAAAAAATTACTGAGTGCACCTTTAAAGTAATTAAACTACAATCAGTCAAACTATTCTTTAAAAAAAAAAAAAAAAAAGCTACACTACAAACTACTAACAAAAAGTAGTTAACTACATTGAAGTTGTTTACGGTTCTGATTGTAGAATAGTGATGTTTTGTTCGTGAACAAATCTATCTTTCTGAACTAATCTTTTAAGTGAACATATCGCTCATTCACCTCCATACATTGACTCATATTTCTTGTTCACTGATGTCTCTCCCTTTCGAAACCAATGAGCTCTAGTTTGAAGCACTGGACTGCTGTGGTGGCTTTTCATGCCTGTAAAGACTGACTAAAGCATGAGCCAATAGCGTTCAAGTGCGGGCTATGAATACCACGAATACGCCCTTTCACTGAACCAGTCAGTAAGTCTGAACGAGATGAGATGTCTCGTTCATGATCAAACTGAATGTACTTGTAAATTGTTTGCGAACAAAATGAATGACTCGGTCATCTCGTTCAACAACTAAAATCTGTTGACTGACTGAGTGATCAAGAGGATGCATTTCGTTTGTTCAATTCGGCATGTAGGTCAATTGGATCCAAAAAGGAGAGAAAGGGATGAAATGCACTAACACAAGTTTATAGTTATGCACAAAACATAATCCTCAATTTATGAATGTGTAAAAAATGACTTAAGCCCATACAGTTAAAATAACATGAATTACAGATATAAATGTTGTGCTTTGATGTACAGTGAAAGATATTTATGCTTTAGTTGAACTTTTTCTCTGTCTTAGTAAAAAATTAGCTAAGAATTTGACAAAATATAGGAAGATTAAGACATGAAAACATTTGTGGTGAAAACGGTTATCGTGTTTAAACTCTACTTATAAAAGTGTCTTCGTAAATTTGTAGACATGCAAATTCCATTTGTCTTCCTTTGTCATGCTTTTAAAGACTGACTTTAGCACAAGCCACTAGCATTCAAGAGTGGGCTGTAAAGGAGCATTTCATTGGTTTGATCCACTGAACAAATACACCCTTCACTGAACTAGTTGGTCATATGTCGTTCCTGAATGAACTGAATGTACTGGTAAAATTGTTTGCCAATGAATTGAATAAATAAGTCATCATTACTGAACGATGAATTGCTGAGAGGAGGAGCTGCATGTCGTTTGTTCAGTTCGTCAATCTCATTCAACAAGAAAAGGTGCCGGATAAGTTATGAATAAAAGTGAGTAAGAAGCACACATTTCAGTGACATTTGGACATTATTGAAACTCATAAATATTTTTAATTTAATTTTTTTATTTATTGATTTTATATATATATATATATATATATATATATATATATATATATATATATATATATATATATATATATATATATATGTATGCTTTGTTGTCATTTGTGGGGAAACGCTTATGATGCTTGAAGTCTCTTAGACTTCGGTTTTAGTTGTGAATGACTTGGTGCTTTTGATTCCATGCAATTAACTCGTTCAAAATATAAAAGATGGTCATTTGACACCATCTACAGGCACAAAGACTTAATTTGAAGAAATGGTCGATGAACGAATCAATGAACAAATGTGAACAAACCTTTTTGGTGAACAGATTCTAAAGACTCCAGTCACTGAGATGAATCAAAATCACCACCACTATTGCAGAATTCAATAATATCAGATAGTTATATATTTAATCAAATTGATGTTCCCTTACCATGGTTTTACTACAGTAACCATATCTGTAACAAAACCACCCTTACAAAAATCTAAACTATCCACAAACTTGCCGGTAGTGGTGAACCTCTGGCAAACCTTTGGCAACAATGGACATTTTGCCGCAAGTTTGCCGCAAAGCTCATTTGCATGTGTAAATTATCTGTGGCGAATTTGTGGCAAGTTTGCGGCAAATTTGTAGTTTTTTTAAGGGCTATGGCAAAACTATAGTTACTTGCGTTACTGCAGTCATGGTTCATTTTTGTAAGGGTTATACAAATAGGGTTAAATTGAAGATATATTTATACATAAAAAAGTCTAATGAAACTAGAAAAAAATATATTTTATAGAACTGAATAGAAATATAGTGATAAACAGCAGCAATATACAAAATATTTAGCTTCAAAAAGAAAGGCGATGTCCCTACGCAGAGCTCAAGTGAATCAGTGAATCATTTATGTGAACTGTCCAAAAGATCCGATTAACTCAAATTATTTTGTTTTCCCAGCACTACATGAGAGAGAAAGGATGGTTTATGTGAGTGTGTTTGATTACTCCCTCTGCTTTATTGCTGTGTTTGCAATACAATGCGACAAATGTAGCGTTTTGTGATGCTACAGTGCGACTCGTTACATGGAAAATTGAGCTCACTACTGGAAATCGACACTATTGTGAAAATGGCTGAACTTCTGTCACACTGCTGAAAAATGTAGTTACGTTTGTAACATTGCTACTTTGAGCGATCAGGATTTCCAGGCAATAATTAGGCATCAACTTAATTAAAGAGATAGTTCACCCAAAAATGAAAATTCTCTCATCATTAACTCACCCTAATTCTATCCCAGATGTGTATGACTGTTTTCTTTCTTTCTGCAGAACATAAACAAAGATTTTTAGAAGAATATCTCAGCTCTGTTAGTCCTCACAATCGCCCAAATATCACATAAACGCATCATAAACATAACTCATAAAACTCCAGTGGTTTAATCAATGTCTTCTGAAGTGATCCAGTTGAGTAGGTGTGAGAACAGACCAAAATGTAACTCCTTTTTCACTGAACATCTTGCCATTGCAGTCTCTAGGTTTGATGATGATTTCAAGCTCTATTACACTTCCTAGTGCTAGATGCATGCACAGTGACCTAGATGGCGCTATAGGAAGTGTAATCGAGCTTGAAATCATGATTGCCAAGGAGACTGCTGATGTCAAGGCTTATTGTGAAAAAGGAGTTATATTTTGGTCTGTTCTCAACCAAAAGCGATTGGATCGTTTCAGAACATTGATTAACCACTGGAGTCATATGGATTACATTTATGCAGCCTTTATTTGATATTTGGACATTCAAAGTTCTGGTCAACATTCACTTGCATTGCATGGACTAACAAAGCTGAGATATTCTTCTAAAAATCTTCATTTGCATCCTGCAGAAGAAAGAAAGTCATACACATCTGAGATGGCATGAGAGTAAGTAAATGATGAGAGAATTTTCATTTTTGTTAAAATGTTGCTTGAGAGAGATTAGGTATTTCATACTGTGGATGGAAGGGCAAACTGGCATGTGTTCTCTGATTCCCTCTGACCCCTGCTGTGGTTTGGTCTTAAGCCCAACCACACTGCCTTTGTCGCTACTTGTCGCCAGTCGCTGTCCTGTTTGGTCACTAGCATGCATTCCTAGTGATGGTTGCCCACTAATTAGTCCTTCAATGTCATTCCATGTTGACATTGAATCAGTTTTTATGCCACTAAAATTGCACACACACACACACACACACACACACACATACACACACACACACACACACACACACACACGTTGGTTTAGCTATCCTTATGAGGACCCTCCATAGACATAATGATTTTTATACTGTACAAACTATAGATTCTATCCCCTAACCCTAACCCTACCCCTAAACCTAACCCTCACAGAAACCTTTTTGCATTTTTACATAAAAAAAAAAAAAACATAATTTAATATGTTATTTAACGTAGGTGATCTCAGGTTTTACTATCCTTGTGGGGACATTTGGTCCCCACAAGGATAGTAAAACCGGAACACACACACACTCTCTCTCACACACACACACACACGCACGCATGCACACTCACTTCTCTTGGTATTCGCTGTACAAGTCGCTCCATATTTGGATAATGTAAAACAGTTACCAATGGTAGCACACAGTCATTTGTTTCACTGGTGGTTGCACTCGGGTTTAGACATAGATGCTTTGGTCTGATCCACTTGAAAGACACAAAAATTACACCAGTGGCTGAAATACATCAGAGGCCTTCTGTACTGAGAGTAGTAAATCACACAAACCAGCTTGAATTTAAATATTTAAAGGAATATTCTGGGTTCAATACAAGTTAAGCTCAATCGACAGCATTTGTGGCATAATATTGATTACCACAAAAAATTATTTCGACTCATCCTTCCTTTTCTTTAAAAGAAAAAACAAAAATCTGTGTTACAGTGAGGCACTTACAATGGAAGTGAATGTGGCCAATTTTTAGAGGGTTTAAAGGCAGAAATGTGAAGCTTATAATTTTATAAAAGCACTTACATTAATTCTTCTGTTAAAACTTGTGTATTATTTGAGCTTTAAAGTTGTTTAAATTGTCATTTTTATAGTCATTTTAGGGTTTTAGGGTTTGTTGACATTACATCGTTATGGCAACGAAACTGTATAATTGGCTACAACTTTACACAGAAAAAGTTAGTAAGTGATTTTATCATACTAAAATCATGTTTACATGCACATTGTTTATGTCTTGAGGCGATACTTATTTGAATGTTTAAAAATTGGCCCCATTCACTTCCATTGTAAGTGTCCCACTGTAACCCAGATTTTTGCTTTTTTTAAATAAAAGGAGAACGAGTCAAAATTAATGTTTGTGGTAATAAGTATTATGCCCCAAATGCTGTTGATTGAGCTTAATTGTATTGAATCTGGAATATTCCTTTCAATGTTTAAATATATTTAAATAGTCAACTATTTCTGATATAAAGAAATTACATAAAGTAATACTTCACTGGTTATCCAGGTATTGCGAGTCATCTATCCTACTTCTATCATTGTGTGATCATTAAGTGAAAAATAAATAAATAAATCAACATCAATATTTCATGCCTATTTATTTATTTATTAAGCAAGAAGTCTTGTTATAAGTGGGATAATTAGCCGTTAGATGGTCATTTTCACAATATAAACATAAGCAGTACTCTGATGCAAACCGTAGCTGGAATTCAGCTGTTTCTGGAGACTCTTTTTTTCTCACATTTTAATTATCACTAATTAAACCCTTTCAGAGTGACCTGACCTGATTTTGACATGATAAAATAATTTCTTAAGTGATAACAGGAGTTTTGTATTTTTTTCAGTGAGTTGATTGGCATGTATTTATTTTATTTTATTTTTTTAAAACCATGTATTTTAATCATCAACATTAAACTAGATTTTTACATTTACTGAAGAAAATGTTATTGGTGTTTACCCTTGCAAAACTATCTGCCATAATGTAGGACAGTGCATTGGTGTTGCTAACTAACCCTTGTGAAAAGAGCCCATTTCCAACTCTCTGAGATTTTGGTTCTTATATGCCCATGGTTTATGTTTTATCAATATGTTTTATCGACCGCCAGACAAAAATTGTAAGCCTGATCACTTAGAAAAGCAATAGAACTCCTCTCCTCAACAAGCCACACAATGTGAAGTTTTATTCACCAAAATGCAGTACCTAGTGGTTAGGGGTTTGTTCATCACTAACCCGAAGTGTGATCAGTAGTATTAGTGATGCTTGTCTTAGCAAACAACACTGTTGTAGATCTAAGGCTTCTTTTGTGTCAGTTTATAAAAGTGTTATTAATAAAGCCCTGGGTGCTGGGCAGGTTGATTTGAGCTGAAAGAGATGACAGATGGAGAATGTAGTCAGACGTGGCTACGCAGTCATGTGAACATCTTGTTAACCCTGCTGAGACCTACAGCCCAACTGATGTCTGATTCTGATGCGCTAACAGAGAGGGTCTGAACGTGGTGGCTTGCTGGTGATTGGCCAGCACCAATTTTTTCTTTCTTCAGCAAAGATTTGTAGAAGAATATTTCAGCTCTGTAGGTCTATACAATGCAAGTGAATAATGGCCTGAACTTTGAAGCTCCAAAAAGGACATAAAGGCAGCTTAAAAGTAATCCATAAGACTCTAGTGGTTAAATCCATGTCTTCTGAAGAGATATGATAGGTGTGGGTGAGAAACAGATCAATATTTAAGTAATTTTTCACTATAAATTATCCTTCCTTCCCAGTACGTGGGAAAGATTGTGAATCACCAAAAGCAAAAGAAGAAGAATGTAAAAGTGAAAGGTAAATTGGAGATTTATAGTAAAAAATGACTTAAATAAAAAAATGACTTAAATATGGATCTGTTACTCACTTCTGAAGACATAGATTTAACCACTGTAGTCTTATGGACTACTTTTATGCTGCCTTTATGTGCTTCAATGTACTTAATCTTCAAAGTTTTGGCCACTATTCACTTTGCACTTCGCATTGCATGGACCTACAGAGCTGAAATATTCTTCTAAAAATCTTAATTTGTGTTCTGCAGAAGAAGGTCATACACATCTGGGATGGCATGAGGGTGAGTAAATGATAAGAGAATTTTCATTTTTGGGTGAACTATCCCTTTAAGTAAAATATAATTTCTAATTTATTTCTTTTGAATTTGGGGTGAAAAGTGACCTGAACACAATTTTGTGAGATTTGGCCAATTATTGCAAATCTATCAAATCCCTTAGAGAACAGAGGGATGTGAAGTTAAAGTTTGCTTGTAAACTTCTGTAATCTGTTGCCATAGTTACATAGATCATTCCTCAAACACTATAGGTCTTGATGTAGTCAGTAATGCTGGCATCATAAATGTCTACTGGGGATGACAGCCAATGGGAGCACAGATGATTAGAGAGGAATTTTCCTGCCTGAAGACAACTTAAATATGTACCTTTTCAACAGTCCATTATGGACATGCAAATAAGATCAAACAGAATCACAACTGACATCCATTTTTGATGTCATTCCCAGGATGCTGGTGATGTAACATTCTATGATGTGGATATGCAAACAGAAACTCTGTGACACACATATGTTTAAAGTGTCCTTGCACTCCCTCATGGTTCAGTTTATGCCGAAGGGACTGACAGACAGATGTGATATATTTCAGAATTCCTCCTTTAATCATTTTTCATCACAGCTTTTATCTGAGCATTACTGTCCTCCAGATCTGGGTTTGTCTTCTCATCCTGTGCTTCTTTGAGCACTGATCCACCTCATCTGGTCTCAAAAACACACAGTGCCAGCTTGCATCATGGAAAAATATCCACACAAGCAAGTTAGATCTTTCAATTGAACCCGTGACCCTTAAACAATCTCGCCGAGAACTCCTGCTGTAATCTTTACCCGTGGACAAGTCTGTCAGGGGTAGGCTGCTGCAGATAGCTGATGATTACAGAAAAAATAACTTTAGACAGTTATTTGGAGGATGATTACATCCACTATGCCTGCAGCTAGTTAGCCCTTTTTGCAGTGGCTCATGCTTTGCCTCTCATTTGATGATTTGATGATGGTTTCATTATCTTTTTGAAAACATTGTTTTGTCACGTTCTTTTTTCTTTATCCATGCTTTGTGGAAAACACTGCTTCTGAACAGTACTTATATATGTAATAGAAGATCATTTCACTATTTCCATGGCAACAAAACCCTCAGTTCAAAGGTAGCTGTGGGATAAAAGTGTTTGGGTCTTTATGAAGCAGGATAAATACTGTGCTGTTACTGAACTCAGACTGAATAACAAGGTTGTGAAAATGTGAGGCTGTATATGGTCATTAGTGAAAATCCATTTGTGCAAGTTGAGCTGTATCCATCTGTTAAAGCTCCAATACACTCCCAGTGAATTTCTTCTTTGTTCTTCAATTAGAGATAGAAGGAAGGTCGATACAGCAATGGTATACTGTTTACGAACATTCATACACCGCTCAAGAAGCTGGTGCCAGTGTTTAGAGGAGCATTTAAATATGAGATGCACGCTGTTGTGTCAACAGACTATGTGTAAAACATGAACCGATATGACATTAAAATTTATAACAAATTACTACACCCCTCATTCTGTAAGAAGACTCCACATGACATCCGTAAAAGAAACTGCTTTAACCACTCAGTGATGATTTAAGTAATATATAAGCTGTAGATAATGTGTAATTTACAATGTTTACATTTTTCATTCATAGTGGTAATGCTAACTGTTCTGCCATCCCTATGCTCCCTGCACAAGCTGACAGAAAGATGACTCTCACCAATCACCACGCTGAAGAAGATATTTGGTCTAGAATTTATTATTGCAGTCGCTTCAGCCATAAATGTTGTGAGAACCTCATTTGTGATTCTGGTAGGTCCGAACATCATTGTATCCAAAATCTTTCGAGTCAAGCCGATCATCCGCTCCCAAGAACCACCTATGTGTGAAGCTTGGGGTGGGTTAAAGATCCAAGTACACCCTTGCTCTGCAAGAAACTTTGTCACTCTGTTCTCGTCCAAGTAAGCAGGTGAACAACACTGCCCATGTTTTGTCATTGACATGACCTCCTCTTGTGTGGCATGTAGAAATGTTCCAGGGCCCAAATACATCAACCTCCACATAAGTAATTGGAGGTTCAGAGCTGAATCTGTCCACAGGCAAGTTAGCCATCTTCTAAACTTCACATTTCCACGCAACCTGTGACAAAACACATTTGAAGTTAAGGGAAGACATGCATCTCTTGGCTCCCACAATCCAAAAGCCAGCCATATGGACGGTGCCTTCGGTAAAGTGTCTTCCTTGATGCTGTGATTGCTTATGATAGTGTCTTGCTATCAAAACTGCAACATGATGTTGTCTTGGGATGATGACGGGATTATTTTTGTCCTGTCCAATGTTTGCCTGAAAAATACGTCCTCCAATCCTCATTAGGCCTTCCTCATCTATGAAGGGATTCAGTGTATATAGAGGACTATCCTTTGAGAGACATTTACTGCCTCCAATGCACTGAAATTCAGTGGTGATAGCATTTTGCATGGCTCGAATGATGAAATTCTTGGCTTGTGTTAAGACATCTGCTTTGTGTAAAGCTTCACAACAATGCCAGCCTTTACAGACCTTTGTGAAAGAGCGAGCAATGTATATTAGGTGTGCAACCGCCTGAAGAAGTGCTTTCCAACATGAGAAAAGTTCAAAGCATGCTGAACCAAGGTGGAGAGTTAGAGGTGGCGAGTGTCATTACCACTGGGCGGACATTAACATCTTCTGTGGGATCGACAAGGTCATATTTGGCTGCACCAAGGTGTGTTGAGTCAGGGTGAGACAGGAATGCTGGACCTGTAAGCCACGTTATGTCACTAAGACGAGCTGCAGGAACGGATCTTGTTGCACGGTCAGCTGGATTCTGATCACTTGGTACGTAACACCATTGATGAGGGTGAGTACTTCTCCTTATTCACTGAATTCTATTATTCACGAACATGTAGAACCTACGCCTCTCATTATGGATGTAGCCAAGGACTACCTTGCTGTCTGTCTTATCGAATTTAATGTCCATCTCTGACATTATCAGGCAAGACATATCCACAGCCAGCACTACGGCACAGAGCTCAATACATGGAATTGTCCAATCTGGACGGGGGGCTAGTCTGGCTTTCCCATCTTGTAGTTTTTGTCTGTGTTTAAAATCCTCAAATAAGCCACTGCAGCTATGACTAAATCAGAAGCGTCTGAGAATATGCAGAGCTCTCTGCTTAAAGCTTCTGATGGAGAAGATTTAGTGTAGGGCCTGGAAATACTGATGAGTTGAAGCTCATGATGAGAATCTCTCCATCGCTGCCAGTGTTGCTCCTTTTCAGGGGGTAAAGGCATGTCCCAATCTTTACAGTAAGCTGTAAGGTATCTAATCAAAGCCTTGCCTTGAATGACAACTGGAGCTGCCAAACCGAGGGGATCATACAACCCATTCACAATTGATAAAACACCATGGTATGTGAATTACTTTTCTTACTTGACACTTGATATGTAAATGAGTCACTTTTGAGATCCCAGCTAACTCCAAGAGTATGCTGCATGGGCAATGTGTCAGCGCTTGGATCCAAATCTCTCAGCTCACTTGCATGATCCTCAAAAGGGAATGCACTCATAACTTCCTTGCTGTTAGATGCAATTTTGTGAATCCTTAGATTGGAACAAGCTAACATCTTCTGTGTTCAAGAGATCAACTGCAGCTGAAGCAGTAGGTAGTTATTTCAAACCATCGTCAACGTAGAAATCCCTTTCTACAAACTCTTTGGCATCAGACCCATATTCGGCTTCAGCTTCTCTTGCTGCATGTCTAAGTTCATAAATCGCAACAGCAGGAGAGGGGCTGTTGCCAAAGATGTGGACCTTCATTCTGTATTCAATAACGTTCTTGCTTGGATCATTATCTTGATACCAGAAAAAAAATCTGAGGAAGTTCCTATCCTCTGGTCTGACAAGAAAGCAGTGAAACATCTGTTCTATATCTGTAGTAACAGCAACTGCTTCTTTCCTGAATCGCAAAAGTACTCCAAGAAGACCATTGCTGAGATCAGGGCTGGTCAGAAGTATGTTGTTGAGTCAAAAACAACTCTGATCTGACCTGGTTTCTTTGGATGACACACCCCAAAAAGAGGCAGGTACCAGCATTCTTCTTGGCTTTTGAGTGGTGGTGCTACTTCTGCATGATTTTTCCTCAGTAATTTCTCAATGAACTCAAAGAAGTGACCTTTCATGTCTGGCTTCCTAGAGAAAGAAAATTATATCCATAATGTGATGTATTTCTGAGTGAAAAAAAGAAAACTATTGGAAATGAACTGGAAATTCCACAAAACCAGGAACTAGGAATGTCCTGATTTCGATATCAGGTCCTATATTGTGCTCACGTACAGTACTTGTATGCGTACTTGTAAAATGCTGTAATACCAAAAACCGATACCATCTGGCATACAGAACAAATGTCATTGTGTAAACATTCAGTGCACAAATAAAAAATGTATATGTCCTAGTATTAAACCACAAAGTGTGCATGTGTAGCATGCTTCACAATGAATGTGTGAAGCCGGATGCTCGTAAACTGAAAACACCTCATCCTGAGAATCATGCATGCTCTATAACAGAGCATTCACTCTACATCACTCTACAGACTAAATATTTATTTTATTAAATCACAGCATTTTGAGGTTTAATAAAAACACTGGGTCATGTGGGGACCTGCGTTTCTGGAGGTGTGATGCTATCGTCAATAATATTCAAACTGAAAGGACTTCACTTGGTTTTCGGCCAAAATAAAAGCTTAATTTAAAGGGGGGAAAATATGGCAGAAAAATATCACTACTGAATAGTTATTACTGTAATAATATTAATAATAAATCAGTTATAACTGTATTATATAAGCAATATCTCACATCTGTGATGCTCTGTTGTGCAGCACTTTATTTGACAAAAATAAAAGTACCTCATATGCTTAAAATAATGCAATTTTATGTTGAAAATTTTTGTTGTTGTTGTTTTTATGTAGATTTCATTTTATTTTAAAATTTTCATGAAAACAAACAACCCCTTTAACACAACATTGACAAGTGAATGGTTGGACACAGATGTGCATGATAAAAACAAATGAAAACAATAAATAAATATCAAATAACTCTTAAAGAAAAAGAAAACAGGTATAATACCCATGGAAAAAAGGAAAAAGAAAAAACAAAACAACAGTGTACCTTAATGATGGCAATGCCAAGTCTCACAGTGCATATATTAATAGGAAATTAATCTGTTCAGCAAGTGCGAGAGGAAGTGATATAATATGTTCAACAAAGGGTTCCCATATCTTAACAAATGTGTAATATTCATTTTTATTTATTGTTTTTATAAAAGTTTAATGAATTCATTTATTCAGACACCCTTCTATTTTAAAATTTAATTAAACTGTCAAATACAAAATTCAGAAGAAGACAAAAATGCATGAGAGATGCTTCTGTTAATATAAGCAACTGCCCCTTACATTTGCAGAGGAATCCTTATTGATTGACAGCTTTTACATTGGTTATTATTGTTGTTTGTTTTGTGTTTTTGTTTTTTTTTTCTGTGAAATTTGAGAGTTAAAAATTAATCTTTTTTTCTCCCCCTTTTATTTTTGATAATGTCTGTTAAGTTACAGTTGCTGAAACCAATAGAGTCAGCAGGTCAGCTCTCTTGGTTTTGTTTATAGTGATTATTTACATATAATTTTTTTTTTTTTTTTTTTTTTTTGTGAAATTTGTTTGTGATTTTTGATCATTTTAAGACAGATAAAAATTACTTTTTGATGATGTCTTTTGAGTAATTGAAGCATAATAAACATAATTATTATACTTATTATGCTAAAACAAATCATCAGTCTCACAGTATTGTATTTGTATTGTATTTGAAAACTATAAAATTACAAAAAATAAAAATAAAGCAAAAAACAAGGGCTAAAGGCACACCCTAAGGAAAATTAGCTTTTTTTCTAGTCACAAAGTATATCAAGATTTGAGAAATAAATACATTTTTATTGAATATTGATGGAGCAACATAATTTATGTGAAAAGAAAGAACAACAGAAGGTTGTTTTTAATATTTATTTATTTATTTATTTATATTTTAAAGCTGGCAAGGGTGCCTTTTACCCCACACCTTTTATCCCTTACTTGGGGTAAAAGGCCCCCAGGGGGTTTATAGTGATATTGTGTAAATTTACAATTATTATAGTGCAAAATTTGTCAACTAATGCAAATAATTTTGAGATGGCAAGATGCTTTTTTTTTAGTAACAAATTATGATAATGCTTAATCAGAATAGCCACTTCAGAAAAGGGTGCAGAATTTCTTGTTCATTTCAATCATATTTGACATTTCATCACATCTTAAGAATATCCTATAAACAAATGAATCTCCATTGTGATTGGATCAGTCATAAAAAATCTATTCACCCCACTTAAGAAAAAACATGTGTTTAATAGGGGCCAAGGATATTCATTAGCTACATAAATTGACAACATTTAAAAAAATATTAAATATTAGATCAAATTGCCACAAAATTAACCTTTACACACAAAGATCTCAAAAGGTGTCAAACAGGTGTTTAAGAATGTCCTGTGATAGTTTTTGTTGCTATTTAGTGTTTAGGGAGATAATACAATTAAAGGAGCCTTTTACCCCATGGAGCCTTTAGCCCCATTGCACCCTGTTGATGTTGGTAGGTACCGAAAAGGAAACACCTGTTCTTCTCAGGAACATGAATACAGAAAGAAAACAGGGTCCATTTTTATTTCAAGTTAACTGGTTACTCCAGGAGGACTGCCTAATAACTGTAATAAGCTTTACAGAAGAAAGAAAATCATACAGCTTTGAAACAATATGAGGGTTAGTAAATGACGTCAGAAATTTCAGGTGTGGGTGAACTATTCCTTTAAATAACTCCTTGTTCTGTTGATTCATTTAGAATCACACCGTCATAGATTCAACATAACCATAATCTCATATTAGCGTCTCATGATCTCTGTCTGGCAGTGGCAGGCATGGTCACTGCAAGCCTTGTAAACAAATGACAATACAAACGAGTCTCGTTATTGCAGTCAGTGGCACATAACAGAGACCTGGAGATACGCCACATTCCCACATCGAAACGACAAATCTTCGCAGAAGGCGATCCACATCTCCTCTCACCCACTGGAGCTCGTTTATGCAGGCTAAATATAACCCTGTCTAATTTATTACTCAAAGGTTCTGTCCCAATATCCCAAGAGACCACAGGACACAGACTTTACACTTCTGGATAAGTGGTCATGAGAGGTTTAATAAGGCATGCCTGCTTGATTAATGACCAAAGTAAGCTTAAACCAACCAATCTGCAAGTTTATTTTATCATCAGCCAGTACTAGCAAAGTTTTGAAGCCCATAGGTTGAAGAAAAGTTAAAATCTTTGTACAGATTTAAAGCTGAAGTGTTTTGAATATATATATATATATATACTTATTCCACCTTACACATGATGTTTTTACAGGCTCTGATACACTTTGAACTTTGACCCACTTGAACTTTTAACACTGATTTATATTACTTAACTTTAAGTTTTTGTCCACGGAGGTGATCTGAACCTGGCAATGTATTTTTATTTTTTTATTTTTTTATAAACAAAGCTACAAAAAAGTACCTACTTTGTACCTCCAGGTCAATTTGACCTGGATCATATAAAAATTTACAAGAAAGCTGTAAAATGGTATAAAAGTTTAAAATGTTTTCATAAGTACACTAATACCCATGTAATTACCAGTTTGTAACCTAAAACAATGTCCTCCTAAACCCCACCCCCCACACACACAAACACTAATTGACAACAGGCACAAATGCAAACACAAGATTTTTTATTGATTTTAATTTCTTCAAAATTTATTTGAATGTCAATTCAGTGTTCATTATGTTTATTAAATGTTCAACATATTCAAATGAGATATAATAAACAAACAAAAAACACCTGTTTAAAAAAAAGTAGAATAAATGCAAATTACATTTATTATTGGATTATTTTGCTCGAATAATCATCAAAATTATTTCAAACTGAAATTGTGAATAATAAAAGTGAAAAAAGTCTCATGTGTGCTCCGATCACTGCTTCTGTAAGCTCCAAATTGCCACAAACTCTATATCAGCTCTTACCTTTCAACAAAATGAGTCAATTTTTATTTGTGTCTCAACTTGCCTGGGTAAATAATCCACTGTTATTTCTCAAATGTCCAGAAAAAATGCATTTCAGCAAAAAAAAAAAAAAGAAAGAAAAACAAAAATCATTGTTTGAATGTGTTCCTGACTACTGATGATGAAATGTTGCAATAAACCATTGCAAAGCTGAGGTTCTTAATTTTAATTGATAGAGAAAAAAATATATATTTTTTTTTTCTGGTGTTTGCTCCCATCTAGTGTAGAAGTAGGAGTAATAGAGCAATCAGAGCCTTTATTACAAGCCTTTGAAGCTTTTTTAGTTCAAGACTTTTAAAGCTGTGTTGGAGCATCCCCTGTATTTCAGATCTGTATATTGTGATAGACTATGATAGAGAGAAAAAAAAAAAAATAGTATATTCGGCCATCTAGAGGAACAATTTAAGACCAAATGTAGAGAGATAGAGCAAACTGAGCCTTTATTACAAGCTTTTGAAAATGAAGATTAAAAATTTGTCAATTTGACCTGGCAGGTTCAAAGTAGGGACTTGATCATTAAGACCATCCAAGGGTTAACGCGCCTACTCTGCTGTCCTCCATAATGGGTGTGGCATGGGGGGCATGGTCATGTGTTGGTCTGCGGGAGAAGGAGAGCGGTAAGGTTCGTCACCTAGGCCGTAATTATCTCTTACACCTGTCTGTCATTATAGTGATGGCAGAGGGAGACCTGAAAAGGCACACCAGAGTGTCAGAATGGGGAGAGAGACCAGAGCCACCACCTGAAGCTGTTTGTGTGTTTGGCCATCAAGAGCTCTTTTTGTTTAAGTTTTATTAAGACATTTTATTAAGAGTAATAAAACACTCACCTTTGGCTGTTCGCTGTCTCCTGACTCCTCCTTTGCCCAGAACTCAGAGATCTTGCTACAATGGGACATTGCGACAGTTTAATATCTGTTCAAATGACCTCTGGACATGAATATAGTCTCAGAGCTGGGATTAACTGTCTCATCACAAGACAGCATCAAGTCATGCAGTGCTGTCTTTAAATCAACTGTGAATCACTACAGGGAACACGGAAAAGACAAGTGTTCATCAGCCCCGTATTACCCCGTATCACCCAAAGTGCCTGTAAGGAAAGTGTGGTTTGTCATAAATTAAATTGTAATATGATAAACATCATCTAATTTTGCTGCCCTGCTCAACATGTGTCGCTTATAGCCGCTAGAGGGCGCCCAGCAATCACACATCGCTAACTGAAGCTGTGAATGGACTATCAATTTAGTATCAAGCAAGGCCATATTGTGATTTCAGTGTTAATTCAATCAACCGTGAAGCCTTAATGGATACCATATGGATGTATCAGAGGTCAAAGTCTGCAGGTTTCAGAATGTTTTGGATGGTTTTTCCCTCATTATGTACAAGTAGGTGCCACTTTTACAACTGTCACATCAGCAACACAAAAAACTGGTCAGTGGACCTAAAAGTCTGAGTCCTCTCCACATAAGTCTTTATGGCCCTCACTGGGTATAAGACAATAAAGTGCCCTTCCTCTGCTGAGGAAGATGAGGGAGAAAATGCTGAAATAACCATGTCCTTGTTGAAAAAATCCAGGGGACAAATTATGGTTTGGGTCTAAGTCTCACACTCTGTCCGTCTCAGCTCAATTGATAGCACTGGTCCCTGACTGGCAGTGCATGCAATTCTCCCATTCTCTTGGCAGACACAACTGCAAACCGAAAGCACTACATCAAGGTCCCATTGGGGAACTGAAGGTAACCTCCTTGGCCACAACCTGGGGACCCCTTTCAGAAACCTTGTAAACAAAGGGTGCCTGCCAATGGGTCCATCGGGTCCCTCATCATGAGGAGTTTGTGCGCAATAGCGTGCTTCTGATCTGAGATGAGAGTTCTGATCTCTGGGGAAGCTTCCATGGGGGACCTTCCAGAAATGACAACATCGTTGCATACCAGTGGCAGCTGGGCCAACTCGGGGCAATCAGCAGCAGCTGGTGCCCTGCCTTCTGAAATCTGTCTAGAGTAGCCGTGATCAGAGGAATAGAAGGGAAGGAATAAAGTTGTACCCTTGGCCACTCGTGGATGAAGGTGTCCAGCCCAAGTGGCCCTGGGGGAGTGGTCATTGAGAAACACAGCTGACACTGAGTGTTTTCTTTGGAGGTAAAAAGGTCTACCTGTGCTTGGCCGAACCTTTCCCACAGGAGACTCACCACTCTTGGATGTAATCTCCACTCTCCCTGTGGGAGACACCCTCTAGACAGAATATTGGCCACTGTGTTTAGTGGTCTGGAATATGTGCTGCTCACAGAGAGGCCATATATCTGCTGTGCCCACAGAAGCAGAGCCCGAGTCATGGAGTGGACTGACTACCTACTGACCTTCTGAAAAAGACGAAGGTGTGTCATGATGTTTGAAACATGCTCCTAGGTAAGGTATGCCTTCATCTGTATGGAGTCTATTTGCATACCCAGGAACTTCATTGACTGGGCTGGGACAAGGCAGCTTTTGCAATGATTCAGAGTCAAGCCTAGCTATGATATGTGCTGGATGACCTCTGCTGTGTCCATTGCTGCCTGTCCATTGTGACCTCTGCTGCGATTTAGGGGCCTCAGGTCTAGAATGGGGTGGAACCCATCCTCCTTCTTGGGAATCAGAAAATACATGGAATAAAATCCATTCAGTTGTTCTTCTTGCCCTAGTGGTCAAACTGAATTATTGTTCAATAAGGACGCAATCCCCATAAGAAGGGCTTGATGTTTTTCTGGGTGGGTCACAGAGGTCATAAGAATGCCCCTGAATACAGGTGGCTAGCATCAGAACTGGAGTCTGTATCCTTGCGGCATTGTTTTTAAAACACAAGGAGACTTCACTAGCCGCTCCCAAACTGATCTTTGTTTGTGGGAGAAGCATTTGACAGTGCCTACCATGGGATTTACCCCGGTATACTCAGTCGATGTACCAAAGCAGGTTCTAGGAGCAAAAGAGGTCTGAGGTCTTTTCTAATGACTCAAGATATGAGGTCTTCAGAAAGTTTGGAGAACTTCTCTGTCCTTCCAGAGTTTTGCCATCAGCTCCAAGATAGAATCAACCCCTGGACCAAATGCCTGACCAGGGGTGATGGGCAGCTCCATGAAAGGCTTCTGGAGGGTAGCTGGCACTTTTGACTGGGAAAGATGACCATGGCCAGGGCCCTGCCACTTGCATGGGCCATCACAGCAAACTGATATGACTGAAGAAGGGTGGTTGCATTCAGTAATCGAGCCATCATGTCTAATGTAAGAAAAGTATCTTTCAGTTGATCATCTGCCACATGGTGAGAGCCAGGGGGACAACAAGGAACCTTTCCAATAATTTATTTATCTGAAAGCACCATAGCAGCTACTATGGGGTCCATCGGAGGGTAATGGTCCAAACCAGCTTCTCAGAGGAGGACATGAAACTCCAGGGTTTGCACCTGCTTGATATGTGGAACCTTGTACCAGCTTTTGTCCAGGGGAATGAGATCTGCGTTCTTCAGGTTCCGTACCCTTATTTGTGTGTTGACACATCATAGCTAGACATGCCTCACACAGCCGTAGCCCCAATGTGACACAGCACAAGCAATTTAAATAATAATAATAATAATAATATGTTTAATTTATATAGCGCCTTTCCAGAGCTCAAGGACACTTTACAATAGTAACACAATAATACAAAAACAAAGAACAGTCACAAAAACACAGTTCAGATAGCACAGTCACTGAGAGTGAATACATAACACATTAAGATAAGTAACACTGAGAAAACAAAAAAGTTTTAAGTTGAGATTTAAACTCAGCGATAGAAGAGATGCTGCGAAGTGTTAGGGGGAATGAATTCCATATATTGGGTGCTACTATGCTGAATGACCTGCCACCCATAGAAAAGAGGCAAGATCTAGGGCAGAAAGGAGTCCGGACCCAGAAGACCTAAGCGAGTGGATCGGGTTGTAGGGGAGAAGCAATTCACTAAGATAGTGAGGTACCAGACCATGAAGTGAATTAAATGTAAGCAGAATTAGTTTATATTTGATGATAAACAAAACTGGTAACCAGTGAAGTTCAAACAGGAATGGAGTAATATGAGCTAAGCGCTTGGTATGTGTAAGAATTCTAGCAGCAGAATTTTGAATATATTGCAACCTATCAATAGAGTTAGCAGGTAAACCAATGAAGAGGGCATTGCAATATTCAAGATGTGAGGATATAAATGCATGAACCAGTGTTTCGGCGTCTTTGAGACAGATAAAGGGACGAAGGCGAGCAATGCAGCGAAGGTGGAAGAAAGCAATTTTAGAAACAGATTTAATGTGAGCTTCAAAAGTGAGGGATCAAAGATGATACCTAAATTTTTTACAGTATTGGACGGTTTGATGAAAGTGCCATCAATATCACAACCAAAGTCATAAGGAATTTTTTTCATAAGTGTTGGTGTTCCAATAATAATGATCTCAGTTTTATCCATGTTCAATTTTAGGAAGTTGGAGTTAAGCTATTTTTTTATTTCATTTACACATGTTGATAGTGGACCAGTCTGGAGAGTGGGGGCAGATCTACAAGCTGTACATATTTGAATGTCGTCAGCATAACAGTGGTAACTGAAACTGTGGCGGCGAATGAGTTGACCCAAAGGCAGTATATATATAATGAATATCAGAGGTCCAAGAACCAATCCCTGAGGGACACCTAATTTCAGGGAAACAGTAGGTGACTGATAATTTTGCATTGAAATATAAAACTGTCTATCCATGAGGTATGAAGAAAGCCAGGAGAGAGCAGCACTAGTGACATCAACATCCGAGAGGCGGGAGAGAAGTAATTAATGGAAAACAGTATCAAAAGCAGAGCTAAGATCAAGTAATAGAAGAATGGAGAGAACCAGAGACACCAGTGAGTAGTAGGTCATTGACAACCCTTACAAGGGTGGTTTCAGTACTGTGAAGTGGGCGAAAGCCAGACTGAAACGGGTCAAAAAGATCATTTTGAACAAGGAAAGATTGTAACTGGGAGGCAGCAACTCTTTCCAGTATTTTTGAAATGAATGCTAAGTTAGAGATAGGGCGAAAATTAGAAAGAACAGTAGGGTCTAAGTTAGGTTTTTTAAGTGCTGGAGTTACTGCCACAGTTTTAAGTGGTAAAGGTAGAGAAGCAGAAGCTAGTGATCTGTATATGAAATGTGAGATAGGTGCGGAGAGTTTGAGGAGGGTTGTGGGAGCAGGATCAAGTCGGCAAGATGAAGAATTGGACTTCAGTATTAATTCACTTATAGAGGAGGGGTTTGTAGGAGTAAAACTAGACAAATATTGACAAGAGTGGTCTGGCATAAAACTAAAATCAGAAGCCTCATCTATAAAGCACTGGCAGACAGCATTCAACTTTTCCTGGAAATAATTCAGGAAAGAACAACAAAGCTCATCAGATGCATGGACATCATGAGCTGGAGGTTGGGTGAGCTTATTTATCATGTCAAACAAAACCTTGGGCCTATTGCTTGCTTTATTGATAATTGTAGAGACATAGACCGTGCAGAGTTCAGAGCAATTTTGTATGCGTTGAGGTGTTCAATGAAAGCTAGATGGTGAACAGTTAGACCTGTTTTCCTATTAAGCCTCTCAAGCTGTCTACAAGTGACTTTTAAGGCCCGGATCTCAGGTGTGGGAGGAGGGAACAGACCTAGTCTTAATAGGAATATGCTCATGCAAAATTTCTGAAATAACAGAGTGGTACTTAGAAAGTATCAGTGAAGGACAGGAGACATCAACGACATCAGAAATTGCAGAGGAAGTGATGGAAGTAGAAAATAATGTGTCACTGACAGATTTAAGGTCACGATAGGATAACCCTATATTGTATTTGGATGCCCAAATACAAACAGCACATTACATGCCCCACCAGAGACAGAAATATACTGGATCACTGCTACACAACAATAAAGGATGCATATCACTCTGTCCCTAGAGCAGCTTTGGGAATATCTGATCACTGTCTGGTTCATCTTCTTCCAACCTACAGACAGAGATTAAAATCTGCTAAGCCTGCAGTAAAGACTGTAAAGAGATGGACCAACGAAGCAGAGCTGGAACTACAAGCCTGCATGACTGCACTGATTGGAGTGTTTTTGAAGCTGCAGACACCAATCTGAACAAGCTCACAGATACTGTAACATCATATATCAGTTTCTGTGAGGATACGTGCATTCTTACTAGGACTTATTTAAAGTTCAACAATGACAAACCATGGTTTACAGCAGAGCTCAGGCAGCTTCGTCAGGCCAAAGAGGATGCTTACTGAGTTGGGGATAAAGTCTTGTACAATCAGGCCAGGGACACACTGAATAAGGGAATCAGAGTGGCTAAAAGAAGATACTCTGAGAAGCTGAAAAACAGGTTTTCAGCTAACGACCCTGCATCAGTGTGGAGTGGCATGAAACAACTTACGAATTACAGGACTCCTCCCCCCATCCCTGTGGTGGACCAACAACTGGCTGATGACCTGAATGTGTTCTACTGTAGATTTGAAAGGCCCAATATCACACCCCACACCTGCTCTGACCTTCACTTCACACAAACACCAACACCTCCTGCTACTCAACCTGCACATAAGATCTGTGAAGAAGATGTGTGCCGTGTCTTTCGAAAACAAAGGATAAAGAAAGCACAGGGCCCAGATGGCATTTCAACTGCATGACTTAGATCCTGTGCTAACCAGCTGGCCCCCATCTTCACACAGATCTTCAATAGATCACTGGAGCAATGTGAAATCCCATGCTGCTTCAAACGTTCCACTATCATCCCCATCCCAGAGAAACCAAAAATCACAGGATTACTGACTACAGACCTGTCGCCCTGACATCTGTGGTCATAAAGTAATTTGAGAGACTGGTGTTGGCCCACCTGAAGAACATCACTGGACCCTTTCTAGATCCCCTTCAATTTGCTTATCGAGCAAACAGGTCTGTGGATGATGCAGTCAACATGGGATTGCATCATATCCTGCAACATCTGGACAGACCAGGGACATATGCAAGGATCATTTTTGTGGACTTCAGTTCAGCTTTCAACACCATCATCCCAGCTATACTCCAGAATAAATTACACCAACTCTCTGTTCCCATGTCTATCTGTCAGTAGATTACCAGCTTTCTGACAGACAGGCAGCAGCTTGTGAGACAGGGGAAATTCACTTCCAGCACCTGTACAATCAGCACTGGTGCCCCCCAGGGATGTGTGCTCTCCCCACTACTCTTCTCCCTCTACACCAACAACTGCATTGCCAAGGACCCCTCTGTCAAGCTCCTGAAGTTTGCAGACGACACCACTGTCATCGGCCTCATCCGAGATGACGATGAGTCTGCATACAGAAGGGAGGTCAAACAGCTGGCTGTCTGGTGCAGTCAAAACATCATTGAGCTGAACACGCTAAAAACAATGTCCCCCCTCACCATTCTAAAGAGCACTGTGGCAGCAGTGGAGTCATTCAGGTTCCTGGGCACTACCATCTCACAGGACCTGAAGTGGAAGACCCATATTGACTCCACTGCGAAAAAGGCCCAGCAGAGGTTGTACTTCCTTTGCCAGTTGAGGAAGTTCAACCTGCCACAGGCGCTGCTGATACAGTTCTACTCAGCAGTCATTGAGTCTGTCCTCTGCACTTCTATAACTGTCTGGTTTTGTTCAGCTATGAAATTGGATATCAGAAGACTACAAAGGACAGTTCAGACTGCTGAGAGGATTATTGGTTGCCCCCTGCCCTCCCTTCAAGAACCCCACTTACCCAGCCCACTAAATTTTTGAACTGTTGCCTTCTGGCAGATGCTTCAGAGCTCTGAGCACCAGAACCATCAGGCACAGGAACAGTTTTTACCCCCAGGCTATCCATCTCATGAACAGTTAAAACTGCCCCTTTGAGTAATAACTATGTGCAATACACAGCTTAGTCTTTTTTATATTTTCCAACACATTCTACCTCTTCTGCCATTACATTCCCTTGCACTGTATATAACCGATTTGTATTTAGATTTGCACTATGTATGTGTATGTGTGTGTGTATGTACGTATGTATGTATGTATATGTATGTATATATATTCATATATATGTATGTATGTATATATATATATATATATATATATATATATATATATATATATACTAATTCCTTGTATGTGTAAGCATACTTGGCAATAAAGCTCATTCTGATTCTAATTCTGATTCTGATATCATTTTGTTATTGCATTTTTTCTGAGCAGGTAGACTAAAACTAAATTCAGTAATTTATGATCAGAGATGCCAGTGTCAAAAGGAGACACTGAAGCAATATCAAACTCAAATGTACAGATTAAATCAAGAATATGACCATGAGTATGAGTAGAAAAAGACACCTGCTGAGTCAAATTAAAACAGTCAAAAACAGACAACAGTTGAGATGAATTAGAGCAAACTGTATCCACATGAATATTAAAGTCACCAAGCAGGAGGACACGAGATGACGAAGCACAGGCAAGAGGACGATATAGTAGAATAATTGTGAGAGGACAGTGAGAATCAGCCTTCAATACCATATATTCAAATGTATTAGTGTTGAGGAAATCAAGTTGTGAAAGACGCAAATCATTTCAACAGATGACAGCAAAGCCACCCCACTTGCCATGTAGCCATGGTCTGGACAGGTGTTTATATCCATCTGGTGTAAGAATGTTCAGCTGCAAATAATCATTTGGTACTTGCCAGGTTTCAACGAGTAGTAACTGTGGCTTTGGGGGCATGGTCATGTGTCGGTCTGCGGGAGAGGGAGAGCAGTAAGACTCGTCACTTGGCTCATAATTATTTCTAACACCTGTCTCTCATAAAAGTGATAGCGGAGGAAGGCTTAAAAGGATGCTGAAGCAGCAGAGAGGGTGTTTCTTCAAGCATGACAGCCCGTACCCAGAGAGAGAGAGATTGTGTTTATGTTTAGTGTTTTCATTTATTTACTTTTTCTCTATTATCGACGGTTATCATCGATTGTGTGGTTCCAAATAAAAGGACTGACCTTGAACCTGCTTCGTTGTCTCCTGACTCCTCCATTGCCCTGAACTAAGAACTTGTTACAGTGGTGCCGAGAACCCGGCTTTGGAGGAGAGCGCTATTATGGAGTCCTCACCACTGGGCGAAGTCCTCAAGACCCTCACCATCATCCAGCAGTCACAACACCATGCCCTCATGGAGGTACGCTGGGAGCAGGAACAACATTTTCAATTCCTGCTCCAGGAACAAGCAGAGGACCGGCAGGTGCTCCGGAGCTTGATCGCCAGGGAGGGGGCTGGCGCTTCGACCTCCTTGGAGCCCGTCCCACCGGTGGCCCTCATGAAAATGGGGCCAAACAATGATCCGGAGGCCTTCCTCGACCTCTTTGAAAAAAACGTGGAGGTTTGGAGGTGGCCTCCCGATCAGTGGGCGGCCCACCTGTTGCCCCTGCTCTCCGGGGATGCGCAGCTGGCGGTGGGGAGTTGTTATGCTGCCAGCTGCGCCTCCCAGGAGAGCAGGGGCAACAGTCACCTGAAAAAGGCCATCCAGCAACGGTTCGTTCAGACCCCGGAGCAGAGTCGGCAGCTCTTCCGCTCGTTGAGCTTCGGGAAGGACAGCCGCCCATTCACTTTTGCGCAGCAGCTCCGTGACGCCTGCCGGAAATAACTGCTGGTGGGGGGGAACCCGTGGCATCAGGGAAGTGGTCAATCTGGTGGTACTGGAGCAGTTCGTCTCCCAACTTCCTCGAGGCATGTCCAAGTGGGTCCAGTGCCACCGCCCGGCGTCATTGGAGGGAGCCGTCCAGTTGGCAGAGGACTACATGGTGGCGTTCCCAGGAGGCGGCGAAGCAGGCTCTTCTCTCTCTCTCTCTCCACCCCTGTGCCTCATGTTCCCTCCCCTCCCTCCTGTTCTCCTCACTCTCGCTCAGTTCTGGCTCCGCAGAGGTGGGGAGGCCCGCCCAGATCCCGCCCCCGGTCCAGAGGACCCTTCCCCTTGTCTGTCTCTCCTACCCCCCGTCTCCCTCTGCTATTCCCTCCAGGTTGGCGAGAACTGGCTTGACAATATAAATAATATTTAATGATCAGCCTGATTAGGGGCCGGGTGTGTAGAATCATGACCCGGCCCTGCCCTCCGCCTTGCCACATTCATCCTCCTTTCTCCCATGACATACACCCTCCCCCCCCACCCCGGGCCTTCCGCCCCGTTTGCCGGAAGGTCATCCCCATCTACCTGGATCAGGGGAAGGGACAAACAGAGGAAAAATAAATAAATGTGGCACCTACACGCCATAACAGCGATCATGTCAAATGAACAAAACATTTAAAAAGAGAGGAAAAAGGCCAACACGGAGTGGCAGCGGGAGAGAGGAGAGAAAAAAAATTATAATTTACTTGCCGGTTCTCCGATATGCCGTAGTCCGTTCCTTGGCCACTCCTCCACCCTCTAGTGGACAACAGCCGTGCCTCCCCGGGTGGATCGGAGGCAGTCCTCCAGCCCCTGGCGGATGGAACGCCCTGGCGCATTTTTGGTGGACGGTAGGGGTCTCCCCTGCCCCTGGCAGCGGTAATCGCTCCAGGCGGTTGGTTGGGAGCCCCTCCTCCCCTCACGGTCAGCGGACATTCCTCCAATTCCAGGCAGCCAGGCTCCTCCGTCCTCCGGCGGATGGCCGCGGCTGCTCCTTTGGGGTGGATGGTAGCGGCGAGAACTCTAATATGGCACATCTCTCCTCCTTTCCGGGTATCGGCACCAGTGTAACACATCAATGGAAAGGAGGAGGCAAGAACCAACTTGACAATATAAATAATATTTAATGATTAGCTAAAACAAAAGCACAAACACACACACAGGTGTCGGGCAGCTTTCCGTAACTCTCTCTCTGTCGCACTGCCATCTCCAGTCGGCCTTTATCCCTCTCACCCTGCCACAGTAACATATCAACGTTATTGTCAGTGATTATTTCATTGAGGTAGGAGGCTTTATCGGAAATGGAACGACAATTCAGAAGAGCAAAGTGACGACATGAAACATCAAGGTTGATCGATGAATTATGGTGCTGGTCATCGCTGTTAAGATATATCAACGATCGGCGTGTTCTGCAGTCAGTAGAAGGGAGCTTAGACTTAGGTGGAGCCCTGTTGTTAGACCAGATGCATGGCATTGCAGCAGGCATTGAACAGTGAATGTTCAGGGATCTTCTGGATGAGCGGTGTATATATCGTGGACGACGTGCAATTCCAAGCATCTGACAGTACTCATATGTCACAGAATTAAGGTGCAGATGGCAGTTTAAAGCCCTGAGTTGAGATGGTGAGCATCCAATTTTAATTTCGGTTTTATAAACAAAAATGAAGCAAAATAAAAGCAGAATGAGTGCTACTGCCCGAGGCATATTTACGCTGATAGATATAATGCGGGCCACCAGCGATACCATGTTAGACAGAGCCCCAATCATCACATCACCAATATACAGCTCACCAAAAGGAAAGCAACCCATCCAAACAGCAAACAGTAAACGATCAGCGCAACTGACACAGAGAGCATTAACTCACCCATCAGCCAAGCCGAAAGCAGTGGCAGACAAAGTGGGGAGAGAGCTCGCAGCAGGCCGATGGCCAAACAAGCAAAATTGGAACATCAAAATATCAGGATCCAAGAGAGTCCAAAACAGAAAACACTGAGGAATCAAAAAACGAAATAATCCAAATAAGGCACAAACAAAAACAGACAGAACAAATGATAGTCCAGGTGCGAAGCAGCAGCCAAACGCGCACAGCGTTCTCGCCCCGGAAGCGGTAGCGGAAATGTCCCTTTAAAGGGTTTTCAACAGCCTGGATAGCATGCTGCAGCCCCAAGCACACCATGCAAGAGGAGTGGGCATCAGCACTGGCAAAACCTGTGCCACACTTAACACAAGAGTATGGCATTGTGATAGAGTGCAATCTACAGGTAACAATACCAAAACTACTCTATATATACTATATATACAGATAAATATATCTATATGTAGAAGATGGATATATATTTATATTTATAGATATCAATAAAGAGGGCTCAACACCAAGCAAAGCCAAAAACCACACCCTTTAACTCAAGTTACTTCGGCAGGATTCAAAACTAGGGTTTCGGAATCTGCAAACCAGTGCTTATCCAACTGAGCTATTCAGGATGGGCAATGTGCTCACACAGTCTGTACAAACATTCACCACCAATCAATAAATGACCGTTAAGTGTAACTCTGTTACTACACTTTCATGTGTTTAACGGAGAGAAAAAACAAATGTTTAGTGCAACTCAGTGACCACTCGTTCGTGTGTATTCTAAGGTAAAGAAAAACAAACGTAAAGTGCAACTCAGTGAACACGTTCATTTGTATACAAAGGGAAAGAATATAGGGATGTCCCGATACCATTTTTTTGAGAACAAGTACGAGTACGATATTTCATTTTTGGTACTCACCGGTCCAATACCTGTTATTAAATTGTTTCCCCTAAACTCCATATCAGCAGTTTATTTCAATTTTATCATCAAAATGGTGTTTAAATAAATGAATTCATTAAAACGTTAATCAAATGAAAATATAACAATTAATTTTCAACATAATATTGTATTATTTTTATCAAATGAATTGCTTATATACAGAACCTCACAGCACAATCCAAAATATAACATTGGAGTTGTATTTTGTCAAATAAAATGCTGCATAACAGAGCATCACAGATGTTATATACAACTTAAGTATAATACAATTACTACTGATTTATTATTAGTAGTAGTAGTATTACAGTGAATATTACATAACTTCACAGTAGTGATACATTTCTGTCATATTTTTGTCCTATAAATTTACCTTTAATTTTGACTGAGCTTTTATTTTGAAGTGTTTCTGTGTTGTTTGACCAAAGAGCTCTGATGTTATGATGGCAGATTCCCACTATGGAAAAGCAGGTCCCTACGTGACTCAAAGTGATTATAATCGCAAAATGCTGATCTGTATTTGCCTCATGCTACACCGTGAATTAGCACTCTGTTTCTGTCATCTGCTACAAACAGAGTGTGCGATGCTCATGATGGTGTTTTTCCTGTATGAGCCTTGGAGGAGCCTTAAAAAGTATGAGCAGCCAGTTTCAGCACAACACTGTCTCCACACATTCACAAGCGCTCACATTTGAATTACATGCAAACAATATTAAATCACAGCTTTTGCAGTAAAATAATCTCACTAGGACATAACGTGATTTTAATTTGTGGGCTGAATGTTTACATAATGACATTTGCATGTCAGATGGTAATGGTTTTTGGTATCGGAGCATTTTTACGAGTAACAGTACATGATCGTGGAATCGGACATGATACTGATACAAGTATCGTATCGAGACATCCCTAAAAGAAAACGAACGAAAAGTGTAACTCAGTGACCACTTGTTCATGTTTTGAGAGAATGCAATAACTGTGGTTTTAGCAAGACCAAGATATTTACATCTCGGAACAAATCAACAAAAACACTGTAGGATGCTCTCAGGAGGAGCAAGCTTTGTCCAGGTAGAGATTTCTGCAGATTTAAAAAGTTTATTACTTCTAGCAATATATGTTTCACAATACTCGTTTCCTGCTTCCTGAGGGAAGAAAAGAGGAAGGTGTGTGCAGCATTAAGTTATTTAAAGGAGTGCTAATGCTTCATCCTGCGGCGAGGCGGAAGGAACTTCCATGAGTATTGTGACTAGCATAGTCCCGACAGTGAAATAGAATCACAGTTTTTAAAGAGTGTTTGATCCAAAAAACTTAATCAATGCTGGCAAGTTACCATGGTATAAGTGGGATAATCCATGGCTTGGTGTGCATTAAACAGTATCCGTTGGGTGGTTCTTCACCTCCATGTCATGCATTAAAATCGTTTAACTCACACCTAGCCATGGATTATCACTTACAGATATGCCTAGATAATTTGTAATTTGTCACATTTAGGCTACATTCTGCATTCATGGTGCTAATGCTAATGCTAGCATGCTGCACATGGTCATAATATGCAGCAGTTACCCTCAGTCACTGTATTTTATGATGAATTTGTGATAAGAATCCACAGAAGATCATGAGATCTTTTTTTTTTTTTTTTTTAAGAAATACATTGAGACATTGGCAGAGATGGGTGCATAAAATGGTGTCAGCTCTTTACTCCAGTGTGTTCATGTTGACTGATCCCGACTGAGTGAAAAAATCTACTAGAAAAATATGTTGCCGTCAAAACCAGCAAAAAGTTTTCCTGAAAGTTTGCACTGGCAAACTTGTTTTGAACCACCGCAACAAACTCAAAACACCTTTTTAACCAGTTCAAAATTTTTTTGTTCAAAATGAAGTTACTTCCGTTCTTTCGCTAGAAGTAAACCAGCACCTTAAGGCTTTTGTTCAAATCTCTAACTCTAAGAATAAGCAATTGTAAGAGTGATGCTTGGATTAGCAACCACTGCTAATGATAAACACAAAGAAAGACAACAGCTGGACTCCCTTCTTTATTTTGTGCACAAAGACAAACACCCTGTGAGATTTGGAAGAAGCTAGCAGACTGATTCATTAGCTCTGGTTTGTCCTCTCTGCTCATTGCAGCCTGTTTGGGGATCATGGGAGAGTTATGATGTCACCTCAAGCAAGGTTTAATGGGAGGTCTCAGGAGCGTCGACACCAAATTGAGCTGTAAGTCTGTCATCCTCCTCATAAGAACAACCTCTGGAAATCTGTGCAAATAAGTTCCAAAACTCCAAAATCTGCAATAAGTAAGGGATAATTTACAGTCAGGCGGTCATTACTACAAAATAAACCCTGAAAGGGTGATCAGGACTTGTATCACCATAAAAGGGTTTAAGTAAGAGATGATGTACAGTCAGCCAGTTGTTTTCACAAAATAAACCCTGACAGGGTGATCAGGACCTCGATGTGAACCGTCAGACTTGATTCATTCTTTTAGAGTATTCCATTCTGTTTGTTAATAGAATATTAATGATTTGTGTATTTTGCTAGAATGTTGTTCAAAGTTTTAAACATTGATAACCAGCCTGTAGCAGATTTAAGAATGAATTCACTAATGGGTGAATCTCACAAAACCTGTGAAGAACTGGGTAAAACAAAGAAATTTAGTTTTATATTTTTTAAAAGTCTGACATTATTATTTATATTTAAAAAGTCTTCATATCATGGTAACATTTGTTGTACTGCATTTATTTATGCTGATTTAGATGAGGGCCGTGTCTACAGGTGGGCTAGGTTTGGCATTGCCCACACTGAAGGTTTGTTTGCCCACCCTAAATGATTAGACGGATGGCAAAACAAAAGCAGTTTTGATTGTTAAGTTTAATCTCTGGTGCTTGGGAAATCTGCAAAAAAATTTATATTAAGAGCATTGCAACAAAGAACATGTATAATGACTCTTATTTGCTATTGCTAAATCTCGAGCACTCAAACTTTAGTGCATGGCCATGGATGTGCTTTCAGGGTCGAGGTAGTGTTCCCTCTGTGCTGCCCACTGCAGTCATGCAGCTGCGCTCAAAGGGAGAGCAAAAAACATTGTATTACAGTATTTTTTTTCAGTTATACAGTTAGAATACTGTATTAGATACAGTAATGAGAATCTAATATGAATTCACCATTGAGAATAATGTGAATTACAAAAAAACACTCCAAAGTAAAACGTCCTGGTTACTTTCGTAACCTCCGTTACCTGATGGAGGGAACGAGAAGTTGTGTCGATGTAGTGACACTAGTGGTCGTCCTTGGGAGCCCCAAACAGCTCTGATCTCTGAGAAAAGGCCAATGGGAATTGGTGAGTGGAATTTGCATGCCACTCCCCCGGACATACGGGTATAAAAGGAGCTGGCTTGCAACCACTCATTCAGGTTTTGTGCTGAGGAGCTGAGACAAGGTCCCGGCCATTTCAGCGGGTAGTTCAGTGTTGTGGCAGGAGGGACACAACGTCTCGTTCCCTCCATCAGGGAACGGAGGTTACGAAAGTAACCAGGACGTTCCCTATTTGTCACTCACTCGACGTTGTGTCGATGTAGTGACACTAGGGGTCCCTATACAAAACGCCACAACTAGATGAACTGTGTTACGTTAACTGGCGGTACGAGACAGGCAGACCATTGTGTGCCTTGTAGCCAGCGCACCTGGCCATCATGTAACCTCCCCCAATGCTCTTATGAGCATCGTATGGTCCCCTGCACCTCTAGGACAAGTCAACTGCCCAAAAAATGGGGACCGGCTGCCCCAGCCGCGGCCTCTTCTCTTTCTTCTCCCCAAAAGGAAAAATAGTTCAGCTGGGGGTCACATAGCGTCCGTGTCGGGGGGGTGTCACTCCCAAGGGGAAGACACCGTGGAGACCACACCCTGCCTAAGGGGGAGGAAATTGTGTGGAAATACGTCACATGGTCTTACTGAGTATTTTCGGCAGTGTCTCATGTGGAGAAGTCCCCGTAGTAGGTCCTACCCAGGGGGGGAGGGGCTCTACAAACACCTCTGGGGGCCTCTGCCCAAGGAAGATGAGGTTCACCAACAGGGGAACCATCTCGTGGAAGATATATCACACAGGGTTACATATGGGCAACCAGCGCATGTGGAGCACCTACCCCAGTACAGGGCCAAGTTAGCACACGTACTGGGCTGGCAACGAGTTTCTCCACAAACTCGCCTGCCACAGGGCTAAGGAGGAAGGACATCCAGGGTCCATGACTTTGTGAACACGACTGGGGGTAAAAAGCAAACGTCTTCGCCTCAAGGAGGGGAAAGGTGCTATACGCAAGCGGTACACCCAGCCAGCTGTCCCGCAACTTACCTGCTCGTACCTGACAACACACAGGACGAGACTGGCTCAACCCGGAAATTGTAGAACCTCACGAAGGTATTGGGTGTTGCCCAGCCCGCTGCTCTGCAGATGTCTGCTAAAGAGGCACCATTGGTCAGAGCCCAGGAGGCCGCCACACTCCTAGTAGAGTGTGCTCGTAGCCCTAAGGGGGGCGGCACGTCCTGGGTGTGAGATGCCAAAGCAATGGCGTCAATGACCCAGTGGGCGATCCTCTGTTTGGAGACAGCGCTCCCTTTCTGCTGTCCTCCAAAGCAGACAAAGAGCTGCTCAGAGTGTCTAAAGCTCTGCGTGTGATCCAAATAGATGCAAAAAGCACACACCGGACACAGCAACGAGGCTGGGTCTGCCTCCTCCTGGGGCAGCGCTTGTAGGTTTACCACCTGATCTTGAAATGGGGTTGTGGGAACCTTGGGCACATAGCCCGGTCGGGGTCTTAGTACCAGTAATCAGTAGTCAGGAGGGCAGTCTTCAAGGAGAGTGCCTTTAGCTCAACTGACTGCAGGGGCTCAAATGGAGCTCCCCGTAGACCCTGAAGGACCACGGAGAGGTCCCACGAGGGGACGAGACATGGTCTGGGAGGATTCAAACCTCCTCGCGCCTCTAAGGAACCTGATGATCAGGTTGTGCTTCCCTAAATACTTACCGTCAACTGCATCATGGTGCGCTGCTATAGTGGCCACGTACACCTTCAAGGTGGAGGTGGACAGCCGACCCTCCAGCCTCTCCTGCAGAAAGGAAAGCACTGACCCGACTGTGCATCTCTGGGGGTCTTCGCATCGGGAAGAACACCACTTAGCAAACAGACGCCACTTCAAGGCATACAGGCGCCTCTTAGAGGGAGCCCTAGCCTGAGTGATCTTGTCTACCACCACGGGTGGTAGGCCACTTAGGTCTTCCGTGTCCCTTCCAAGGGCCAGATGTGGAGATTCCAGAGGTCTGGTCGGCGGTGCCAGATGGTGCCCTGTCCCTGAGAAAGAAGGTCCTTCCTCAGGGGAATTCACTGGGGGGTGGGGGGGGGTCTGTCACAAGGAGCGTGCGGTCTGAGAACCAAGTCTGGGTGGGCCACTAAGGTGCTACTAGGACGACCTGCTCCTCGTCCTCCCTGTCCTTGCACACCATCTGTGCAAGTAGGCTCATTGGGGGGAACGCATACTTGCATAGCCCCCGGGGCTAGCTGTGTGCCAGCGCATCTGTGCCAAGGGGCGCCTCGGTCAGGGCATACCAGAGTGGGCAGTGGGAGGACTCCTGGGAAGTGAACAGGTCTACCTGCGCTTGACCGAATCAACTCCAAATCATCTTGATCTTGATCCGTGCCCTGGCAGGACATGCTGGATAACCTCCGTCTGCTACTTAACCGTCGAGAACTGCTGGGCAAAGTCCTCGACGGTGTCGCTGAATAGGCCAACCTGGGAGATGGGGGCATCAAGGAATTGTACCTTGTCAGCCTCCTTCATCTCGACCAGGTTGAGCCAAAGGTGGTGCTCCTGGACCACCAGGGTGGACATCGCCTACCCGAGAGACTGCGCCGTGACCTTTATCGCCCGGAGAGTGAGATCGGTTGCCGAGCGCAGCGCCTGCATCAATCCCAGGTCAGAACTACCCTCGTGCAGATCTCTCAGCGCCTTGGCTTAATGCACTTGCAGGAGAGCCATGGCGTGCAGGGTGGAGGTGGCCTGTCCAACAGTGTCCAGCCCTGGATGGGAGTCTCAGATGGTTCTGCCAGGTAGCAGCGTTTTGCGGGCACAAGTGCACCGCAACCGCCTCATCCACCTGGGGAATCACCGAGTACCCACTGGAAACCCCATCGTCCAGGGTAGTGAGAGCAGAGGAGCTCATAAATCAGGTCCGGGCAGTGAAAGGTGCCCGCCGCGATCTCGTGAGCACATCATGCACTTCCGGAAAGAAAGGAACCGGGGCGGGGCGCGGCCGTGAGAGGCGCTCTGAGCCCAGGAACCAATTGTCGAGCCGCGATGGTTCAGGGGGAGTGAGGAGTTCCACTCCAGCCTGACGCTCACAGCCGCCCGGGCAAGCATGGCTGCCAGCTCCACGTCAGCCTGCGACTGGTCGACTGCACCCGAGGGTGGGAGCCCAGTCGAGTCCTCAGCGTCAGACTGGATGAGCCCCCTCTCCGATGCTGCGATCGAGAGCTCATCCACTTTGCGTGCACCGAATGAGATTGTGAACTCGCCGTGAGATGAGCCGGCGGTCTCATCCCAGAACTCGACTGGGGCAAACGAGCGTGCTGGGGAATGGGAGGTCCGTGGGGGGTTTCCCAGCGGAGAAGCTCCTGTTGAGGTCCCCAAATCGCCTTCAGTGCTAACCGACGTGGCCTCAAATCCATAGGTAGAAGGACCGCGGCAGGGAGCAGCTGGGGTGGCTTTCCCTCTGCACAACCACAACATTACCATGGTCATGTTCTCGCAGTGAGGACATGACCCGTCCACGAATGCCGTCTCCACGTGGGCAGCGCCCAAGCACGTGAGACAGCGATTGTGGCCATTGGAAGCAGAGAGATAACGACCGCAACCAGGAATTAAACACAGATTGAAAGGCATCTTTAAAAAGACGCTCTCCGTGAGTGCCACTCTTTTAGAAGGGAAATATACTCTTTTAGAGGAAGAATATACTCTTTTAGACTGCTGAAGCGCTCAGGGGCATTCTCTGCAGTCCACCGGTGCAAGAGGGGGAGAAGCCACTGTAATGCGCGGTAAATCCAACAGCTTTTCGAGGTGAATGGATCAGCAGAGTAATTCAGCTCACTGAACACAACTGCTCAGCTCCAAAGAGAAAATCTGAATGAGTGGTTGCAAGCCAGCTCCTTTAATACCCGTATGTCCAGGTGAGTGGCATGCAAATTCCACTTGCCAATTCCCATTGGCCTTTTCTCAAAGATCAGAGGTGTTTGGGGCTCCCAAGGATGACCACTAGTGTCACTACATTGACACAACGTCGAGTGAGTGACAGATAGGGAACATCTGTATATAGCAGACTACAGCAATGAGAATAGATTTTGATTTTGCATTGACCTGAGCATGTTTCCGAGATTCACCCTGATGTCAAATTAACTTTCAATTCTAGCGTGATAAACAACACTTTTACAAAGTTTTTTAACATACTCCATTAACAGCATCTTCTGATCAGTGTGAACTAAATCTGTATCTGTGTTAAAATGACACACATCCATCATAGTTCAATATCAGTGAAATGAGCTTTCCTGTGGTGTAATATTTCGACCTGCACTGCTTTAGGATTTTCTGGTGGCAACCTAAATTGCTTAGTTTAATTTGACTGCCTTGCATCTATGTAAAGATATGAAAGGCCCCCTGGTGCAGTGAAGTTAAATTTTAGCTCTGCACGTAAGCCGAGCCACTAAGAGACATTTGAGACAGACACCATTTTCTGGAGTATATAGGTCATTTATCACGGGAACTAATATTTGTGGGGAACCTCCATCCCTTCAAGGTGCTCTTGAACCCTTAACATGACTCTTAAAACAGCTTGTAGATGGTGGGAATTAATTGTCATGTTTACTTCAATACAGTGTCTTGCTTCTTATATATTGATGCAATTATTCAGATATTGCCATGTAGTAGGAAATTGGCCATTTTTGTACCTAACCAGATGATAAGTGCAAAAAAATAAATAAAATAAATAAATAAATAAATAATATATATATATATATATATATATATATATATATATATATATATAGGTCGATATTTGGCCATTTAGAAATTATCGCATCGGCTGAGAATTATGCATTTGTGTGTATTGTGTAAATCCTCATGTTATTGTCTATCATTAAAATTTATTATTTTTATATCTACATTTAAACACGACATCAGCCACAATTCTGTCTAGATATCGTATTGGCCATTAAATAACCCCTTTGAGTTGACAACTTGCCAAAAACCCTCCTTAACCAGCAAACCAGACCAGTCTTACCACATTTGCCAGGCTGAAAGTCCAGCTTAACAATTTAGGCTGGTTTAAGCTGGCAAACTTGCATCCCAATACCATATTCTCGATAATAAGATTTCTTAAGATGTTCGGAGACCTCCAGTCACTCCAAAAATGGCAACTTAAAAAAAAAAAAAACATTTTCCTCTGCTTCATTGTGGTTTCCATGGATACAATCAATTGTCTAAGAGGGGGAAAATCTTACACAACTCGGAAGCTCAATGTGGAGCATGAGCTCTCCTGGTTTTCTCCCTCAGCCCTTCCCTGCCCTGTCTTTATGGCAGATGATGGGATGGGGTGGCAGTGAAAGCCTCTCTGACGCAGTCTGGAGATCGTTATCCAGGTTCCCTAGCGGTGCCGATAGCCTACTTTGAGCAATACAGGTCAATGTGAGCAGTTCTCTCTGTGGTGAAGCAATACACCCTTACATTAAGGGTTTTATAACTCACAGAGTGCACATCAACTGTACTGCCATTTCTGATTGGAACATGTATATTATGTTTACATGCAAGTCGTGGGGGCGGTAGGACTTGTCAGTTTTTATTTACATTTTTCCATCATCAAGGATAGAAGAAACTGATTTAAAATTAACCCTCCCATGGTCTTCTAAAATGAGCCCTACCTTTGGTCCTCCCGGTCATTTTTGCCTGGAAAAAACAAAGGTGTAACTTTACAATTTACCATTAATTTGAATATGCAAATATTCATATTTATGAAAATGTAGTACAGTAAAAACCAACACTTCTATAAGTTGAAACATGTAGACAATATGCGAATGTGACATATATTGGAGGTAGCAAGACTTGAAAATAATGTTGTGACAATAATAACCAGTAGATGGCTGCAGTGTTCTATGCAGCCACACAGCAAAATCCCCGGTGTTAAATGTACACTCCTGGTGTTTATATGGTTCTCACTCGCTGGTGTTAAAAACTAACACTGAAGCAGTGTTGAATCTACAGCAGATAATTAAATAAAGTAGATATACTCTCTGAGTGATGATTGATCATTAGTGATGACACCTGATGTTAACAAGCAGAGTCTACTGAAAGAAAGAGGAACAACAAGAACAAGAAAACAAGAGAACAAACCAGCACACACCACAACAATTAAATCTGTCTTACAGCCACACAACATTAGATGTACATCAACTGCAAATAAAATATGTTATTAGACAACAATCTTTCAATATGTTGATTGAGGATGTTTGTTTTATATGTCTGCAAAAGTTATTTACTGAGAATTAATAGAGGTTTGTCTCTATTTAGTGTTGCTGATGTCATTTTGTTGTTTAATTTGGTGATTATTGTTCTCTTTGGTTAGATACCTGAAACTTGATTATATGCAGGTCAGTGTAGTGCTGTTAAATACAAAACACTGTATTAGAGAAGATCTGCCTAGATGTTATCTGGTATATTTAAGTGAGATCTCATCTCAAGTATCATCATTAAAAATAAAGTCTTATGAATTTTAGAAATATTATGAAAATACATGAATAAAAAAGGTGAATTCAATGCTGTGATAAGGTGACCAGAAACTGTCTCTTAAGGGATAATTTATATGCTGTCAATGATACACACAGACATCAAGACTCACCATACAAAACTCATCCTAATTTAATATAATGGCTAAATATTTTGATTTAAATAATTACATTATAGAGAGACTCACATTGGTTGTGTCACGTCATGAACACAGCAATTCTAGGACACTGTGTCAAGTTAAACATAGAAAAACACATCTCGAGAATCTTTCTTTGGAGTTGCATTCTGTGAAGTTGTGTTTGAATGCAAAAATGCATTCTTATCTTGTGCTGCCTGCTACTCAGTGAATGTGGTTTGTTGCAAGGAGCTCTAAAATATCTGGAGAGAGTTTTCAGTTAGCATTACAACTCATCTGTATTGCAGTGCTCAGCTGGCGCAGGCTCCCCTGACTCCCCCGGAAGTGCACGTCATCTTGACCAGCCGTCATGTGACGTGGGCTGCATCCAAAACCAGGAAAATGCTGCCTCCAGAGGTAGGAAGGGATCAAGGCATGTCCAAATCCAATGTTCGTGTCACATCTTGTCTATTGAGATAACTTCTTCTGATCGATTTTTTAAGGCAGCATAGATGTATCCTTCGCTTCCTATGAATTCCCACAATCCTGTGTGCGCAGATCCACAGCGGTTGAGCTGAAGAAAAAAAAAAAAAGGCAGCCAAAGCAACTATATAAATATAATATAAATATAATTTATATAACTATAAATAAATTACTGATGGAATTTTACACCAGACCCTTAAAAGCTGTCTTAAAACATATTCTTGTTCCAGATTGATGTATCATGAATGATGCATTACAACTTTATTCACTATGTTTTTAACACATTGCTTAAATTAATATTGTTTAAATAACATGACACAAAATCAAGAGTTCCTGTTTGTTTATTAGATTACTCATGCTGACAAATGCATAAGATATGCACATTAAGTTTAGGAAACAGGTGTCTTATCGTCATCTCTTGCTGTGTATCGAACAAGGATGTGTGAGTTAAGTTTTAAGAAGAGTACGTTTTAAGATTAAGTTTGTTTCCAACCTCATGCTCGAGTGCTTGAACCCCTTGCTGTTCCTTGCCTGCTCTGCTTGGTGCTTTCACTTTAGGCTCATGCATGAGCTGTCAATAGTATGTAGTAATAGTAATAGATTACTTTTATGCTGGCTTGATGTGATTTTTGAAGATTAAAATTTCTGGCCACCATTCACTTGCATTGTATGGACCTACAGTGCTGAAATATTCTTCTAAAAATCTTTGTTTGTGTTCTGCAGAAGAAAGAGAGTCATTCACATCTTGGATGGCATGAAGGTGAGTAAATGAAGAGAAAATTTTTGATTTGTCTTTTATTTATTTTTTCCTTTAACCAACCAATTCCTACTGTGTGGAAGTGTCGCTCCCATTTGGAGTTGGAGTAACCCTGCCCATTTCTAGGTTTACCACGCCCTTTTTGGATATTTTCATCCTGCTGGAGTTCTCCGCGCTGCAGCTATACCTACTTGAAGTTTCTCAGATACTGATGTCATTGTAGAAATTTGCAGTCAGCCATGATTAAATTATTTTGGGAGTGAAAGCATCCAATTACAGGGGATTATTGAGATAAAGCTAATTATATTCGTCTGGTCATGTGATCTCAGCATGGCAGCTCTAATGAATGTGCACCCAGCACCATATGTAGAACAAAGCAGCTTTTTCTCTAAGACTGATATCACAAGAGTATTCATCTCATGTGAATGTCTATTATTTTAGCGGAGTTTCTATTTACACTAAGTGCAAATAGCCCATCTTGTTGGCAGAGGCTATTTACACTTACTCCGCCCACCACTGCTCAGACCAAACTCAAGACAGCGATGACTGATTTATTAGGGGTCAACTGCTGATCAAATGAAGGCGGACATATTTGAATTTTTTGCGATGGGGCAGTTAATGGGTTGGACATTTATTGGATTAAGTGATTAGATAACTAAGTGACTATTTGCGACTAGTTACTATCTCCAATAGTCTGGTGGAAGTCTGGTGGCAGCTGTAGTAGTTTTGAGTGTAACGACGGTTTGTGTATGAGTATCTCTACTCTTAATATTTCCTAAAACACTACTTATAGTAATAAATAAAAGAGATTCCTCACAGTGATTTAGTCACAGTGAAGGTCGGGGAGTTGAGAGAATGATTTGATCTGGATAAAATTAACCATGGTTTAACTGTATTATATTGTAGTAACCATGTGTTTTGGTGGAAACTATATAGTTCTAATGTACTAATCATAGTGTTACTACAGTAACATGTTGTTAATAGTAGTTAATAGTAACCATGTTTAATTTTGTGGTTACTATGATTTTTACTAGAAAAATATCATGGTAATACTATCTTTACTGTAGTAAAACCTTGGTTAATTTTTGTAAGGTAGGGGTAGGGGTTGGTGTATGGTGTCTGTGGGACTCCAAATAAACACAATAAATATGCTGCAGTGATGTCACTATACTGTATGTTAGTATTTAAACAGGGGTGTAAGAGTATCTGCCACTATTTGCACTAGAGTACAAATAGCATCTAATGCTATTTGCACTTATTGCAAAGAAGATGCATTTTGTTGATTTTTACAATTAGTACAAATAGCCTCTGCCTTATTTTAAATGTATTTTTCAAAAATAGTGATCGTAAAAAAAAGAAAGAAAAAGAAAAAAATCACTGGGTGCATCTTTAATGTTGAGATAGATCAGTTAATTCTTTTTTTTTTTTTTTAATATTGGTCAATCTTTAATATATTCTTTGAGCTTGGTCAGTTTGATTTGACTCTCTCTCTCTCTCTCTCTCTCTCTCTCACTCTCTCTAATCTGGACACTGATCCTTGTATATACGTTTTATTCCTGATCCCAATGTTCTTTGCATTTGACCTCTTTAATCGAAAGCTAAAGTTCTTTACATAATATCTATTATAGTAGTACATTACATAAGTCCAGGTTCTATTAAGAACCAAATGTCTAATCTATCAGTCAGAATTTTCTGCAGTTATGTGCCATTTATGAAAAAAATATTTTAGTACCATCAACCACCCACTTGCTCTGTTCAACTCCATTAGACACATCCTCAATATACCCACCCTGCTGCTGAAGTCTCACAGAGCTATGCTCCCAAGCTAGCACCCTCACGGCACATATTTTAAAGAAATAGTTCAAGCAAAAGTGAACATTCTGTCATATTTACTTTTTTTTTTACGAATCTTCAGGCAGCACTTTTCCACACATAGTGACCACATCTTTAAAAAAAAGAAAGAAAGAAAAATTTACTATTAAAGTAATCTATACCACATCTTTTTGGCTGAACTATTCCTTTAAATATACTGATTTAAACATTTCCATTTAGTCCTGTTTAAAGCAGTGGAGGGGCTCTCAATCTGTCATCAGATTTTCACCCTTGAGATCACCTGCTTTTCCGAGGACCTCAGCTTAGTCGGAGTGACTGATCTGAGACTTTTCCAAATTTACACAACATTAGCCAAGTTTCTTGAGTTGTCATTTTCTCAGCACAATGTCACATTGTCAGGGAACTGTTAGCACTCAAGACTGCGTTACTCACATGTTCACAAGAGTGTGATTTAAAGGAATATTTTCTGTCAAATAAAACAGACCTCAAGTCTAAATAAAAGTTGTCTACCTTCTGACCACAAAATACTAACATAACTACACTTTTACATGTTCTGGGTAATTGCTAGGGTGTTGCCATGTGGTTGCTAAGCCGTTCTGGGTGGTTGCTGGGGTGTTGCTATGTGGATGCTAAGGTGTCATTGGTTGTTAAGTGTGTTACTATGTGGTTGCTACGGTGTTCTGAGCGTTTGCCAGGTGGTTACTTACTGGCCTGAGTTAAAGGAATATTTTCCATAAAATAAACTAAATATAAATATAGTTGTTAACACCTGTACAGTCTCACCATACTGTATATCTTATTCTCATCTGGTAGTTTTAGAGTGCTTGTTTTAGTACAGACAACCCTCAAATGCTTCCTTCTTCCTACACATGACTCACACATTGTCTTTTTTTTTTTTTTTTTTTTTTTTCAGTTTTAATTGGCACTAAGTGAAATCTCAGCTGACTTACATTGTGTTTTCAGAATTCTGTCTGAAAAATGAAGCATATTCTGTTCCATTTGTGGAAAGCCAGATTGGCCCAAAGGTAATGATGGAAACAAGCTCTAAGACTCAAAAGTGGTAGAAAAATCTTCCTGTCTCCTGATGGTATGATACTTACGAACAGATGGAGCAAATTGAACATAAAGAAAATATGCATATTTAATTTGAGTTAAAATATTGCTTGAAATGAGGTTTGCCTTTGATTTATCATTATAATACAATTGTATTTATTAGAAACCTCATTTTTATTATCAGAAGAAAATGAGTGGTGCTTGCCCAGGCAAAAGTAAAACCACCTCCATGTGTGGTGTGGATGATTAGCAGGGCACTGCTATGCGGTTGCAAAGGCGGTGTTTTTTTAGCCTATTGCTATGTGTTTGCAGGGTGTTATGGGTGATTTCCAGGGCATTGCTAAGTGTTCTGAGCATTTTAAAGCCTGTTGCTATGTGTTAACAGGTTGTTCTAGGTTGTTTCCGGGGCATGCTAAATGGTTGTGGTCTGAGACAGTGGTGTAGTAGTACCTGCACCCGGTCTGTAAAATTCAAATATATTTACATTTAGATACAGCACATATGTAAAATTTGTAAGAAATATATATTTTTTCCAAAGAAATGTTTAAAAAAAAAAAAAAAAAAAAATATCTTTTTTTAATTTATTATAGTTCCACATGAACTTACAAAATGTATATTAGGGTAAGTTTCTTGCTGGCATGGTGTACAGTACACTACTAAGAATGGTAATTTGATGTTAACTGTATTTAAATTAATAGGTGTCATTAATGTTCCTTTCTTTAGGTTACTATGAAAATTGTTAATACTTTATGATTACTTTAATTAATAAATTAATACATACATAATATGCAATAAACTGTTAAGCATTGTATAGCTAATATGAGCATAGTAGTGTTCACGTTAAAACGTTATCTTGTATTACCATATATAAGAAATGGTTATTTGTTTTATTTGTGTGCTATAATGTGCTTTTCTGTGTATAGTGAAATAATTTTCCTACTTAGAAATCTAAATTGAAATGATTTTATATCACAAGAAAAATGCAACACTGCTGTAAAAGTCAAAAAAAGAAAAAAAAAAGACATTTGAGATAATTACGGGACATAGTTGTTCAGCATCTGCGAAGAGCATCAAAAGCTAGCACAGATGCAGTAACATGCAGTATTTTCACAAAGTTTAATTGCATAAGTTAAAATAAATAAATAAATAAATAATAATAATAATAATAATTATATATATATATATATATATATATATATATATATATATATATATATATATATAGACCATAATTTGCACTGTTCATTTTTTCCCTGCTAAACATAAATAATCATAGGGAAAACATGAACAGTGCAAATTATGGTTACTCCAGGATCATTAGATGCTGGAAATGTCCCACCACTTACTGAAACTGAAAATATGATTGGTTAGCAAATATCCAATTAAATTAACGTTCTGCTTGGTGGATCAGCTTAGTCGGACTGTCTGTCTTGCCCATGACATCAGTTGCAACTCAGTGCGGATTTAGAGACAACCTTTTTACACTTAAAACAAACCCACACACACAATTCACTCAACAGTGCTGCGGCATCACGCTAATAGACTGAAAAATGTTATGAGTCAAAAGCCTACTCGTTGTTCTGGTGGCCATGCGTATCATCACTTATTTCAGGTAGGCATAATAAAAATCCTAAGAAAGATTGGTTGACATCCGGTGTAAGCCTGCGTATGCCCTAAGACTACACCACTGGTCTGAGTGTTATATTGCATGTTGCAATGCTTTTTCAGGGTGTTTTGCGTGGTTGCCAGGGCATTGACTAAGTGTTCTAAACATTTTTAGCCCATTGCTATGCATTTGCCAAGGCATTCTTGGTTGTTGCCAGGTAGTTGCTATGCATTTATAAGGTGGTATGTGTGTTATTTAGCATTTTGCTATGCATTTGCAGGATGTTTTGGGTGGTTGCCAGGGTGTTGTCATGCAGTTGCTAGGTGTTCTGAACAATTTTTAGCCTGTTGCTATGCATTTCCCAGGGTGTTATGTTTTTTTTTGCCAGGGCGTTGTTATGCGGTTTCTAAGTGTTATGAGCGTTTTAAGCCAGTTGATATGCATTTGCCAGGGTGTGCTTGGTGATTGATGGGGCATTGCTATCTGGTTGCTGAGTGTTCTGAGCATTTTTTGCCTGTTACTATGCATCTGTCAGGGTGTTCTGGATGGTTGCCAGGAAGTTGCAGTGTAGTTGCTAAGTATTCTGAGTGTTTTAGCCCATTGCTATGCACTTGCCAGGGTGTTCTGTGTGGTTGCCAAGGCATTGCTATGCAGTTGCTAAGTATTCTGAGCATCTTAGGGCATTTTTAGACCTGTAGACCGTTAGCTTTGTTCCGAAATGGGGACTAAATTGTTACAATGTAGCATTTTCTCCTTGGTTCGGATCACTTTCACAAGGCAGCATTTCCAAATGGACCATTATGTGTTCACGCAAGTCACATGCGAGTAACCTGTCCCCTCATTGGTCAAAGTTTATGTTCTGTGGTTGCTTATAGCGGCCGGTTGGTTATCCATCAAGATGGATGGACAACAGCTCAGCGGGCTTATTGTGGCTTTTATTCTAATCACCGTTATATTAATTTATCAGTTTGAGCAGGAATCAAGGCTTCGTTGGAACAGCAATATTGCCATGCTCTTGTTTCAAAGAAGAGCAATCACAAGACATTTACAAAAAAGAAGGCACACTTTGATTGTGAGGTGCCATGACGTGCTCACCCACAGAATTTGTCACCAAAGATCTATCAGGTATGTTCATAGTTATTCGCATATCTATTGCTTATCCAATCGCATAGCTTATCAGCATTGATGAATGTTTAACCCTCTTTTGCGTTGTGTTGCCTTAAAACATTTATGGTCATGTAAATTAATTGCATGTTATGGGTATTTGTGTGAAAGTGGAATGGATATACCTCACCTGTGCATATGTCACGCATGTAGCCACAATATAAAGAAAACTGCAGATTGTTCGTGCTGTTTTTTTTTGTTTGTTTTTTTTTACAATACCCATTTTCGGACTGTATATATTTTTTGTATTTACTTAAAAGTTGGCTCTATTAACTTTTCTTAAATTTTTTTTTTTTTTTTCTATTTAGTTTTGTCCTATTTATAGTACTATGACATCCACAAAATGTCACTAATTTTCACTAAAATTAATAAGATGGTATTTATTTTCTCTCTGTATATTGCTACAGGAGCATATGGGCATATGGCTCCATGTTAAACCTCGACTCATTTTGCTAGCCATTAGCCAAACAAACACTGCTGCTTTTGATGTAACACTGTCATGGTCCTATCACTCTGTCAGTCTGGGTTTTTGTCTGACAACACCGTGGCATCATCGTCCCATGTCTGTCTTGTGTTTCGATTTCTGTCTTTGTGTGAGTGCACGGCTTCGATTGTATTCCCTGCCATGCGCTCTTTGATCTGTCTTGTTTCATGCCTGGAGCATGGTGTCTGCATCCTGACTTCCTGTCTGGTTTTTTTTCGGTCTGTGTCAGGATCCGGACACTCATGCTCCATGTCTGTCTGTTACTGATGTGGGTGCATCGTGCTTATGTCATCTTGGCAGCATGCACTCACGTCATGAGTTTATGTCTCTCTCTTGCGAACATGGGTGCACCTCGCGTCACGCTCCCGTTGCGCTGCATGCCCGGGTCACGAGCTGTCTTGTTTTTGTCGTCTGTTTCTGATCAGGTTTTGTTTAGTGTGAGAATGCGTGGCACCACCTTGTTTGCCATTGCTACGCATTCTCTCGTCTTGTTTGTCGGTTGGCATGGGCGTATATTGGCTTATTGTCTTAGCGATGTGTGCTTATGCCATTCGGGTTTTTGTGGTCTTGTGAGAGCACGTGGCTTTGTTTTGTTTCTGCATTGCCACGTGTCTCTCTGTCTTACATCATACCCCGCCTCCTTGTTTGCGTACTATTAGTTAATTTGCCTCACCTGTCCCCTGTTAACCCGTTTGAATTCTCTCCGTATTTTAGCCTCCTTGTGTGTGCTGTCCAGTGCTAGTTCATCTTGTGTGTCTTGTGCTTGTTTTCCAGTCTATCTTATATGTGTGTATGGTCACATTCCTTGTCAGTCCTGTTACCCTACTGTTTGGTCTGGTCGGTCCTGGTATCCGGTCCCCCATTCATCTGCCCCAGCCTGGATTATATATTTACTTTGTATTTTTCCCCTTCGGGGTTGTTTACATTTATTGTTTTTCCCCCATGTGGGAGTTTTGGTTTGATTTTTGCCCTTTTGTTTGTATTGAAAAATTCCTTTATTTTTAACTCTGCGCTTCAGTCCTGAGCCTCTCTGATTTCTGACAAACACAGTTCCCATCAGGCAGCGCAGTTTCCATCATGCATTGTGATGCAGGTTAGTTTGTTGGTCCGTTGGGTCGGTTTGCATTCTCACCACAAGCGAACCGCTCCAGAGTTCATTTGCAATCGGTCCGAGACCCCCTCATCAGGCAGTATCGGACTGATAGTTATGGTGCAGATCCGACTGCGATTGCCGTGTTCATATATGCCTAAATCATACCAAGGGAGAAAACGCGCCAGGTTCCAAAACAAATGCACCGAACGAGCCAGGTGTGAAAACACCCTTAGTTTGTTACTATGCATTTTCCTGGGTGTTCTTAGTTGTTGCCAGGTATTTGCAAAGGTGTTCTCAGTGGTTTCTAGGTGGTTGCTTAGTAGGTTAATTCGAAAACACCCACCCCCAAGTCTCTTTGATATTCTGGTCCCTACATATGGCTCGGGTTCCTTCTTTGCTCATTTTATCATCTGTCAGGCAAAAATCTTAAAAGGATTGTTCAAATCCCTACAATTTATTAATAGTTGTTACATTTTCATCAGTCTCGACATTGTATAGTTTCAGTATAGTATATAAAATTATTAATTGAGTGTCTCAAATATGTGGAACTCTAAGCTTGAACTTACTGTATATGTTATCTATTCAGAGTTTTGGCGAGCTCACTTCAGCAGATATTAGTAATTGTCCTCCTGTCAAAGTCTCCAGCAGTGCCTTCAAGCATCTGGCCATGTCATCCTTGTGTCCTCAAAAATACCCTTCTATAATACTAGATGTTTCAACATACATTGCCATCCAATCAGAATGCCATATTTTCCCTCCCTGAGTTGAGTCTACCAGGTGGCATTGGCAGATATTTGAGTGCGCTCTATGCGTTACGTAAGTCTCCTCATTTCCTCAAACAGGTTATAAAAAAGTAATTTCCATGTCAGTCCAGAATAATTACTACTGATGCTTTAAATAACACTACTTATTTTGTGTTGTGCTCATGGATATCAGAGTCTTTTTAATTAAAAACAAGATATAAATATTTATCTCTCTTACATAGCAAGTACAGTACGATAGGCAGAAAAACAGAGAGACAGATATATACTACCACCCACACATGCATGTATGACCCTATGCATCTCAAAGCAGCAAGATCAGCCCCCACATCTGTGCACACACCAACGATTTTAACATCCAGGGGTCAGAGTCACTCCCAGAAACACATGCATGGGCTGGCAGAGGCAGTTACAGTGTTCACTATCACATGGATGGAGGGTTGGCCCAGAATCACAGAGATCAAAGTGGAAAAAGGGTCTAAACTCACAAAAATGATGTCTGTATGTAGGCTGGGAGAGAAAGTGAGCCATGTGTGCTGTATTTAGCACACTGCCTGTTGATGCAGTCTTTAAAGTGTCTTGTACAGTGTGCTGTCAGTTGTGTTTAGAGAATGCTGCTGCGTAACTCTGCCTCGGATTATAACAAATATGTCATGAATTTTAGATGGTACTAAACGCAGGGATTCGGCAGCCCAGGAGATAGCAGATGGCTGTGAATTGTCATTAGTGGCTCCCTCTGTAGTTGTGAGTGGTGAAGTTGTACTGGCATTGTTTGATCTCTGCTGAGAATACTCTCTATTCCCTGCCGGGCTGGGTCGAAATGGATATCCAGAATGTCAAATGTCATCTACAAAGCTATTCCTGGAACAGTCCCATTCTGATAGAGCAGTCTATATATAAAAGGCAAAACTGACCCTAGATCAGCCCTCATTGGATTGAGAAGTGCAATAAATTTGACCCTTCAAAAACCAGCCTGGGCTGAGTTTCCCAAAACCATTTTAAGCCTAAGTAGATCATAGAAACCATTGGTGCCAGTGGTCTCCACTATTAACTTAAGCTTGCGATGCTCTTGGGAAATGCAGCCCTGGTCTCTTACAATCACATTAATATTCCTAGATTTTTGCAAAATGATTTTTACGTGGCTCATTGTACATCGCGGCAGTTTCCTTCTGAAATAAATAGCAGAGGCACTACAATAACAAATAATTTTATTCACTTTCATGCAAATCACTAGTGAAAAAGCTGAATATAATGGCTGAAATAGTGAAATAATACAAATAATCAGATTTGCTCTGTTCCTTACACAATGCTATCTCATGACATCTAAATATTTTAACTATAATGCATGACTTGAAAGGTGATATATTTTATTGATTGCATTAAATAATCAACTACATTTAAAAGCTTATTCAAATGCAATCAAATTGTGTGTTACACTTGCGATGCAAAGGACTGAATATGAGTCCTGAAGAGCATGCAAGTCGACACATGAGCCGAAAGGGTCATAGAAGAAAATTAAGTGGTTGCAAATAGATTGCAACAGCCTGGTTCTGGAAGTAAAAATACCATGAAATTTTTCCATAGAAGAATAGATTTTCAACAATAACTTCTAAACATTTCAAGACAGACCTACCTTGAACTCCGAGGTTGTTTATCGATGTTATATACTTCTGTTGAAGCCATTCGTCTACATTATTTCAACTTCATTGTTTAAATGGTGTGTTTGATAGCAGAATTCTTGGTAAACAACTACATTACCCATGGTACAGCAGTGAACGGTTCACCATTCAGAGAGCCACAGCCAATGAAGCCCGCAAAATTTGCCTCAGAGCGACAGCACACTCCCATGGCGCATTGTGAGTGTCGTAATCGAGTTGGTCTACCTTTACCCTCAAACTACTTATCTAATTGTACATATCGGAGTATTTAGCAATAAAAGTAAAATATGTTGTTAATGTACTTATAATCTACAACCTAAAATCAATAGTTTGAGATATTCCCATCGTTTTTATTAAATTACATAATTCGCAATGCTTCATGGGATTGTAGTTTGTACCCTAATGAAAGTTGGAAAGTACACATCCTTGTACCTTTGGCTTTTTGTCCGATTTTCGAATACGTCGAATAAGTTTGTGATGTTGTGATTCACCTCGAAGCTGGTTGGTTTGGTTCATGACTTATAACTCTTTAATGGAGGATTTTTTTGAGAAGCCAATGCAAAAATGGATGGGAAAAATATTTCCGGAACCCAGACGCTGAATAAATGTGCAGGGCACTGTTGCGCTGTATTGCATTTTTTTATCTCACGTTTGTGACACATTGTCACACACTTTTATGGCAAAATTGATTAGGTTTAGGGTGGGAAGGTAGGTTTTATGATTTAAAACTCAATAGAACATTTACCTTAAAATTGCACTCAGTAATGTTTTTCCTCATTTGAAAAGTTTTACTTCTAAAGAAATGAATAGTAATTTAAAAACCTATGTATAAAATCATGACCACTCATGTGAGATGAAGAGTTCAGTCGTATCAGTAACCATATAAAAGCTCTTTTATTCTACATGGGGCAGGGGCGCATCATGGGGGCAGCCATGTTAGCATCACATGACCAGCAGAATACTACTTGTTTAATCTCAGTAACTGCCCTGTTATTGGACACTTTCATTCATGGATTAAATTAATCCTGCCTTACTGTGCATAGCGAATTTCTACAATTGCATTGGCAACTGAAAACTACTGATTTTGAATGATGCAGCATCCAGGCCACTAGTGTCAGTGTAAACCGTACTTTCACATACTTAAAAAAATTACGGCGTGCACCTTTAAAATCTCATTTGTTTGGGAGAATATATAAGTCACTTTCAGCGGTACACAGTGGACATTTCTTCACTGAACTCCCACGATACATCTAATAAACCACGTAATCTAATTTTGCAAAAATTTGCCGCAGTCACACAATATTCATTAGATCAGACTGTATTTTAGAGTATTTTACAGCTAATTTAAGAGTATTATACAGAGTATTTATAGGTGCTGGTGTAACGGGAGCCAACTGGTAGGTGATAGCTGTGCGGTATGTGTAAACCTCACTCCCCTGGCCTCAGGAGGTGCACTGGTGACTAATGCTAGGGGCTGTAGCCTTTAGCCTCCTCATTAGCATGCCCACCTCCCATGCCGGCTGACACCGGTTCAAATCCTGTTTGGAGCGGGTCAAGCAGAACTGGTTACAGTGGTGCCGTGACCCGGATGGGAGTGAGGTTTAGCATGGTGAGTGTAACAGGAGCCAGCTGGTACATGATAGCTGTGTGGTATGTGTAAACCTCACTCCCCTAGCCTCAGGATATGCACTGGGGGCTGTAGCCTTTAGCCTCCTCGTTAGCACGCCCGCCTCCCATGCTGGCCGACGCCGTTTTGAATCCCACTCGGAGCGAGTCTAGAGAGACCATTTACACTGGTGGATGTTTGGTCTGACACAAGTGACAAAAGAGATGCTAGCTCTATCTTGGTTTCTGACTACATCAAAAGCCCCACGCTGTGTGTGTGTGTTCTGTAGGTGCATGCCTAAGTGTAAATACATGGATGTATTTAAACTATGCTTTGTGAGCCCACATTGATATGATATTAGGGCTGCAACTAACGATTATTTTGATAATCGCTTAATCTAAGGATTATTAGAACAGTTTTTCGACTATTCTGCGATTATTGCGACGATTAATCATTAGCTCTTAACCAATTATTCAGCTTGTGCCCCGACTTAAAAAGGTTGTATTGAACATGTTTACTACCAATAAAGAGGACAAAATAATATTTTAAAAATACCTCTAAATGACATTCACTAAATTAAAGGAGAAAAAAATATTTTTTATTAAGTTTAATTCAGTAAAACATTTACTGCAAAAAATCCTATTGTTGTGTTTTTGTCCTGTTTTCCATTTAAAATTTTCTAAAAATCCTTAAAACAAGATACATTTACTTGAGAAGCAACATATAAGATATTTAGACTTGCTTTAAGAGAATGTATCTTAAAAATAAGTGTATTTTGTATATAAGTGTATATTTTCACTTGGTTATACTTCTGCGAGTGCAGTAAAGACAAAATATACTTATATTCAAGATCTATTCTCTAAAAGCAAGCCTAAATATCTTATATGCTGCTCCTCAGGTGAACGAGTTTTAGATATTTATATTGGAAAACAAGCCAAAACAAAAACAATTCAAAAACATATTTTGATGCAGTGTATAATTGGGCGAAGAGTACCTCTCTCACCTTTCTGTTCACTTCAATTCATCTTTAATTAAAAAAAAATAAATAAAAAAAAACTCTCTCTTATTAATAAAGCTGCGTATTGCCAATTTTCTTCACGATAAGAAATGCACGGTGACACATATATTATGATTTAATAAGTCGTGAGCCATCACGTTATAATCTAGCTGCATTAAGCATGCATGCTCAAGGGATGAGTGCCCCGCACCAGAGTGTGCCTCAGCCGGGTGCAGTTTCATTCTCTCCCCCTTAGATCGGGACATTCACGCAACTCATAGAAGAGGCGCTGACCGCACAGAGAAATGCCAGTTTCTGAGTTTGTAATTATTTAAATGATCTGCTTCCGTATTATTTGAACTTTAATAAAGTTATAATGCATTAAATATAACTGCATTTAAGATGTAACGCCGGGGTGTTTCCTTTAAAGACACTCGAAACGCAAGTTTTGTTTAAGCAGAGCGGCAGCTCCAGCTCCATTTATTCCACGATGAGAGTGCTTCTGTATTTACTTATTTTGTATTTTTGCATTAAAATTCCCTCATACTTTGTGATCTACATCACCTTAAGCTGTTTGGAAGGTTTGGAGTGTGTCTGGACTGTGAGCTGTGTAATTCTTCCTCTCCTCAGTCAGGCACGAGCTGCAGTGCTGCTCTCGTGCGTCATCATTAGAATTTAATGTGATTTCATGTTACGTTAAATGAGATCAAAGGACTATTTGACAATGAAAATTTGAGTCGACAATCTTTTATTGTTGACGTTGTCGATAACGTCGACTAATCGTTTCAGACATATATGATATAGACACTGAATAAATGTATATGCACATGTGCACACTGAACATGCAAGATTAATGTCCCTGCATTATATATATATATATTAAAATTTAAGAGAAAACGGCTCTATTAACTGCTATGAAATATCACACCTGTCTCTGTAACAGCCTTAGGCTGGGTAAACAGCAGGGTAAAAAAAGATGTCCGCGGGCCGTGGTCAGATAATTTGTTCAGCCAATCAGAAGACTTTCTGTTTGTCTGTCAATCATTGTGTGCCCTCAAAGGGCAGCCCATATTTGCTCATATAAGTGCCGGTACGGTGTCCCGCTCCCATGAAACACTCATGGTCAGACGGGGAAATTTTTTTTAATCAATAACAAGGTTTTTATGACAGCCATCATAATTTAATGATTTTATATTGACATAGAAACAAAATAATTCTATCAATTAGAAAGCTGAGACATTCCTTTTTACTTCTGTGCATTAAACGTAAAATTATTCTGGGTCAATGCGACTCAGAATGATAGAGCAGGTCACATCGGCATATATGGCCTCAAAGCTAACCCACAAACACTAATTTTGATAAATAGTATTTGTGATGCTTGCACCACAAACCAAAAAGCACCACTTGAAAACCAAAAAGTCTTGCTGTAAACCAATTCAGTGAATTTTCTGTGAGCAGATGCTCTAATGGGCCTATTAACAGAAAATGGGCCTGCAAGGGTTCCTGAAGTTTCTTCCTAATATCTTTAATTCAGTTTCTACTTCCCCCCATTTTTGTCTTCACAGAGGGTCGAGGGATAGCTTTAAGAAAATCCTTGTGAGGGTTTCTTAATTTTCAGATAGAAAGACTCTCCCAGGAGAAACACAGTCATTATTGGCAGATTAACTGAGAGTCTGGAGATTTTTACTCTTCAGAAATATGAAAGTCTGTTGTGTCAGACTTTTTTGCTATTCCAATTGTTTCTCAAACCACATTGAGAGACAAAACACCTGTATTTTTGTTAGTGTGTTTTTTAGACAAACCTTTATCAATAACTTATTAGCTAGGGCCACTTTACGTCACCTGGCAGAAGTGTACACTGAACCCTATGAGTGTTCATATTGATTCTGCTGTTATTATCCCTGTGAATCTGTCCTGTCTCATTGACTGAGTTCCATTGTAATAGCGGCTAAAATTATTACAATTACACTGTAATCTTGTCCTTTCACAAAGCTACTCAGAAACATTTCCACCATGACAGTCAGGGCTTAAAGGAATAGTTCACCCAAACGTAAAACTTTATTGGTCTTTAAAGGGTCTAATAAGGTCTAATGTGGCCTGGTAAGGTCTAATGGGGTCTGATGTGGTCTCTAGTGGGTTTGATGAGGTCTGATGGGGTCTGATTTGGTCTCTTGGGGTCTAATGAGCTTTGATGGGGTCTGGTCTAATGTGGTCTAATGTGGTCCCTAGTTTTTCTGATAAGGTGTAATATGTTCTGATGAGGTCTAATGGTGTCTGATTTGGTCTCTAGGGATCTGGTGTGGTCTAATGGGGTTTGATGTGGACTCTAATGGGCATTATGAGGTTTGATGGGTCTCATAAGGTCTGATGTTGTTTCTTGGTGGTCTTATGAAGTCTAATGTGGTCTGATGGGGACTCTAGGGGTCTGATGAGGTCTAAAGTGGTCTGATGAGGTCTAATGGTGTCTGATGTTGTCTTATTTAGTCTCTAGGGGTCTGATGAAGTCTAACGTGGTCTAATGAGGTCAAGTAGGGTCTGATGTGGTCTCAAGGGGGTCTGATGAAGTTTTAAAGGGGACTGATGAGGTCCAGTGTGGTCTGATGATGTCTAATGTTGTCTTATTTGGTCTCTAGGGTTCTGAATAGCTTTGCTGGGGTCTGGTCAGGTCTAATCAGGTTTTATGTGGTCTTTAAGGGGTCTGATTTGGTTTGATGAGACCTGATGTGGTTTCTATGGGGTCTGATTAAGTCTAATGTGGTCTAATGGGGACTGATGTGGTCTCTAGGATGTCTGGTGAGGTCTAATTTGATCTTTAGGGGTCAGATGAGGTCTAATAGTGTCTGATGTGGTATACCATCATCCGATCATCGGGAGTTGATTGCATTGTGAAAAGCGGGCGTTCCATAACAGAATAGAGCCAGACTTGAATGTGAGTTTGCAGTAGATTATGGAGAACTACTCCCCTCCTGAAACACTGTCACCCACTTTTGAAGAGTTTTTGACATGGATTTGGAGGCTGAAGGTCAAATTCACCCTCAAGAGCATTTTGATGTATCCCAATGGTAACAATTACTTTTCAAATGTATCATTATTGGCTCATTCTCATGAAACTTGTCAAGAAAATGTCCTAGTCCTATTTTACTCCAAAATCAAAAGAAACCAATGAAACATTATATTTTGCATATAGAATTTAATGTTTTAGGGCCAACATTGTAACATTTTCAAACAGTTTGTTTTCAGCTGTACAGGCTGTAATACAGTCAATACGAAGGCCAATTTTATAAACTGAACCCCCTAACCCAAAGCCCAAACCTAACCCTAGCAATCAGTGGAGTAAAAATGTAATGTTAGAGGGAAAAATGCAACCTCTGAATCGTACTCGTCACTGATTATGCAAACACGATTACTTCCTGGTTTAAATGTGGCATCCAAACCCGGGTCTCCCACACTGCTGACGCTTCCAGTCATACCACAAATAAAGGTAAATATGCTAAAGCCAAAAAAAAAAAAAAAAATGTGTGATAGTAGATGGGGCTTTTTGGTGAGTTTGCATAATGTGGCCAGTCTTAGTGTACAGGAACTCTTGAAAAACAACAAGCTGACTACCCATGTGATCATTTTGACATGGCCTAGGGGATGTTGGGCCAATGAAAATTTCAGAGGCAGAGCAAGTTTTTACATAAACAATAAAAATAAAATAATGTACTAACAAAAACGTAAAAAAAATAATAATAATTGACTGATAAATTGTGCACAATTAGACGAGAAGCATGAATGTATTAAGAAAGGAAATAGCATCAATTGTTATTTCAAGCTGACTTTACAACACTGGTGTAGAATTGGAGGAGACAGGGGATACACTTCCTCCCCAATGCTGTCAATGTGATTTGTCTCCCCCAATCATGCATCTGTCCTTGTTTATATATTTTTATCAGTGCTGAAAATTATTTCGTTCGAGATAAAAAAATAAAGTATATTCAATGTAGGGATGCTGTGGTGTGAGTTTTTGACAATTAGATTACCGTTTGAGAAAAAAAATTGTGGTTAACCAGTTTTACAGTTACTGAATATAAAATAGTTTTTCGTAAGATTTTGTAAGCCTAAATTTGCAAACTCTTGTGCATATGTGTGTACTAGAGCTGTTGCTATGGTTATGGATGGTGGCTGCATGGTGCTATAATGGTCAGGTGTAGCGAACTGAATATGAACTTTCAATTCATGTGAAACTAAAGCTTAAACACACAAATTCCAAAACATAACAGAGGAATTTGATATACCAGACTCATATCCATCAAAAAAGCAACTTAAATCGTCTGTTTGGCAGCATTTAAATGACTGTCTGAAGACAACGGATGTAAAACAAGCAGACAGAAGTCATATAAAGAAACACATTCTTGGGACAGGATGCTCCACTAGTCGTCCAACAACAAACTAATAAACTGGTATGTTTAATATTTTTAGCTGTGGTGATTTTAAAGTGATGAATGAAAATGCCACTTTTTATAATGTTTAAGTGTGCTGACAGGGTGCGATGCATTTGCGTGTAGTTATCAGCGACTAAACAAAGTTGTGTCTTAAATCATCCTCATTATTTAAAACATTGCTTCTGTACAAATTTACCACATTCAACAATAAATGTCCATTTTAGTCATGATCGGACTTTAAATTGCCTGCTGTAAGCAATGGTCCCGTTATTATTCATTGTCCAAAGGTTTATTTATAAGGTGCTGTGGACAGTATTTAGAGTCTGTTGCTGATTCTTTATGTTGGGGTGCCTGACAGACAACGGATTGCTTTAATAAACTGATGCAGAAGAAAAAACTGTTTAATGCCATGAACTACATGTTGCACACCTACAATAATCTTATATTTACGCACTTTTGAAGCACTCCATTTACATTAGTACATCACTGAGCTCGGGATGCACATAAGTGGTGCTGTGTCCTTCAAACCAAATCAACGCCATTGTTTTACAATAACTTTAAACATCACAGAAGCAGACACCACATTTCACTGTCTCTTTGGTCTCCTACTTTCAATTTTATTTGGAGTATTTGTCCAACCCCATCCTGTCCCACCTGACTAGCTGCACTTAGATTCTGTGCCAGATCCTGGTCATGCAACCTGTCTCTCCAGCTGAAATCCTGATCATTCCAACTATTTACTGTAGTCTGCCTGACGCCCTGTGTCTGTAAAAGCCCCAAATATCTGCACAAATGCACATTCAATTTTATGGTAAACAATCCTTGTTTGACAGTCATGCAATCTGGTGTGCTTTTTTTTTTTTTTTTTTTTGGTTGATATCATTAAATAGGGAAAAAATTAAAAATGAGATCTCTTTAATATCTCAATGTTATTCTCATAGACAGCAATGAGATTACATGGAGGGATAATTGAGACTTTTGATTTTGCTCCCGTTTAAAAGACCCCAGTAATCTCATGGTAAAACTTTACATTAATTTTCCATTTAATGTTAGCCATTCATTAATGACTCATAATTAATTTACAAATGCATTTGAAATCAGTGATATGGGGAAAAGGGTGACTTTCATGCAATGCTTGCCATATAGTGACCTATCTTACCTCACATCATTAATCTGCACATAAAGTTCAGTATAGTTTATTGTTCATCAGGCTTTATTGTATGATATACAATAGGAGGACTTTAGATTACTAGGACTAGGTAAATTGGGACAACACTCGGAGTTGCACCATTCTTTTAATGTAAATGTGACAAGGAAAGTGACAACACAAGTGAGACAAGACATTACAGTACTGTAGCAAAATGACATTTAATCCTCTATTTAACCTCTATTTAATCTTGCTATAATAGTGTAGTTTTGCTGCATTGTGACATAAATCATTAATTAGGGCATTTTATTAATCTTGGTTAATGTTAATGTCAACATATACTAATACATTTTATAAAGAAACGTTGTTTATGTTAACATTAGTGAATGCATTATGAACTTACAATGAACAATTGTATTTTCATATATTAACATTAACCAAGATTAATAAATGCTATAATAAAATATTGATCATTGTTAGTTCATGATACCTAATGCAAATACTAATGTACCAAGTGTTACCATTTACAGTGCATCCGGAAAGTATTCACAGCGCTTCTCTTTTTCCACATTTTGTTATGTTACAGCCTTATTCCAAAAATGGATTAAATTCATTATTTTCCTCAAAATTCTAGAAACAATACCTCATAATGACAATGTGAAAGAAGTTTGTTTGAAATCTTTGCAAATTTATTAAAAATAAAAAATTAAAAAAATCACATGTACATAAGTATTCACAGCCTTTGCCATGACACTCAAAATTGAGCTCAGGTGCATCCTGTTTCCACTGATCATCCTTGAGATGTTTCTACAACTTGATTGGAGTCCACCTGTGGTAAATTCAGTTGATTGGACATGATTTGGAAAGGCACACACCTGTCTATATAAGGTCCCACAGTTAACAGTGCATGTCAGAGCACAAACCAAGCCATGAAGTCCAAGGAATTGTCTGTAGACCTCCAAGACAGGATTGTATCGAGGCACAGATCTGGGGAAGGGTACAGAAAAATTTCTGCAGCATTGAAGGTCCCAATGAGCACAGTGGCCTCCATCATCCGTAAATGGAAGAAGTTTGGAACCACCAGGACTCTTCCTAGAGCTGGCCGCCTGGCCAAACTGAGCGATTGGGGGAGAAGGGCCTTAGTCAGGGAGGTGACCAAGAACCCGATGGTCACTTTGACAGAGATCCAGCATTTCTCTGTGGAGAGAGGAGAACCTTCCAGAAGAACAACCATCTCTGCAGCACTCCACCAATCAGGCCTGTATGGTAGAGTGGCCAGATGGATGACACTCCTCAGTAAAAGGCACATGACAGCCCGCCTGGAGTTTGCCAAAAGGCACCTGAAGGACTCTCAGACCATGAGAAACAAAGACTGAACTCTTTGGCCTGAATGGCAAGCGTCATATCTGGAGGAAACCAGGCACTGCTCATCACCTGGCCAATACCATCCCTACAGTGAAGCATGGTGGTGGCAGCATCATGCTGTGGGGATGTTTTTCAGCAGCAGGAACTGGGAGACTAGTCAGGATTGAGGGAAAGATGAATGCAGTAATGTACAGAGACATCCTTGATGAAAACCTGCTCCAGAGGACTCTGGACCTCAGACTGGGGTGAAGGTTCATCTTCCAACAGGACAATGACCCTAAGCACACAGCCAAGATAACAAAGGAGTGGCTATGGGACAACTCTGTGAATGTCCTTGAGTGGCCCAGCCAGAGCCCTGACTTGAACCCGATTGAACATCTCTGGAGAGATCTGAAAATGGCTGTGCACCGACGCTCCCCATCCAACCTGATGGAGCTTGAGAGGTCCTGCAAAGAAGAATGGGAGAAACTGCCCAAAAATAGGTGTGCCAAGCTTGTAGTATCATACTCAAAAAGACTTGAGGCTGTAATTGGTGCCAAAGGTGCTTCAGCAAAGTATTGAGCAAAGGCTGTGAATACTTATGTACATGTGATTTTTTTTTTTAAATTTTTTTTTTATTTGTAATAAATTTGCAAAGATTTCAAACAAACTTCTTTCACATTGTCATTATGGGGTATTGTTTGTAGAATTTTGAGGAAAATAATGAATTTAATCAATTTTGGAATAAGGCTGTAACATAACATAATGTGGAAAAAGTGAAGTGCTGTGAATACTTTCCGGATGCACTGTATATAATACCAATAATATGTAATTCAAAATAATAATTTCATATTTAGACATGAATTATACATAATGAAACACAAATAATGTAAATAAACCATAAAAGTTTAAAGAATCAATAATACTGAAGGCAAAGAGAGTGAAGTCTTACCTCACTGGATGGATTAACAAACAACTGTGCCTCTGTTATTTTGGGCATCTGTTATTATTCTCCCTCCAAAATATGGATAGAAAATAGTGACAGGAGTTTAAAGTGACTCACAACACACGGACGTCAAACTGGTCAGGTTATTTTTAGAGGGCATTTTGTATTTTTGCTTTATCCTTGTTTTCTTGTGGTGAGGCAAAATAATAGTGATATTAGAAAAATAATGATAGAAAATAATAGGAACTAATTTGCTTTTTGACCTCCCTAGTTAAATTGCACCTTATCCAGAAACTGAGTGCTGAAGAATGGCTATAAGTAGGAAACGTTTAATAACACACTGCAGGTAGATTAATTGCCATTGAATCTTATTATGCCAAGAACTGCATAGGCATTCAGTACTTGGACACAAATGAGACTAACAAAGACTGTTCTTATTCACCTTGACATACTAAATGACTGTGCATTGAAAAGGACTCAATCAAGTGGACATGTCCTGGGGGTAAGTGAAATGGATTTGGACCATTTAAATTTGTGCTGTGCTGAACTACTGAATGAAGGAAAAAAGGTTTTATAAAAAAAAAAAAAAAAAAAAAAAAAAAATTCTTAATAAATAAATGACCAAATAATAATAATGATTAGAATTTTTTATTTTCTGAAGAAAATGTGAAGGGTGCGTACAAAATTCACTACCACGGTGCTTGGGTGCTGTGGGTGTTTGCAAGGGTGTTGCTATGTGTTTGCTATTGTGTTGTGAGCCATGTCAATTTGAGAGTAATGTGCATATGTAGGGCTTTACTGGTTGTTTAGATCAGTGTACTATCAGAAATAATTAATAATTATTTCTTTAGTTATTAATTAATATTTAAATTAATTAATTGAATCTAACTCATTAAAACTTCATATGGGGCTCCAGTAAATGTAGTGTGCTATGTTTAGGAGCGGGTTTGGTTATTAGCAATAATTAATAATTATCAAAGATAATTATTAATTATTAAAATCAATAGAACATTGATGAGAATCAATGTTAGCTTTTTCTAATCCTTTAAATCAACAATTATCAAAGATAATCATTAATTGTTAACATCAATGAAACATTAATTAAAATTAACACTAGCTTATTGATCATTCAAATTCAACAATTTTCAAAGATAATTATCAATTATCAAAAATCAATAGAATATTAATAAGGATTAACATTGACAGGGCACCACCCTGGAATCAGGGACTAATAACCAGATAGTATAACAGTCTCAATATTAGATTGTTTTCTTCGACATCCAAAGAATATCGATTTTCGGGAAAAAAAAAACAATGAATGAAGGCTTGAATCCGAGCACTGACATCCCATCAGCATGACACAGGCGTATGCAAAACAAACCAAAACACTTATCTTTGTAATATAACAAAGTTTATTTATGCAATAATATCAATTAATAATTAATACAATGCAGTCAATAAACTTCCGACATTCAACTACAAACTAAACAGTAATATGATTAGATATGGAAATCAAAATAATCCTATAACACATGAGGGTGTGTGTGTGTGTGTGTGTGTGTGTGAGAGCGAGTGTGTGTGTGTGTGTGTGTAAGGAGGGACTCGCACAAAATGGCGGACATGACTCTCGTGGAGAGTATGTCACGCGAGACTTCCGGCCAGAGAATATGGCTGCGAATGTGGGCGGAGAGAAACCAGTCAATGGCGTCTACCAGTTACCGCGTGTATCCGCTTGTACGATAGCTTAGGGACAAAGCTGAGCTTTATCATGAAGCTATCTACTAGCGATAAATGTGTCCGAGAATGTTTGTGAGGGATTGCGTGCACGTGTGTGTGTGGTTAGTACGAGAGAGACAGAGAGAGAATAAAGTGACAGCCCCAAAGCCGATTTCGCAATCGTGGAAGAGGATGCAGCTGTTAGTTTATCGCTCAGAGACGCGGTGGACAGCTCGTAAAATGTCCCACGATCTTTGATTCTTTAATGGATAAACTCAGTTTGCCGGTCTCACCCGCGATGGAGGAAATGCAAAACAGTCCAATGTGGTTGGACCACAATACAGCAAATCAAATTCATGATAATTAATACCCTGAGTATTAGAGTGTTCGGTGGAACACAGAGTAATCTCAACTCGTCCAGCGAGATGGAGATTGTATGGCCACAGTTTCAAGTCGGACGTTACTTCCTTGTGCCACGAGGCTACACCTGAGAGCAGCGATGAGCTGCGTCAACACACGGCGGGCAAAGTTGCTGGAAGCAAATCCTGGAAGCATTTCAGAGGTATTTCTACTCCTGATGATGTCATGTTTGAGGTGCGTTCTGTTGTGTGCCTCATCCAATAGGAGTTGAGAGTTCGATCCTTTAGTGAGCAAGGCTTCATGGGATTTGTAGACTGTTTTGGACTCCCTTTGTTTGATTTTCTTCTATCTGAATACATGAGGCCCAACACATGTATAGTAAAAAAAGTAAGCCATTTACTAAGTAAAAGTAAGACATGGGGGTGAGCTCTTTTGACTTGAAACAGTGTACTGAGGCCCTAGGCGGTACATTGTGGCAGCGGGTTTTACCACGGTAAGCACCATTTACATTTTTCAGAAAGTGTCAATCTAGTTAATGTTGTAAATTCATTAAACAATTCATTTTTTTTATTATTTATTTATTTTTATTAATATTAAGATTGTAAGTTGTCTATTTTAATATAGTGGCTCTGAACAGCAGGCGTTCACACTCCCATATGTGGTTTTAATATTGATTTAAAAATAGCACATTATTTCATTAGGCTTAATGTAAATCTGTCTGACTTGAAGTGTGTTCAAACCCTGGAGAGCAGCAGAAGCAACATCCTGAAGTCGATCCTTCTCTCCTCCTTGAACCATCAAGCATCTGAATTTGAGTCTTGTTGCCTCTGTAAAATGCCTTAATTTGATGTACTGATTGCAGTAGTGTTGTTGTAGACATAAGATCAGACAGACATCAGTAGCATTCCAGACAGGTTTGGGGATGTTAAATAAGGCATATCTTTTAAAAATAAAGTGCATTGTACTATGCAGACATACTCTACTCTTCGCAATGCAAAGCTCCCTTCCAAGCCCATCGAGACCATTAATTGAAACTAAGTTGCAAAAATGGCTTCTTCTGTAAAAATACGTATTGGACCCAATGAAAGATCGTAAGTAACCATTTACATGCAAAGAGTTTAGCTAATCATAACAGAGGTAATTTACTTATACAAATCATATAGTCATATATATGAGCAAATACAGTCATTTTAGTGTCTGCTTGTCTGATTAACAGAGGTATAATTTTTTATAATTGTTTTTTTTTTTTTAAATAAATATTGTGTAATATAAATATCGTGTTTTAGCCTATATCATCATGTACATACTGTATATATCAGAATTATATTAGCCATCAGCTAGTTTTTAGTATCAGCACCAAAATGTCCATTAAAATATAGTGTTCTAATTGTCATAAAAATGTAAAACTACACAATGATTGCTTTTGGAGTAGAAATCCTTGACTAGCATTTCAAGTGAATTTTATGTACAAAATGAACATGACAAAAAAAAAAAAAAAAAAAAAGAAAAAAAGGAAAGAAAAAAAAGTGTGGCTACATGTCTCTACCGAGTCAGGTTTGCAGGAAGACTCAGATGCAGCAATGAATAAACTTTCTCAGTCTTAACAAAGCAAAATGGAGCAAAGCGAAAACATTTAAATGTAATCTTCCATGAGAGTGAAGATCTAAGGCAGCGGAGCCAGGACTGTCCATAGGGCAAAGAATCAAATTAAATCCAGTGCAAGCGTAAATCCAATAGTCCGGGAGAGCAGTCAGGTCAGGCAAATGAATCCAAAAGGGGAACGAGAGAGCAAACAACATTCCAAAAAAAAAAAAAAAACAGAAAAGACTGAAACAAACAGAGAGAAAATAAAACCAACAAAACAATAATAAATATTAATAATGATAATATGAAGGGATAATAAATAGGGAGAGAAATCAAACAGTGGAGAAAGGAAACAGGTGCAGCAGATAACGTGTGGTCACATTGATTAACCAATAGCAAATCTACAGTGAGATCAAAAGAGGTTAAAAGAAAACAAAACACGAGGAAGGGGAGAAGCACAAAGAAAAACAGAGAGAAAGAGAGAGGATCACCCAGGAACCCTGACAGTACCCTACCCAATAGGAGCGCAACCTGGTGCTCCCAAGGAGGCAGGCGGCTGACGGCGATGGAACTTCCCTGTGAGCGAATAGTCCAGGATATCCCAAGGTTATGGCCCGATAAACTGTGGTGCCACCTTATGCGCTGGCACCTTAAGAAGCAGGTCCTTGGTGGAGAGCCATAGCCTCTGTCCACAAATGTGCCAAGGTGCCCAAATCCGACGACAGTTGGTGGCGACCTTGGTGCGCCCCTCAGACCGAAGGAGTGCCAGTCTGGCCCTCCTCCAGACAACAGCTCCCACCTCACAATCTGAGAACAGAGTTGTGTCAGGAGGAGAACCATTATCCCCGGCAATGAGCTGATGTGAAAGGGTGTCTGGTTTAAGGATTTTAGAACCCAGACGATAGAAGAGGGTGAAGTTGAAGGGCCCAAAGAACAATGCCGATGGAGCCAGCCGAGAGTTACACTTTTTGGCTAAACGGATGTATTTAAAGTTCCTGTGGTCTGTCCAGACCAGGAATGGAACAGCCGCTCCCTCCAACCAGTGACTCCACTCCTCCAGGGCCAACTTAATCACCAACAACTCTCTGTTCCCAATGTCATAGTTTTGTCCTGCTGGGGACAGACTGTGAAAGAAAACAGGCACATAGATGTAATTTCTCATCATCAGGGGATTGCTGGGAGAGGGCCACCCTGACACCAACATCAGATGCATCCACTTCCACAATGAACTGCCTTTGGTGTCTCACCAAAATAGGAGCAGAAGAGAAACTAAACTTAAGGGAACTGGATAAGGACTGGGCTGCAGGGGACCACTGAAAGCATGTCTTTGTGAAAGTGAGCATGGTCAGTGGAGTGGCTACCTGACTGTAGTTCTTATAAATCTTTTATAATTACTAATTTACTAAACATTTACAAATCCTAATCTCCTTGACTCCAGTCAGGCTTCCTAAGCAACCAATGCTAGGGTTTCCTAGGTTGCTAGGGTGGGTAGAGTCACGTTGGGTTAATCTCCTCATCACTATAATGTGGTTCTCGCTCTCGGTGGGGCACGTGGTGAGTTGTGTGTGGATGCCGCGGAGAATAGCGGGAAGCCTCCATATGTGCTAGGTCTCCACGGTAATGCGCTCAATAAGCCACGTGATAAGATGCACAGATTGGCGGTCTCAGATGAGGAGACAACTGAGATTTGTCCTACACCACCCGGATTGAGGCGAGTCACTACACCACCACGAGGACTTAGAGCACATTGGGAATTGGGCATTCAAAATTGGGGAGAAAAAAAAAATCCTAATCTCCTTGTTTGTGAGAGTCAGGAACTGGCAGGTCTGAGACAGCCCTCACTTTCTCACCATCTTCTCTGCTGAGATGACATTCCTCAGGAACGGAACTGACTGGAGGTGAAAGGCAGACTTCTCCACTTTAACGAACAACTGGTACTCCAGCAGCCTCTGCAATACTTGTCGGACATGCTGAATGTGCACCCGGAAAGAGGAAGACAATTTTGTGAAGAACCTTGTCCCCCGCAGGACCTTGAAGGCTGCACAGCAAAATCCCCAGTGTTAAATGTACACTCCTGGTGTTTATATGGTTCTCACTCGCTGGTGTTAAAAACTATCACTGAAGCAGTGTTGAATCTACAGCAGATAATTAAATAAAGTAGATACACTCTCTGAGTGATGATTGATCATTAGTGATGACACCTGATGTTAACAAGCAGTGTCTACTGAAGGAAAGAGGAACAACAAGAACAAGAAAACAAGAGAACAAACCAGCACACACCACAACGATTAAATCTGTCTTACAGCCACACAACATTAGATGTACATCAACTGCAAATAAAATATGCTCTTGGAGGTATTTATCCATCGCCTCACATAATTTTCATTTTTGTGTGAACTTTTTCCAGCCTGACCTCATGAAAATTACGTGAATGAGGCAACTTTTTTGCAAAATGATATTACTTGGTTCTTGACAAGAATCAAGGCAGTTTTGAGGTGAAATGTTCACTGTGTGGTGCTAAAACCAAGTAAAATTTTCTCCCAAAGAGATTAATTTTAAGATTAATGTTTAACGAATTTCAAATAAACAAAACCTACCTACCTACCCTAATCCTAACCGATAGCACAGTAAAAAAGTAGAGAAACAAATAAATGAAGATGAGATTAAAAACATAATTTCTGAACTCATTTGTCGACTCGTGTGCTCTTCAGGACCCTGGTCATTTACATTGTTGTTGTAGCGCCTCTAGAGTTAATTTCATCAGGAAACTGCCAAGCTAATTGAAACCAAAATATTGATGACTTAATCTGCACAAAACAGATTAATCTGCAGACTTCACCTGCAACTGACTAGCAAGTAGCAAATCATGGCCCATGGCTGTGGGGTAAACTAAAATCTATCAGTTATTTACAAAAAAGGGGACGAGTACTTTTATATGTCTCGGCCAAACTACCAGTTTCAAGAGGAAATAATACATCAGAAGAAAACTTTGCAAGAAAACTCTTCATTTTAAGCAGATTCAGGCAATCTTTAACTATTACATTGACACTGCTAATGTTTTAAACTGTGACATTTAGAGGATAAGTTTAGGAGCTGCAGACACAATCACTTTCCAAAGTGTGGTGTATAGCTGGGACACAGCCTGGGCATCCTGAACACACAAAGACTGCATTAAGCTGCCTCTGGGACAGAAAGGGGCACGTCACCCCGGCCAGACCCATTGTTCACACTTAAACACACACACACTGGAGGTGTCCTTTGCACCACACTGCCGGTTGGTAATCATCAGTGCTCATCTGGTCCTGCTGGCCAGACAGCAGGTAAAAGAGACAGACAGATATATAGACACACAAAGAAAGAGACGGTGAGACAGATAGACAAACAAAGAGAGAGAGAGAGAGAGAGAAAGAGAGAGAGAGAGAGATAGACAGACAGTAAAAGCTAGTGAGATTTGAGTGAGTTGGGGGGGGGGTGTTGCCACCCAAGTGCCCCCCTTTGAGGTTGATTTGGTGCCCCTCCTTTGTGTTGAGACCTTATGTGTTCCATATGTTGCATATCCCATTTTTACGCTACTGAGCAAAAGTAAAATTGGTTCATTCGGTAACACTTTTTAGTGTTCCTTTTGTTAAGGGTTTATTAACGGATTCATTAATAATTAATCATTCATTTTCAAATGCATCCTAAAAAGGGTGATTTTTATGCAATACCTGCCAAATGGTGAGCCATTTTACCTCACATTTCTATAAATGCTTTAAAAAACTTGTGAAAATGTACCTTAATGTAAAGTGGACACATATGAAGGATTTATTAAAGAGTAGCCAACATTAGAAACCTTTGAACATTAAGGTTGCATGGTATACCAGTACTGCCATAGTATCGCAGTTTTAAAGCTTCAAAATATATATGGTGCTACTTTATTTTTTAAATGGTAGTATCGTCTACAAAAAACATCCCTTGTGTAGCGAATTAGCTTAAAAGGGAATTATTTATAATTAATTATAACTGGTTATAATTAATAATAAATATTTAGATTAGATCTTAGAATTAACTGTAGCAGAATCGATATTACAATTACTTGATCTGTCCGTCCAGCGAGCAGACAATATAATTATTTATCAACTCTTGGAAGATTACTTTCCTGGCCAAGGAACAATAGCCTTCCTACTTATACAGTGCTAGCAGTAGTTTAGCATGTAGCAAGGAGCAACATTCAGTGACTTTGAATTGTGAGAGGAACACAGAGACAATCAATTGTGAATATAAAGGATTTAATAAATGAAACTATAACTAACATACAAACAAACTAAGCAAAACATACATATATAGAATGAAGGAATGTAAGGAAAAGAGAGAGAGAGAGAGAGAGCAAAGAATGGCAGTATTTCAAGGGTTTTAAAACTCTCAGTTAACCACAACCTAAATGAGAATCATCAGAGGCACAATACACCTTAAAAGGGGTTCAAACTTAAACGCGCATCTAATCAGTTGTAAATTGTTACTTGCATTGGTTTGTTGCTGAATAAGAGTCTTGATGCGGTAGACGAGGTTCTCGATGATTTCTTTAGGAGTGAGTTGAAGAAGTCCACAGGAAATCCACAAAGTTACTTGAAGGTAAACACTGCCAGAAGGTTAAACTCAAGAGAGAGTTTTGGAGTGTGTTGGTCTCAAGAAGAAGAAGTTTTGAGCCATGATTAGTCTGCGCTCTGGAGTTTTGATAGTTCATTGCCGCACCCATTTTGTGGGTGGAGTGGCCAATCAGAGGCATGCATTTTGAGCGGGAGAAACATCCTTTGTCTCCGTTTATGGCCCATTCGCATTTTATTGCTGATCTGGACCGCTAGTGCAGCTTTTAATTCAAAACATAGTAAGAATTGTTCGATGCATTTCACGATCACATGGTGTACATTATTGTGTGAGAAATAAAGGGAAGATCATTTTGATACCAAGAAGGTAACCTCCAGACGATATTAAAGCAGAGATACACTCATACACTTGAATATAGGCATTTAACGTCTAACTAATACAAGTAAAGGGTTTTAACTAAGTTAATATGATAGGGGAATATACATACAACACATGCATATAGCAGATACATTTATAACTGCTTACTATGGCCTAAATAGAGAAAATGTCTTTAGGTGTGTGTGTGACGTGTATTGGAATTACTGGAGACAGACAACTGCTCTGGTGCCTGGCATGGGGGTCACCCATTATAATGTGAGAAATAAAGAGAAGATCATTTTGATACCAAGAAGGTAACCTCCAGACAATATTAAAGCAGAGATACACTCATACACTTGAATATAGGCATTTAACGTCTAACTAATACAAGTAAAGGGTTTTAACCAAGTTAATATAATAGGGGAATATACATACAACACATGCATATAGCAGATATATTTATAACTGCTTACTATGGCCTAAATAGAGAAAATGTCTTTAGGTGTGTGTGTGATGTGTATTGGAATTACTGGAGACAGACAACTGCTCTGGTGCCTGGCACGGGGGGGGGGGGGGGGTCACCCATTATGAAGCTTGATGGAGACACTTCAGAGGAGACCTGTTTTAGCATCCTTTTGATAGTGATAAAGACCATCTGCAATTTAGCACCCATATAAATGTAAACGTGGAGACCAGGTCAGTAATTTATATGCAAATGTCAAAAGGCTAAAAGGTTTTTCTTCAAACAAAGTTTTTTTCAAACAAAGTGTAATTAGCCATCACTGATCTTACACAGACGTTACACTTGCTCATGCAAAGATTCCCGGTGGCCTCACTATCTGTATTGTTTACATTCACTGCATCTTGTAATTGTGACAAACTATAGTACAGCACATCATTAAAGGTATAATACTCCAGCTTCACTATTTAGCCACTGTTTCATGACAGAAAGGTCACTGCAAGAGTAATTTCTTAATTTATGTCAACATATCAAAATTAAAATTATAAAAACTAAACACTTATAAAGACGCACATACCTATACAGTGATAGGTGTGGACTCAAGATGGCACCGAGTATGGCTGCTGCGTTGCGAGCTCCGACACATCATAGTAATGTTTTGTTCACAATTCTTATGTTTTTTGTCTTGGATGTTGTCTGCCTTATTGTCTACGACAGACAAACACTTTTGGACATTGGTTCAGCAATCTCACACCGTAAACCGGACTTCACATTCCTCAATGCCGACAAGCTGTTTACAAACACGCAAGCGGAGCCCTTTGTCTGGGCAGCACGGCCGCGGAAACGCAGGAGGAAAAGGGGAAACAGAGCCGGCGTTCTCATCAGAGTAAGATGCCGCGCAAATCGACCCCCGCTACCCACTATTCTACTGGCAAATGTTCAGTCTCTGGATAACAAGCTCTGCGAGCTGAAAGCACGGATCTCTTTCCAACGAGATACAAGGGACTGCTGCATTATCTGCCTAACAGAAACTTGGATGTCTGCGGAGATTCCAGACTCAGCCATTGAACCCGCGGGGTTCTCGTGCACCGAGCGGACAGAGCGAAAGACCTCTCAGGTAAAAGCAGAGGTGGTGGTGTATGTTTTATGATCAACAAATCCTGGTGTGATCAGAGGAACATACATTCTATCAAGTCTTTCTGCTCTCCTGATCTGGAATTTCTATGCTTCTGTGTCGACCATTCTGGCTACCGAGGGAATTCACAGCGGTCATTATCACTGCTGTGTACATTCCCCCACAAGCCGACACAGACCGGGCACTCAAGGAACTGTATGGGATTATAAGTGAGCAGGAAACCGCGCACCCTGAGGCCACGTTCATTGTGACCGGGGACTTTAATAAAGCCAGTTTAAAATCAGTCGCACCAAAATATCACCAGCACATTAGTTTCAACACACGAGGGGACCGGGTTTTGGACCATTGCTACTCTCCGTTCCAGGATGGCTACAAATCCCTCCCCCGCCCACCATTTGGCAAATCGGACCACTCTTCCATTCTGCTTCTGCCTGCTTACAGGCAGAAACTGAAACAGGAAGCACCCACCCTCAGAACGATCCAGTGCTGGTCGGACCAATCAGACTCTACGCTACAAGACTGTTTTGATCACACGGACTGGGAGATGTTCCGGTCCGCCTCTGATGATGACATCGAGCTTTACGCTGATAGCGTAATGTGTTTCAACAGAACGTGCGTAGAGGACGTCGTTCCGACCAGAACTGTACGAATCTATCCGAATCAGAAACCTTGGATCAATAGCGATGTTCACGCGGCACTTAATGTGCGGACCTCCGCTTTTAATTCCGGGAACGTGGAGGAGCACAAACAAGCCAGTTATGCCCTCCGAAAAACTATCAGAACCGCAAAACGCCAGTACAGGAGTAAGATTGAAGGACAGTTTAACACCACCAACTCTAGAAGCATGTGGCAGGGAATTAACATCATCACGGACTTTAAAGGGAATAAACACTTCGCCATGAACACTGCTGCCTCTCTACCGGATGAGCTAAATACTTTTTATGCTCGTTTCGAGGGAAATAACACCGCCCTCGCAGAGAGAGCTCTTGCGGCTGAAGCTACAGAGGTTAGTTCACTCTCCGTCTCTGTAGCGGATGTAACCCGATCCTTCCGATGGGTGAATATCCGCAAAGCCGCTGGCCCAGACAGCATTCCAGGCCGCATCATCAGAGTGTGCACGAACCAGCTGGCTGGTGTTTTTACGGACATTTTCAACCTTTCCCTCTCTTTGTCTGTAGTCCCCACATGCTTTAAAACAACCACCATTGTGCCTGTTCCAAAACAATCAAAAATCGGTTAGAATAGGCAGCAACATCTCCTCATCACTGACCCTCAACACTGGAGCCCCACAGGGCTGTGTTCTCAGCCCACTACTGTATTCCTTGTACACACATGACTGTGTGGCAACACATAGCTCCAATGCCATCATTAAGTTTGCTGATGACACGACGGTGGTAGGTCTGATCACTGACAATGATCAAACAGCCTACAGAGAGGAGGTACACACTCTGACACACTGGTGTCAGGAGCACAACCTCTCCCTCAACATCAGTAAGACAAAGGAGCTTGTGGTGGACTTCAGAAGAAAAGACAGAGAACACAGTCCCATCACCATCAATGGAGCACCAGTGGAGAGAGTCAGCAGCTTCAAGTTCCTGGGTGTCCACATCACTGAGGAACTCACATGGTCCATCCACACTGAAGTCGTTGTGAAGAAGGCTCATCAGCGCCTCTTCTTCCTGAGACGGCTGAGGAAGTTTGGAATGAACCGCCACATCCTCACACGGTTCTACACCTGCACTGTGGAGAGCATCCTCACTGGCTGTATCTCTGCCTGGTACGGCAATAGCACCGCCCACAACCGCAAAGCACTGCAAAGGGTGGTGCGAACTGCCAGACACATCATCGGAGGTGAGCTTCCCTCCCTCCAGGAAATATATACAAGGCAGTGTGTGAAAAAAGCTCGGAGGATCATCAGAGACTCCAACCACCCGAGCCATGGGCTGTTCTCACTGCTACCATCAGGTAGGCGGTATCGCAGCATCAGGACCCGCACCAGCCGACTCCATGATAGCTTCTTCCCCCAAGCAATCAGACTTTTGAACTCTTGATCTCCCACGATCAAAATACATCAGCACTGCACTTTATTACCCTTACTCTTATATCTCACACCGGACTGTCATAAATTATATTATTATTATTATATTATGTTCTCTCTTAACAACTGACTATCAACCGACAGCCTGAATGTCAATACAGTACAATACTGTACATTCTATATATATATATATATATATATATATATACTTTTTTATATATTTTTATTTTTTATTTTTATTGAATAATGTGTATCTATATAGTGCGTATTGTATACTGTACAGTGTATGTTATTATTTGTATACTGTTGAGTGTAATTATGTGTATAACAGATGTTTAAATTGTGTTGTGTAAATCTGATGTTTATTGTAAATTGGTATATGTCTCATCACTGTCACGACTGCTATGTTGATCGGAACTGCACCCAAGAATTTCACACACCATTGCACTTGTGTATATGGCTGTGTGACAATAAAGTGATTTGATTTGATTTGATGTAAACTCCCACTGAGTTGTCTCTAGCAGGGTTCAATGAATAACATCCAATAGATCATATTTTACTATATAGATACATAAATATTTATCTATATAGATATTTTATAAATAATCTGCTTTCTGCCTCATTCTATGAATGGAATTCACATGATGAGATCAGTAAAAGAAGCTGTTATAAACACTTGATTATGACTCAAAGTAAAACATATGCACTGGATAATGTGTAATTGTCATTATTACCATTCTGCATTAATGGTGCTTAAGCTAATGGATAATGCTAAATGTGGCCTGAATCACATGACATGGTCTTGAAAAATGTTTCATACAACTCAGAGTTTAAAAGTTACCATACTCAAATTTGACATCTAACATTATCAGATATATGGCTTTTGCTCCATTGTGTGTCTATGCATCAACAAGGTCAGTGTCATATATAACTTAATAAAATATATGTTGTAACACTTTACAATAAGGTTCCATTTGTTAGCATTAATTAACTACATCAGTTAACATGATCTAACAATGAACAACACTTTTAGAGCATTTTAAATTGCTGGTTAATGTTAATTTTAACATATACTAACACATTTTTATTTGTATATGTTAATATAATTAATGCATTATGAACCATCCATCCATCCAGTAGTTTAGTCGGGTCCATACGCACTTGTACACTGTATGTGTACTTTTTTCCCAGGGCTGTTTGTGTATAACGACTTCTAAGGATCAATATTTGCGTATACCCTCGGTTTTGCTGTTTCAGAAGTCCATAATCTACTGTCGTGTTAGTTTCCCTTTAACTGTATTGGACGCTGTTTTGTGAAACTGGAGATTCTTGATATAACTGGCGCATTATCACTTGAATTCTGCCATTCCCCGCCCTTCACAACCGTTGTCACCATCATCATCAACATGGAGTTTTATAAACAAGGTTCGGGAGAAGCAAGGTCATATAATCCAACCAATCACATTGCTAGAGTAAGCATATGTAAACAGCCGCTTACCTCTACATGGCATCGAGTCTTCCGGCATTCAGCCCCACCCATTGTCCATGAACAGACCCATGCAAGTGACTCGGATCATCGGATGCAACTTCGCTGCAAAGCATTCACCTCATCGTAACAGATCTTCCATCCAAACAATCTCGTCATTCAACAGAAGCTGACACAGCAACTCATTTGTTTTCGCAGTACTGACTGCTACCACTTAAGTGTTACATTTTTACTCTTTCTTTCTATGCACCATTCGCCGAAGCAGTTTATAATGTGATGTTGCTTCCACAAACTGGCTGCTTTGGCACTGTATACATGTGGAACAACCCTCTTTGTCTGCTCATATGTTCTCCTATCTAAACTTTCCACCCGGAGTGGTCCATGGCGTGAGGTGCCTCCGCGAATGGGTGCTGCTCCGGCTCATGCTACTCAAATTCTATCCCAGCTCCATTTTAACGCGAGGGAAACAAAAGATTAACTATTTAATTCAATCATCATTCCAACGTTCCCCAGCGTTTCAATCTGGGTCTCCAGCACAGCTGATTTCTGTCAGCCTCATTAGCTCGCCATGCAGCCCACTTAGGGCGTGATCCATTCAGCAATTTTGTTTGACTAATTCTAACATGAATATCACGATCATTCTCCCTTTCAAAATGCCATCTGGAGAACGATTTATCCCATTCGCAACATAGGGGCAATCATGCAACAGTGAATTCCTTTCAATTGACCGATACTCTAATTACAAATTTTTTTCAAAATAACGCAGACATTTTAATGGAGCTCTATGCTGTGCAGCACTCACACTGACCATTCCACAGCACACCGCAGCTTTACACAGCCTCTGTCCAAGCAGACACGAGCCGAATTCAGCTCCGCAAGAGGCGGATCACGCACCATGTCCCAACTCATTCATAATCATTTTACAAACTCGCCTCCTCTCAGCATTCGAGCTCGCTTCACCACACAGCCCTGATAACACGAAGCAAGCGCTGCTACAAACTTCCACTCATCTCTACACTGTAACATGACTTTCCAGGACAAACGCATCATGCAGGTAAAATCAATCTATCACTTTTTTTTTACAGACAGTCGTCTCTACTTTTACCCGAATCAATGGATTACAAACTTTTATTTACAAGCTTGACCATAAAAATTAATTGCTGCATGATTTTAAAGGCGTTCAACGTCTGCCATAATTTTACGCTCCACCCAAGTTTAAAGTAACAGGTTTAAATCTACACTGAATGATTCAGCCTGGCACCTTGCTTTATACTCCAGTATTTCAGTTTCCGTAGAATTATAACAAGTCATCAATATAAACAAGTCATTTTATTCACCACACTACTGCAAACAGTACTCTTATAGTATCTATTAAATCCAACTCTCAGGCACAAACTCCCACGATTTCATATGTCCTGATCAAAATGAGATGAGTCACCCCGTGCCATTTACACAGAGTCATGAAATGACTCGCATTACATTGGGAAAACAAATCTACAAAGCCTCAAACCATACGCTTAAGTTAGTAAACATCAGACCACTGTATTCATCTGGACACTCAGTTTCAGATGCCTTCTAATTTCATGACAAACCAGCTTTAAATGATGTTGTTCGTATACACATGCAAGCATGTTTGCTGACATCGTTTCACGTGTTCCTGACATTTAATCTAGCAAACAATTACATTCAGGCATCCACAGATGCTACGTTTTCCATGTTACCATGTTTTACATAAACTCAGCATATCCCTAAGCAGCACAAATATGCTGCTCATATGCCGCAACTGCGGTGTCTTTCGGGCCGTATGACTAAACTTCCCACTACTCTGTAAACAATGCAACCGCCGCAACCATGGCATCTTTCCGCCATGCAACAAACCCCCACTACACTGCAAGCAGCACACGTGCTTTACAAGCACTGCAACTGTTCAGGTGCCACAACCGCAGCACGTCTTTCAGACCATGAGTCTCAACCTCCATGGCTCCGTAACCCATATTATGCCACTCATACCAAATGAACCATCACCCACCTAGCAACTGACAACAATCTGGCTGTTTCAGGTCTTCCCTAAACAGCTCACCATAAGCATGCATTTTTGCACTAATCTATTTCATTCCAACATAGCCTACCTATGTCCTCACGCTGAATACTCAACCCATTTGTGCCTCAGAGTGAGTTTCGCTTATTTGCAGCATAAACTTTTCACACGAAAGCATGGGCTTCCTGTTAAATGCAGCACTCGAGGATTCATCCTATTCATCCTACCATTGTACACCGTGCAGGCCACGCCTGCGGATCCAGCCACTCACAGCTTCGAGCGAGCTCAGTAAAATCCAGTATAAACATTCTCACATGAATAGCATGCTCTCCCATTGAACACTGTGTGGTCCGCACCTGAGGATTCAGCCCGTTCATATCACAAATGCCATGCAAGCACGTACCCTGACATTGCCTCACATACATTCCAAATGCCTTAGTTTTTTCCATGCAACCTATTCTCTCTGCTAACATCCATCCCTCTACCCCTTCCTATCCATGGGCCACTACAGTGGATTCCCACATGAGACTGCCTCCGTCGGTGAACCCCGCTCCAGACCCATTCCCCTTTTCACTTTATCCCCCTCTCTTCTTACATTTTAATCTCTCCTACTCCGGATCCATTCCTTGTGTGAGGCTGCCTCCGCAAGCGAACTTCGTACCAAATCCCTCCTCAGCTAACCATAACTAAAGCAGAAAACATTCCAGGCTAAAAAAACATATTGCTGACTATTTCTTTTTTTTCTTTACAAAATTCGACCCATGAACCCATCCCTCTATTTCGGACCTCCACAACCTAGACAAGGACACAGTCAGATACTTCATCAAATCTATACTCAAGCCATTCCTTTTGCATCGGCACCACATAGCAGCCCACAAAGGCCTGCCCGAAAACCAAACATAATTACGGGGCCACTGGTCAACCAACGCATTCCTCGGTTACATCCGTACCAACCGCCTTAATATCAGGAAGGCCCATCAAGCCCTGATTAACTAGCCACAAGTTCTCATCCAGGGTCAGGGGATGCTTGCTTCATCCTCAAATTTCCAACAGGTCGGACCCGCTGTTCAGATGCAGCAAGGGTCCACCCCGGCCAGTCCGGAAGCCCCCCATCCCACAATGCAGGATGGGCACGCCAAGGGCTCTCCCGTTCGAACCACTACGGGGGTTCTCCCGCTCGAATGCTGTGTGAGCTAACTCACGTTTATTTGTATTGTGGGCTTCCCTTTCGAAGCACAGTGAGGGCTCCCCCGTTCGAATGCCGTGAAGGCCCTTTGTTGCCAGGAAGAGAGGCTGAGGTCATCCCAAGTGCCTTGGATCCACTCCTATACTCAGGGTGACCTGCCCTAATGGCTAGGATTCACGCCTCTACTTGGACGGGTCTGGCTCCCCAGTGCAATGCACAAGGGTTCCTTCGCCTAGGACAGCGAGCCACAAACATTTACACTATCCTCTAAGCAGGATTACATTAACTTGCAAACTACTGAATTGGAGTTTTATAAACAACGTTTGGGAGGAGCAAGGTCGTTTAATCTGACCAATCACATTGCTTGAGTAAGTATATATATACAGGCGCTTACTTTACATGGCGTCGAGGCTTCCGGCATCTCTCCACCTCCCCTTTCTCCTCCTATCCATTTACTAATAACTAACCTAAGTCCGGGGGGGGGCAAATGTTTACACTATCCTCTGAGCAGGATTACATTAACTTGCGAACTACTGAATGAGGGAATTTATGACAGTGAGTGGAGAGAGAGAGTCACCCTCAGGTAAAATTAATTAACAAAATATGCCAAATGTCCTGTAAAATAAGGAACTGTCCCATAATTAAGGGAAAAAATTGCATTCTGTATGAAATCCATACGTGATGCCGTTTGTCCCGTATTTTAGTGTCACACACCCAAACTGTTGAGAATGTTTCACAAATCGAGAGAAATGGACTTGAAACACACACACCTTTTATGTGAGTTGTGTGAGATATCAGATGTTGCTTTACAAGGACGCTACACTTGACAGAAACGGCTAGGGGAAAGATCAGTGATAATCAGTGGATGTCTTCTGTTGTGTTTTCTGTCAGAAGCAAGATCATTTTGTCAAAATCATATAGCATTCGAGTGCATGTTAATTGTTTCCGCACCTATTCATGACATGCCATTACATTTTATTGCATATGTCAGAGCACGTTCTGGAAGAGAACGCCCGTAAATATAAATCATTCACTATTCACTAACTCACTATTACAAATGTGCGTGGTATTTATATTGTTTAATTTCACCCAATTACAATTGTGTCATTTAACTCACTATTACAAATGTGTGTGGTATTTATATTGTTTAATTTCACCCAATTACAATTTTGATAGGCTTGTTAAAAAGAATAAAGACTTTTTACAATGTTGCAAAATCCTTACACACAGCTGTCAGTAGCTGGCTCGCACAGACTCAGCACGTACAGTGCAGTATTAATATATTACAGTATATATTAATATACAAGTATTATTTTAATATACGTATTATTTACTTTTAATATTTGTAATATTTTAAAGATTCAAGTATTGCAAAATAATTGCATAATTTTGCAAAATTAGCAGCAAAAATAAAGGATATCTTGTGGAGCACTTGCCTCTGTTTCACACATGACAATAAAAGACAGCACAAGCTGGTCCTAAATAAATTATTTAATCAATTACAATAATGACAATTGTGCATGTGCACAATATAATTTTTTACTCTGTGCTTGTGCATTGTGGGATTTAAATGTATCCAAGTGGCTTGAAGAACATGCAAACTCCACACAGAAGGGCCCATTTGAGCTGGGACATGAACCCTGGAACTTATTGCTGTGAGGTAACAGTGCAACCCACTGAGCCACCGTGCCACCCCCATTATGAACTAAATATTAACAATTGAATTTTCATATACTAGCACATTTTTTAAAATCGTGCCTTAAAATCAGTCCTAAGATGACTGGCTACACAATATAGTTCGGAACTTTGACCTGATAAAAGTGTAATGAAATGAGTGACATCCAACACAGCAGTGCAAGTGCAACAATAAAAGTGTATTAAACCACATATGATTCAGCAGACAATATACAATACACACACACACACACACACACACACACACACACACACACAAAACCCCAACCCAAATTCACAGTCTTTTCTCTCTCTCTCTCTCTCTATCCCTCTCTCTCTGAGAGATAAATGCACTCTCGATAGAGTCCTTTTATAAAGTCTATATACAATCTTAAGTTTTAATGGAACGATCTCACCTGTGAGTGAAGTTCGGAGAGCATTATTCCATACAGTCATTTGTGTTTTGTTGGGAAATCCTTCCGTAAGTAAAGTGGTTCCACCAATCTCGACAGAAAGATAATCCCCAGATCAAGTGAAAGGGTAAGACTAGCAAGGTTTGCGTTTCACCCGAGAGAAGTGACGTGAAGCGTCATGCCTATCGTTTTCGCTACCTTTTTATCACAGTCTTTTGCAACGCCATGTCAACACTTCTGGATAGTGTCGAAAGATCATGTCATCCAGTTAGTATGGTGTCCTAGCAAGGACTGAGTTCACACAACATAGCCAAACACATCAGTGGGGGAAAAAATGAACAGGGATAGTGGAACAATAAATGCTTAATATAATTCAACTTTATCCTTTAATTAAACATATCCCTGTAACCTATGTGGCAGTGTTACATAAGCCCCCCTCCCCAGCCTATGGCACCGGAGGAGAAGACCCGTAATAACACTTCAAATTAACCACATTTATATTGTCATGCTTTAGAGGGTTCCCCCAGCTGATAGTGTAATTGATTGGCTCTAACTTTTTTATAATAGTAACTGGACCCTCCCACTTAGGCGCAAGCTTTGCAGAGTATTTATCAGAGGTGCTAGGGTGATAGGAGATAGGGTGAGCCCTGAACTAAACTAGGTCTCCTATATGATAGTGTATTTCTTTCCTACGGGTATTGTAGTACCTAGCCTGTCTGGTACGGTGAACACTCACTCTGCGCCTCACCTCCTCCGCCATCCATTTCTGTCTTTTGACCGTTGAGTAGGCTTGACTATCTGGAGGTGGAGGATGATTAATCAGCCTCTCAAGCGGTCCTTTAAGGGTCCTACCCTCAGCAGGAGACCTTCCAATGGTCTCCTGCAATGCACTGTTTATGGCAAACCAGAACTCAGGCAGCCATTAGTCCCAGGTATCATGTTGATTGCCGACATAAGAGGAAATCATCACTTTGAAAGTTCGATTTATTCATTTTGTGGGATTCATCTGTGGGTGGTAGCTGGTGATTAATTTCTGTAGGATGCCCCAAATTTTACAGACATCCTTAAGGATAGCTGATGTGAATTGTGGTTCTCGGTCTGAGATTAGGTATTTGGGTACCCCCCCCCCCCCATCGGGTAAAGATCTCTTCTTTAAGTATTCTCATGATTCTCTGTGTTTTACTATCCCTCAAAGGAAAAAAAAACTGAACATTTCTTTAGGTATTCCAAGATATCTTTCCTTATAGTGGGCCACCAGGCTACCTCCAAGATTTTTAAAAGGGTTTGAAGCTTTTCTAAGTGGCCTCCTAGTGGGTTGACGTGAAAGTAATGTTAGAAGTCTGGGATCAAACTCTGTGGAACCACCAGCTGGTATTTTCCAACTCCATTTTGGATGGGTAACCATTGGTACAACACATTCTGATGTTCTTCAAATGTGATGCGATCTGAAGGTGATTTGTGGTCTTGAGTCTTACTCATCAGTTGGAATAGCTCCTTATCCTCCGTTTGTGCCTTGGCAATCTCTGCCATGGTATGTGTATTGCTTGGAGGCTATTACCATGCAGGAAGCTATATCAGTGTTTGATGGTATACAAATCCTTGACAAGGCATTAGGTACCAGGTTCAGACATCCCTGCCTATATTTACTTTGAAACTAAACTGCTGGAGCCTTAGTATCCATCGGGTTAACCTTGATAAAGTCTTTGGACAACTGAATGCCCAGGCCAAAGCAGCATGATTGGTAAATACTTCAAATTCTCCACTTTCAAGGAAATGCCTCCATTTCTCCACAGCCCACACCACAGCCAGGCATTCTTGGAAGTTGAGTAGTTCACCTCCACCCCTCTCAATGCCTGGGAAGCATAAGCTATAACCCTGTCTCCATCTTTTGTCTGCTGAGTTAGGATAGCTCCAAGACCAACATTGCTGGCATTGATGTGGACTTGGAAGGGCTGCAAGAGGTTTGAGTGAGCAAGCATCTGAGAATTCTGGAGAGCATCCTTAAGGGCTTTGAAGCTTGCCTGACATTCTGTTGACTAATTCCATTGGAATCCTTTTATCTTTAGATGGTTCAAGGGAGCAGCCAAGTCAGCAAAGCCTTGTATGAACTTATGGTATCAACCTGCGAGTCCTAGGAAACGTTGAAGAGATTTCAGATCAGATGGTTCGGGATTCTTCTTGATCACTCTCATCTTTGCTGTATCTATTTCCACTCCTCCTCCCGAAATAATATGCCCCAGGAATTTTAGCTGTTGTTTGAAGAAATTACATTTGGCCGTGTTAAGGGTAGGGTTGGCTTGCGTAAGTCGCTGAAGAACAACGTTGAGGTCTTCAAAATGCTGGGCAGCTGTTTCTAAATAAACAATGATATCGTCGATGTAAACGAAGCAGATTTTCCCTCTTAGGTCTGCCAGCACTCTTTCCATCAACTGTTGGAATGTGGCAGCACCATTTCAAAAACCATATGGCATGTGCTTGAATTGGTATAGGCCCTTGGTGGTTATAAAAGCCATCTTTTGCTTGCTGTCTTCCTCCATTTTCACCTGCCAATAGCCTGACTGCAAATCCATTGTCGTGAACCATCTTGTGTCTTCTAATGATTCTAAGATGTCGTGAATAATTGCCATAGGATACGCATCAGAGGTAGTCTTGCTGTTGACTTTTCTGTAGTCCACACAGAAACGGTAATAGCCATCAGGTTTAGGAACGAGAACCACATGAGTGAACCAGGAAGATATGGAGGGTTCAATGATTTGGTCTCATAGCATCTTATCCACTTGCTCCTCAATAATTTTTTCATGGCAATCATACTGTACAGGTTTCTGCATATGTGACTGGTGAATCGTGCCATCGGCCATGATGAATCTTTGTGGCTTGTAATTGTAATGGTCTGTCTGGTTAGCCCCAATTTTTTTCCACAAGTTCTCCTTCATCAGTGGGTAAGTGCTGCCAGGGGAAACTGCATGTAAACGTTCCAAGGATGGTGTACTGGTATGTTTGTTTGTTTTTTATTAGATTTTTCCAATTTTCATTCTCGTCTAAGAAAACAATCTACAATTGCTCTCTCCAGCTTCTCGAAAGACTGATAAACAAAATCTTGGAGACCAGCTATATCGGCCTGAACTGCCTCTCTTAGAGTAGTTTCTCGATTTATTTGACTGGTCAGGGATTGCTGAAATCGGATACTAAAGTCTGTACTTGACTTTGTAGGGCCAACCAAACACTTCTCACAATTCAGTTTGCATAGACAGGAGCAACTCATCATTAACATCATTGGCACATTCAGCATCAGATTCAGCCTCATCGTCCTCATGAATATACATTGAAATTAACAAAGTTGTAATTTATTCAGTTGGGTTGCGGCTCATTACAAACGGTCCTGCAGTAAAATCAGTCAGCACAACCTCAACATTAGACAGCCTTTCATCTTTCTCAGGGTTAACATTAGAGCTTACAACACTGGTATCTTCCTTTACAGAGCCAGCCATACTTGGAGACTCCATAATACCGCACCTACACACTGTGACAAATGCCTATACACAATTACATTAAACTATATACAACATACACCAAGATCCCCGTAAGGGCCACCACTATGTAACACTCTGTCCTAAGATGCTTGGGTACACAATACAGTTCGGAACCTTGACCTGATAAAAGTGTAATGAAATGAGTGACATCCAACTGTAGGGCTTTACTGGTTGTTTAGATCAGTGTTACTATCAGAAATAATTAATAATTATTTCTTTAGTTATTAATTAATATTTAAATTAATTAATTGAATCTAACTCATTAAAACCTCATATGGGGCTCCAGTAAATGTAGTGCACTACGTTTAGGAGCGGGTTTGGTTATTAGCAATAATTAATAATTATCAAAGATAATTATTAATTATTAAAATCAATAGAGCATTGATGAGAATCAATGTTAGCTTTTTTAAACCTTTAAATCAAAAATTATCAAAGATAATCGTTGATTGTTAACATCGATGAAACATTAATTAAAATTAACACTAGCTTATTGATCATTCAGATTCAACAATCATCAAAGATAATTATCAATTATCAAAAATCAATAGAATATTAATAAGGATTAACATTGATGGGGCACCACCCTGGGATCAGGGACTAATAACCAGATAGTATAACAGTCTCAATATTAGATTGTTTTCTTAAGAAAATTGACATCCGAAGAATATCGATTTTTCAGGGGAAAAAACAATGAATGAAGACTTGAATCCGAGCACTGACATCCCATCAGCATGACACAGGTGTATGCAAAATAAACCAAAACACTTCTCTTTGTAATATAAACAAAGTTTATTTATGCAGTAATATCAATTAATAATTAACACAATGCAGTCAATAAACTTCCGACTTACAATTACAAACTAAACAGTGATATGATTAGATATGGAAATCAAAATAATCCTATAACACATGAGGGTGTGTGTGTATGTGTGTGTGTGAGGAGGGATGCGCACAAAATGGCGGAGGTGACTCTCATGGAGAGTATGTCACACGAGACTTCCGGCCAGGGAATATGACCGCGAATGTGGGCGGAGAGAAACCAGTCAATGGCGTCTACCAGTTACCACGTGTATCCGCTTGTACGATAGCTCAAGGACAAAGCTGAGCTTTAGCACGGAGCTATCTACGAGCCAAAAATGTGTGCCAGAATGTTTGTGAGGGGTCACGCGCGTGTGTGCGTGTGTGTGTGTGTGGTTAGTACGAGAGAGAGAGAGAGAGAGAGAGAGAGAGAGAATTAAGTGATGGCCCCAAAGCCGATTTCGCAATCGTGGGAGAGAAAGCAGCTGTTAGTTTATCACTCAGAGACGTGTGGACGGCTCGTAAACAGTCCCACGTTCTTTGATTCTTTAATGGATAAACTCAGTTTGCCGGTCTCACCCGCGATGGCGGAAATGCACAACAGCCCACTGTGGTTTGACCACAATACAACAAATCTCATTCGTGATAGTATTAATAATGAGTGGACATGGCAGTCCGTAAACTGTACAAGCAAAAACCTTGAAACACAAGAATAACACACTATAATATTCTATCTCTGCCCAGACGTAAACCTCTTACTTGAATCGTATAAGGACGTAGAATGTGTGTTCATCTGTCCTTTAACTCCGACCCGGTTCCTTGAGGCTCGGGTGATGACGGGAGGCCGTTTCCTCACTCTGTTGGCGGGCACGGCTGCTGATTCTCGGCGGGCTGGCGGAGAACTCAAATGTCGACTTGATTGAAGATGGAAGAGAAATCTTTAATCTCTTCACTTCTGCAGGCAAACGGATGAAGATGCGGATTGCTGGCGGTCTCCTTCGGATCCGTTAGAGTGTTCGGTTGATCACAGAGTAATCGCAACTCGTCCAGCGAGATGGAGATTGTATAGCCACAGTTTCAAGTCGGACGTAGATTCCTTGTGCCACGAAGCTGCACCTGAGAGCAGCGATGAGCTGCGTCTACACCCGGCAAGCAAAGTTGCTGGAAGCAAATCCCGGAAGCATTTCAGAGGTATTTCTACTCCTGATGATGTCATGGTTGAGGTGTGTTCTGTTGTGTGCCTCATCCAATAGGAGTTGAGAGTTCGATCCTTTAGTGAGCAAGGCTTCATGGGATTTGTAGTCTGTTTTGGACTCCCTTTGTTTGATTTTTGGCACGGTTTTTATCAGTAAGATTTATGACCTGGTATGTGGGGGCCTGAGTTAGGTTTTATGACTGTGTTAGGCCTGCCTTTGTCTTCTATCTGAATACATGAGGCCCAACACAACACAGCTGTGCAAGTGCAACAATAAAGGTGTATTAAACAACATAAGTTTCAGCAGAAAATATGAATTTATTTATTTATTTATTCTTCATTTACATATATATATATACACACACACACACACACACAAAAACACCCAACCCCAATTCACATTCTTCTCTCTCTCTCTCTGAAAGTTAAAACCACTCTCGATAGAATCCTTTATAAAGTCTATAGACAATGCTACAGTCTTAATGAAACAATCTCACCCGAGAGCAATATTCCATATAGTCCTCTGTGTTTTTGTTGGGAAATCCTACAGTAAGTAAAGTGGTTCCACCAATCTCAAAGAGAGCGATAATCCACAGATCAAGTGTAATCCAAAGGGTAAAACAGCAGTAAACAGCACGCTTACTAGCAAGGTTCACGTTTCACTCGAGAGAAGTGACCCTATCACCCTGTCGTTTTCACTACCCTTTTTATCACAGTCTTTTGCAACACCACTTCAACACTTCCGGGTAGTGCCAAAAGATGACATCATCCAGTAAGTACAGTGTCCTAGCAATGACTTAGTTCACACTACATAGCCAAACACATCGGTGGGGAAAAAAAGCAAACAGGGATAGAGGAACAAAAAACACTTAATATAATTCCATTTATTTAAACATATCCCTGTAACCTATGTGGCAGTGTTACATGTTAATATAAGTTAATGCATTATGAATTAAATTTGAACAGTTTAATTTTCATAAACTAACATTAACTAAGATTAATAAATGCTGTGAACATTTTTGTTCATTGTTAGTTCCTGATGCCTAATACACAACCTAGTCTCATAGAATGAACGTTACTATAACTACATTTTTGTAAACTGAATTTACATGCCACATTCTATATTTCGCTGCAGTTTCCTGGTGAAATGAACACTAGAGGCACTACAACAACTGTGTGTTTTATTAATTTTCACACAAATCATGAGTACAACAGCTGATTATGACTTTATACTGTAAACACTTATTTTTGTCTCTATTTTTCACACTGCTATGCAATGATATTGAAACTTTTAATCTAACGCATCATTTGAAAAACAATACATTTTAATGGATTTATTACAAAGTGATTCGCTTGCACTGTAGCTTAAGTCATAGACTGTTGAACTTTGGACTTGGAGGTCCATGGTTAGAAACCAGCCAAGCATGCAAGCTGACATGTGAGAAGAGAGTGACATGGAATGATGTGGTTGCTTCAGAAAATTTGCTTTTCATGTCACTTTTACTTTTAGGACACTATTGGTTATAGAAGATTAAGGATAAGAATGTCTGTTTTGTTTACCTCTGATTTATCTTTTAGAACACTATTGATTAGGTTTAGGTTAAAGTTTTAGATTAGGAGGTGCATATTAAAAACTCCATCTAATATTCATATGAAAAAGCTTGTCTGATTACGACACCATTTCACTCATTTTTGGCATCCCCTGCTGGACATTTCACTGGGAAACTGCAGCGAAACATGCAATAAGGCATGCAATTTCACTTTGCAAAAATGTTGCCATGGTCACGTAATGTTAATGAGACCAGGCTGCTGATGCATTAACTAATGTTAACAAATACAATCTTATCGTAAATTGTAATCAAATATGTTATGTATATAGATTTATGATCACTTTACAATAAATGTAAACTTTTCTAAAAAAATTTCTTCATACATTTTATTTGGTTGATTTGAAATTTGTTACATTTGTATTTGTGTAAACTGTTATGGATTAACACAATAACAGAATACTCAGTGGCCCGCTATAAGACACTAAATGAGTGGTATCATGATACTTTAGCTGGTATAGTATCATCAGACATGAATATGATACTGTGACAACCCTAATGTACATGAAGTTCAGTCTGGTTTAATGGTCATCATGCATAATTTTATGGTGAATGAGCATGAAGAGCTGAAAAGTGTTTTTGCAGTTGACTTTAGGTAACTTGGGACAGCACTTGGTGTATCACCATTCTTTTATAATCAATCTGACAAGGACAGTGACAACACAAGTGAGTCAAGACATTACAGGAATGAATATAAACACAAAACAGACTGTAGCAAAATGACATAATCCCTCCTTGTAATCTCACTAATATAATAGTCTATTTTTGCTGCATTGTGACAGAAATCATGAATTAGGGATTTTTATGTTTTCGATTAACAGAAAAAATTAACAAGTGTATTTATTCAGCATTTATAAAAATATTAAAAAAAAATTAAATGGTCACAATTTGGAAGTCTCCCTTTTTATTCATGTTGTTATAAAGGCAAATCGTTTATAATGCATTTGTAAATGACATATTAGTCATTAATGAGCCCCTTTATAAACCATTAACAATGGGAAAATTAAAGTCAAGTCATTTTTATTTGTATAGTGCCTTTCACAGCACACATTGTTTCAAAGCCGCTTTACAGAAAATCATGCATTAACAGAAAATGAAACTGTAATATATATATATAATGTCTTAGAGTCATCATTGTGTAGTTTGATAAAACACAATTGTGAATTGTGTTTAAAAATAAGTAATTCAATAGTAATTGTATTTAGAAACCCAGTGAGCAAGCCGAAGGCGACTGTGGCAAGGAACACAAAGCTCCATATGATGTTGGTTAATGGAGAAAAATAACCTTCAGAGAAACCAGGCTCACTCTGGGGCCAGTTCCCTCTGGTTAACATCATGAATATAATGCCAATATTAATTAATTATGTACAGTGCAAGTCATGGTTTAAAATGATTAAACTAAGTAAGTGTTAAGGGTCGGTGTTTAAACAAAGATTTTGTAAGAACTGTAAGATTAATGACTAATGTCTTTGAAGTTCATCCTGGATTAACTGCAAAAGTTCACTTAGATGCACTGTCCTTTGTTAGTTGGTTGATGAAGGGTTTTGTTGGCAATTAATTGATAGTCTATGTATTCCATTTCAAGAGTGTAGTCCATCATTAGACTGAGGTGATGCAGGCAGAGATCAGTGAGGTGCATCGCAGTTCAACCGGCTGGTAATTTCGGTGAGGTCTATCCTAAATCCAAGGTTCAGGCAATGGCATATGATGTATCCCATGTTTTATGGTTTGAGTTAGTATCAGTTCATCCTCTGAAGTCCATCGTAATAGACTGAAGTGATGTTTGGATAGCACCGGCTGCATTTAGTCATCATCACTCAGAGACAAATAGCAGTGACCTAAACCATGCTAATGCAAGTCCACAAATGCCAACATAATTCTCTAGCCTATTCAAGGGAATGTCATGATCTGTTGTGTCTAAGGCAGCACTAAGATCTAAAAGCACTAGAAGTTAAATGCAGCCGCGATCAGATGAGCAAGTCATTTGTAACTCTGATAAATGCAGTCTCTGTACTGTGATGGGGCCTAAATCCTAACTGAATTTGTTCAAATATTCAATTTCTTTGTAGAAATGAACATAGTTGTGAGGACACTACCTTTTCTAGTATTTTCGACATAAACGGGAGATTTGAAATCAGTCTATAATTAGCCAGTTCTCCAGGATCAAGTTGTGGCTTCTTAATAAGCGGTTTGATAACTGCCATTTTCAAGTTTCTTGGGACATGTCCTAAGGATAGCGAGGAGTTAATAATATTAAGAAGAGGTTCTGAGATTACAGGGATACCTCTTTTAAGAGCTTAGTTGGTAATGGATCTAACAAACATGTTGTGGCTTTTGATGTTTCGATAAGTTTTGTTAGCTCTTCATGACCTATCATAGCAAAGGATTGAAGTTGCACGTGAGGAAAATTATGAGACACTGTTTTCTGAAGTACTGTGACAGATGATTGCATAATTCCAATTTTATTTCTAATTATTTCAATTTCATTAGTAAAGAAATTCATGAAGTCATTATTATTGTGCTGCAATGGAATATCTAGTTCAGTTGAGGCTTTATTCCTAACCAATTTAGCCACAGTACTGAATGAACACCTAGGATTGTTGTGGTTATTTTCTATGAGTTTGCAAAAATATGCTGACCTGGCAGCTTTTAGTGCCTGTCTGTAGCTAAAGACACTATCCTTCCATGCAACTCTTTAACAGGTCTGGTGTACCCCAATTGTCTATAAATCCTATGCTATTCTCCGGACACCACTCAGACATCCAGCCATTCAGTGATGCTAATCTACTATAAACCTCGTCACCACGATGAGCAGGGAGGGGGCCAGAGCATATTACAGTGTCTGACATCAAGTTTTTCAAGTTGACACACCTCTTTAACATTATCTCTAGTGATCTCGGACTGGTGAAGCCAGACATCATTAGTGCTGACATGAATAACAATTTTAGAATAACTAAGTTTAGCATTAGCCAGCACTTGTAAATTTGATCTGATGTCAGACGCTCGAGCCCCAGAAATACATTTAACAATAGTGGCTGGAGTCTCTGTTTCCACGTTCCTTACAATAGAATCACCAATTATTAGGGCTCTTTCAACATGATTCTCAGTGGGTGCATCACTAAGTGGGGAGAATCGATTGGAATCCCTAACAGGAATGGGAGAGTGGTGTCGCTTTGCTGAGTGAGTATGCTGCCAAGACGTCACCCAAATGCCCTGCTGTGGGGGCTCTAGAGCCAGAACCAAAGTGTGTGTGTTGCTCGTTGTACAACCGCATAAACAGTATCTACCAGCTTCTTTTTCTCACTGACCTCCAATAGCGTTCGGATGCGGTCTCTAACTCATTAACCTTCTCCATCAGCGCCTGACTAATTCCTTACATTTATCACATGTGAATCCCTCACTGCTGACGGAATAAGCTATAGTAAACATGTGACATGCAATGCAGGAAGAAATAACATGAGTGGATGCCATGACTTACCGCAATTGTTTGTTGTTGTTGGTTGTTCCTGAGCTGTGAGGGTTTGAGATAGATGTGAATCCCTCACGCAATTGTTTGTTGTTATGGTTGTTCTTGATAAGCGGTGCTTTGAGATCAATGCAATAATCTGTTTAACACAGAGGAGAAAAACCGGTGCGTGCTGTAAAATGCGTGCAGTTTAATTGCGATACAAATAGAAAGTGGATGCACGCGGAAAATGCACGCAGTTGAATCGCGATAAGATAATAATGCGAGGGGAAAACTCGATGAATGCTGAAAAATGGCAGATGTAAAGGATTAAAAGCTGAAAACAGAGATAAGCGATGCTAAAAAAAGCTGGCAGGCTACAAACACAGACTCGAGCTAGGCGCCACCAGCAACAGGTAAAATACACACAGATGAAACAGTAGAAAAGCAGAAAAACCGAAACACATGGTAAAATGACAAGATAATATGATGAACGTATTAGAATAAGAATAAGCAATGCTAAGCAGGCTAGCAGGCTATAACACTCGTGCAGTGTGCCGTCAGGAAGTCCAGTGACGAGAGCAGTGACGTAAGACTCTGTAAGTGAACCATACCAGAGTAATGTGAAGGGTTACAGTCCTTCCTTCTGTCATTCCTTCCTTTGTTAGATGGGAAAAAAAATGTGCTGGACAATAAGATAAAACTGGCATTCCAGACATGGAGCCATTGATTTGGTTGGTCTCCCAAGTACCCCAAAGTTTTGCGTCACTTTTGGTGAAAACAGACTTTTAGTCTGTATCCACCATTTAGTCTTACCAAGGGTAAAATATATATCGAGACATTTCCCACATTTTCTTCAATAACATTAATCCAGTGACCTAAAACCTTCAAAGTAAAGCACTATAGTATTTCATCAAATCAAACACACTAGCATTGACTAGACCCTCCAATTTACCCCTTAAACGATGATATGCTTTTGAATTTACTTAACTGAGTTCTTCCTGTTCCAAGCAACAGTAATTTTCAAGCAATTTACGTCTCCTGATATTGTTGGTCTCTTTAAGTATGGGGAATACAGGTGTGCTATAGAAGTAAATTCATGACTAAAGTCTTTGAAGCATAAAAGCATGTTAAATTGCTCTAATCGAAAAAAATAAATAAATGCATTGTATTATCAGTGCTTGCATTTAAATTCGTTGAATTTACAGTGCTTGCATTTTGGGAGGCTGAAATTTAACATTGTTGTAATTTTAAGCATTGAATATTTAATTTGGAAACATTTCACAACTAATTTCATTATTAAAAATTCAACAATTATTCACCTTCCAAAGTTAATTTCCAAAATATTCAGTACATTTGAAAATACCATCTAGATTTTTCAACAGGTAAAATTCAGCCCATTCTATTTTGCTTAACAAAATTCGCTTCCTCAAATTCAGTTGCTCAAATTCAGTTGGAAATTCAACCTTCCACATCCGGGGCTGCAGGAAAAGCAGCAGAATACCGATGCACAATCTCCACCTGATGCTTTTCGTTCTCCCCAGTAGGTGGTGCAATGCAATCGGGTGTTGACTGATGAAAACCAAAGCTACAGGTAGAGAGAACAGCCGTGTACATTTTGATAATTTGTTTTTCAATTTGAAAAGAAATGAGCAGAAACGAGATAATTATAAAATAATCTTTCAATAAAAATAATAAATTAATGAATGAAAAATGAATTAGGCCTAAATCAACAAACAATAGGCCTACCTTTGTGCACGAGTTGGTACAAAGTGGCCACATGATATTGTTTTAAATTCAGAAGAAATGTCGATGTTATACTATCTTTGCGCGTCTTCCCACATTCCTTCTCTTTACAAATTCTCATATTCCTCTCTGACACTGAAGGATGCTGTTTTGTGCACAGTTATGCATTGATGTCACCGATATCAGTTTGGGCGCAAAGCACAGATCTCCACTTAATCAGTTAGTGTTTGTACATTTACACTATGTTAGTGCTTCCATTACCATTTGTGCACATGAAATAGGCCTGCCAACATGTTAACCTCTTTATACTTTTTATATAGTCTTTACAGACCCTAGAAGCTAGCACCCCGATGGTCGACCCACAGATGATAAATGAAACATTGCAAACGCACATTTGATGAACAAAGCAGTATGTATTAAAACAGTAGATCATAGCCTCCAGCACAAAAATAATTACAAAACTATGTATTGAATTATGTAGTTAATTAGTTTGATTATTTAAGAAAACAACTTTAAACATTTCTCAGTGAGGTAAATTACAAGTGTTTATAAAGTTTTGCACAAATCTATTAATGATCGACACTATAAGGTCAGATTTCAGCACTTCACAATGAACAGCAACTCTTATGAAGTGCTTAAAAGTGCGTTACACATTCCTGTTAAGTGCAGGTTTGGGAAGCGCAAATGAAAAAGGAAAGAACGTTCGCAACTTTGCATGAAGAGAATGCTCTTAAGAGCTAAGACCCATAGTTATCGGAAAAGCATGCAGCCTGTCAGTGGCCAGGCCAGCAATTTTTAAGTGGGTGGACCTTGGTGAAACAGTGATGGACCTCTATTCGGAGCCTAATTTCATCATGAATATAATGAAGCGTACACCTTTGCTCAGCCATTATGAGTTAATATTTGCTAATTTACACAGCGTAATACTTAGATGCCTATACTGATACAATAACAATACTTAGTTGCTTTTAAACACTTAGTATGTTTAATATTAGTAATTTACCTTAATATGTCAAATATAGGCCATAGAATAAAATAAAATTAATTAATATAAGAGATAAGATACAGTAAACATCATTATTAGAAACTTTTCAGCCTTCCTGAAAAACAGGAGTCTGGTGAATTAGGTGTTCTACTTAACATCTGTGCAATAGACTTGGGTAATGCTACTTTTAACAAAGTCATTGTTATCATTACTTTGCATGGAATGCAGTGCGTTTTAGCATAATTTTTTGTAAAAACATTTTTTTTTTTTTGTTCCTCATGTTCAATGCACTTGGCTGGGAGCACTCTCCGTTTCAGTTTGAAGTGCTTAGAAGCAATGGCAGCTTAGAAAGAAATGGCATGCAAAGAAAATAGCGCAAAACAACGTACATAAATTAAGAGAAATGTCAAGAGATATAAAGCTCTTAATCCCTCATTACACATGGTCAGCGCATACTATTTGTGCAGTGCAGGCAGTTTCAGGCACGGCCGTTGCCATATTTACAATGAACAAGAACTCCATTGCGCCAAGTTACATACACACACGTTTGTTTTTACTAAAACCAATGTAATTAAATACAAATTTTATCCAAAGTCGTTTTGGGTCTGTTTTACCTTACCTCAAGGAGAAGTGCCCTGTCAACACTCTTTAATTAAGATGCAGTTGACCACAGATTTTAAACTGGGCTCACTTTGTTTCTTTAACTGTTGCACTTCATATAGTAGTTAAATAAAATCAGCAGATAGTCAGTTAAATAACAGAAGTCAGTTGAATCATAATCGGGTGTTACATGAGAAACCATTTGTTAAATAAAATAAAAACGGCACTTGATTTTGTTGATTTGTCTGTCTTTGATTTGCCTATGAGAAAACTTGATGCGAATTTTGCGCAGCATACAACCATACACAATGTATTATTTTTATTTGTTGTTTATAATTTCATTAGAATTAAGTAAAATATTTTGCATATGGTTTATGATTAGCATTGACTAATTTTTAAAATTAGGTTTCATTTTGCAGTTTATTTTAATCTGGCAAACCAACTTGTGCATTTATATGCTCCCAAGCCCTGGCTTTCAAATAATGTCTGGGTTTCCCGAAGCACTAAGTAGAACGTTAGCAGCACTTAAGTAATACTTAATCCCTATTGCGCATTTCCCAAAAGCATCATTATCAATGTAGTTTATAAAAACGTTCAAAAATTAACGAGAGCTTTGAACCGCTCTTAAGTCCATTAAATGCAACTTAAACTTATCTTTCTGCCATATTTCACAGTTTATCAAAAACAACAGGACATTTAATAAATTGTATTAATATATTATGATCATTGAAAAGCCATTGTAAACTACACTGATCAGCCACAACATTAAAACCACCTGCTTAACATTGTGTAGGTCCCCCTCATGCCGCCAAAACAGCGCCAACCAGTAGCTCAGAATAGCATTCTATTTTTCTCACCACAATTGTACAGATCTGAGTTCGGGGCCAGATGTAGGCATGGGCAGGGGTGGGCTGAGCCCACCCAAATGTGAGTCTTGCCCATCCAATCAAAACATTTTTTTAACATATATATATATATATATATATATATATATATATATATATATATATATATATTTCCAATTTGTGCATTGGTTAAAAGCAATATGGGGGCAGACTATGTGTTGCAAACATTAAGGGTGGGCTGTAGACTGTCCAACCAATCACAAAACAGCACAGGAAATGTGTAGTTTTTTCTATTTTTGTCATTGGCCGAAAGCAACGACACACTCAAGAAGCGGCTGCTGCAAACCAGAGAGTCCGAGATATCACGTGAGCGAGAATGGTAATAAGAGATATTTTTGCGCAATGCATAGGTTTTTAATGCCCATAAAGAAGCCTGGTGCTGTCTCAGTGTGCTGTGACCATGTAGCTGCTATTAATGTACCATAGGCTCCCTCTTATCAAATAAGACTGACTCCCTCTACCTCTATATCAGCTCCCCAAAATCGTGCTGCGGGTGTTCGTGAAATACTGGACCTGAATTATAAAGTAGTCTGCACGGGATGGATTTTCAGACCCGCTCCCGCAAGATTCTGTCCCACTCCCACAAAAAAAAAAAATGTAATATTTTGTCCCGCTCACGCCTGCAACTTTTACGATTTGTCCGACTCCCAACCACAAGCCCGCAGTGGTGTGCACAAATTTTTCAGTCCCGATCCCTTAAGAACCTGTCCTGCTCTGGTATCAGGCTTTTTTCTTTTTCTTTTTTTACAATTCCCACCCGAGGAAAAAAAAAAAAAAAAAAAAACTGGAAAGAGAGAGAGAGAAAAAATACTTGTTTTGTTATCACTCTAACATTGCCAAATATCTGATTGAACTTTGGTTGGTTTCAAAGTTTTGTTTGTACATTTCTTTAATAAATTGTTAACATCCATAGCACTTTCCATCGCATGGAGCACAAGGAATATTTTGTATGAATTAGCCACCAACCCTGCGCCTGTAAATAGTTTATTTTTTGTTGGTCTTGCACAATAGACAAATAACACGAATAACACTCTGTACCTTAAATACATTAAATACATTTGAGGGACATCGTTATTTAAATGTTATTTAAATATTTATATTTGCAAGTCATTTCTTGCTCCTGCGACACATCATCTTGCGCCGCACTCTGTTGCGCCGGGTCCCATTGATTCCACGGTCAATATTAGCTGATAGTACCGTACGTGATCATGATTCATAGAATGTGCTTCCGTTTCCTCTGTTGTTAATTCGGAGTCGATGAGAGATACTGTCTGTCTCCTTGTGTCTTACATCTCCTTTATACACATTTTTACAGTGCTTTGATAGTTTGTCGTTTATTGCTTGGCATTGCACTTTAAACTACTGTTTGCCATGAAAATAACCTTTGGTGCTTACATGGCATTATTTTCCATCCATCATTCCATCCAAATTTCTGTGTTCCCTAAATTACTTTACACATATAGTTTCACTGCTACAAAGGCCATACTCATTAACTAACACTGAAACTGAGAAAAATGGCTTGAATTATTTTGATGTGGATTTTGTAGTTACTGCATTTTCACACAATGGTTACTCTGAATTTCAGTAAATGAGACAAACTCATCTGTCACTGGACAGATCATAATAGACCTTTTTCATTCATAACTCTATTTTGCATTTTGCCTTTGTGGGGCAGGATCATAACTTATTACATTTCTGTCAAACAGAAAAGTCAAACAGAAAGAATCGTCATCATTTAATATTATATAATTACTTCTTTAAGCAGTTCCCATCTGTGTCAAATTTAAGGTTCTTAATCTTGATCTCTCCATTTAATATATTTTCTTTCACTCCATCCTTATTTTCCTCCTTGATATTATTTCTATCCACTCCATCCTTGCATTGTCTCTGATTTGTCTTTGTAATTTGCTTTAAGGCTGTAATTCTAATTACTCTGAAAGTGTGAAGCTGTCAGGGCCCACTTCAATCTTATGATTATATACAGTGTTTATCAGTTTATTTATTTCAATATATTAATAATATGGGGGAATAAGTGTAAAATATAGTTATATTGGGCCTTATGATCTTGACAATTACGCCATGTCATGCCAATTAAAGACATTAAATTAGTAGTCTGAGTAACCCCCCCAAATGCCCAACTATAATATCCCCCAGCCCAGCCTAGCAAAGCTGGCAGGAGCCGGCCCTGTCTGAGTTACTGTAGACTTTGTCAGTTCGAACCAGTCTTGCCATTCTCTGTTGACCTCTCTCATCAACAAGGCGTTTTCGTCCACAGAACTGCCACTCACTGGATGGTTTTTGTTTTTGGCACCATTCTGAGTAAAATCTAGAGACTGTTGTGTGTGAAAATCCCAGGAGTTCAGCAGTTACAGAAATACTCAAACCAACCCGTCTGGCACCAACAATCATGCCACAGTCAAAATCACTGAGATAACATTTTTCCCCATTTTGATGATTGATGTGAACATTAACTGAAGCTCCTGACCCGTATCTGCATGATTTTATGCACTGCACTGCTGCCACATGATTGGCTGATTAGATAATCAAATGGATGATTGTTGGTGTGCATCAGTTTCCAGCAAAAAAACTTTAGGCTATGTGAGAGCCCCTTATGATTCACATCATGTACATTCACATAACTTGCATTTATTGAATCATTTCACTTTCATTAATCTCTATGATTGAGCATCAAAACATCTGAATCTCCGTCTTACTAAAGCCATCATTATTTCTTTTATTAAATTCTGTAATAGTTTGGTAATAAATTTCGGCACCTCGACAAGGTTACAAACAACTGCATGTTTGTCAGTATTTCCACCTTCTTTTTCATTTTGAGAAGACAAACTCCTGGACATACTGGCCAAAGGGATCAGCACCTTTGGACTGCAAAGTTCCCATAAAGAAGCACTTAAGTTCTACTTAATAATAAGCGATGTACATGCTGGTTTGGGAAACAGGCGTTACTCCATTGTAAAATAACGAGCGATGTTAGTTAAGATGATCGTTAAACCTTAAGTTGCAACGTTATCGTGAAACCCAGCCCTTGTCTAATAAGATGATGTTAGCTCTGTACGATTACTCCAGAGCACTAAATCTACGAGCATTTTCAAGTTCTACTTAAGTTATGATGGCTTTGGGAAACAGAAGCAAAACTAAGATGACTCGTAAGATGCATTCTACGATCTAGGCTTACGATGCTTTTAGGAAGCGAGGCCCAATGCTGCTCGGTGCGCTCACATCTGCAATTAAAAACGTGTGATTAGAAATTTGAACCCATTCACATGTGAGCGATAATCTTTGTTTCTATCTTGGAAAATCCACAAATGTAGCATATTGATAGCTTTGCAACGAAGAACTTGTAAAATGCGTCTGTCTACTTTGCTATCACAAAATATGGGACATGTCTTCTGGGTGGAGGTAATGGGCATTTTCCAAACTGCATTTTTGCACCTGTGAAGTGCACTTCGGGAAGGGGACGCCACTCGAAGAGTCGTTCCAAACAAAAGTAAGAGTTTATTTTTTCACAAAGGGCCCTTTTACAGGACTTTAGTGAAAGGTACATTCAAACTGCAATGCCATGCTCTCTTTAGAGAGCCCACATCAAGAGCTTTGTCCTTTTGTAGTGAGTAGGGCATAGGGATGATCACTTTCGATTGGAATTCGCCCAATGTTCCCTCTGTGCCGCGTCCAGGCGTGCAGCTGCGCTCAATAGACGCAATCCATAATTTAATGAGCTGTACACAAAAACAAGAGCAGAAGAAATTGAGAGGCGATCAAATAAAATGCTAAATATTATTCTGTTTGCCAACAAGTCATGCATGTGAGTCCTTTATCTATAGTAGATGCTTGATTTGAAGAGAACAAGCTTAAAGATGTTAAATTTGACACAGTAACACTGAATTCAACATGTTTCTTGTAGAAACATCATGCCATGTGTTCCTCTAATAGACTATTCATATTAGTCGTTGACAATGTATAATTAATATAACAACATTATAATGAATATAATGTATAATGTAAATTGTTTTTTTTATTAAAATAGTTATTTATTCTTGCAGTGTTACTGTACTATAAAGCAGGAAATAGGAAAAATGCATATTCTTTGGTGTGTTAGAGTTTCAGAAATGGCTAGAATTTATCTGAAAATGAAAATGAATAGTAATATAAGTATGTCATTATTATTTCAAAGCATGGTATGGATATAGGATTGATTATTTTGCACTCTCTATGTTTTAGTTTCTAAAACAGAGCGAGCAGAGACACAGAGAGAGAGGAGAGAGAGAAGAACTTGCTCGCCGGCTCCTGGACGTGCTGTCGCCCGGTCCTCAACCGCTCCTCCACCCACGGCAGACAGCCGCGGTTCCTCCGGCTCTCGGTGGGAAGCAGCGACCCCTCCGTCCCCAGGCAGATGGCCGCGGCTGATCCCCTGGTGGATAGCAGCAGCGAGGACAGCACATCCCTCCTCCTCCCCGGTTTTGGCACCACTGTAACAGATAAAGGACGGGCAAGGAGGAGGTGGGAACCTGCTGAACAGTAAACATAAACTTTAATGGTAAACTTAAAGCCAACATAAACAAACGTGCAGTGCGGCCACGTGCATTTTTCTCTCGAACCAGCATCTCCGGCCGCCCCTTTATCTTGCTCTCCTGCTGATCAGCTGATTCAGCACCGGCTGTGCTCCATCATGTCCCGGCCATACCCTCCTCCTCGTCACAATGATGTAAAAAGCAATAAATTGCAAGAGCTGTCAGAAACTCCATTCTGATTGGCTGGCAGCTCTTATGAGGTGCACAGGTTTTTATCACTTTATCAGATAATAATAAAGTGTTGTTTAGAAGTTACCAGGCTACAAGAATGAAAAAACAAACAAACAAACAAAAATAAATAAATAAATAAAACAGTTAAAAGTACTGCTTTAAACAGATTGTTAAAGTGATCATTTGAATGAGCTACCACATTGTTGTATGTCATGCCACATTTAATGATAAAAATAAGTCAAATATATATATATTTATATATATTTTTTTCCTGAAAGTGGAACCCCTGCTTCCTGTAAGTCATAAGCAGTGTCCCGCATTTCAGTTATTTGTCTATATAATTTTTTTGTTGTAAAAAAAATACACATTCATTTACAGCCTACCCACTTTACCCTGTGAGACCCAAATATAGGAAAGAGAAAAAAAATGTCACCTTTTATATGTTGTTGTAGGAGGCCTCTAATGCAGAAATACATTTTTCAGGTTTTTACATTTTTTACATTTTAGTAAGTTTTTAGGGAAAAGTTGTAATATTGCAACGTTGAGCCTGTTGGGTAGCAGAATTTCAGAGATTTGACTCACTGTCTGAACAAATGAAGAGAACATCTAATGGTTCATTTGCAGGGTGTACTCCTTATGTAGCCCAATAACAGTAGCCTATATATCTATACACTAATAATCACACAATAATGATTATCAGACAAGTCATATTTTTATGAAAAATTGTTTATTATACAAATATGTTCAGATTGTATTTACAAAACCTGATGAACTGAATGAAAACTTTGTCATTTACTATGTTTAGCTCTGTTCATAGCCCTGACCAGAAAAAACAGTGTTGGGACTGATAAAATCCTTTTTCAGCCAGTGATACCTGTCTCGGGGCATGGTCTGTGTTCTTGAATGGCTTGGTTTTGTTGGCATGATGTCCAAATAATCATCCGATGGGCAGTCATTGGGTTTTTTATTTTCCTTTTCCAGTTCACAGGCATCTCCACATTCCTCTTCATCACTTGTATCAGAGTCCTTCTCAAAGTCACTGTTCCCATTTTGGACGGCATCAATGACATCATACACATTGTAGATAAGACGGTCTTTCCTGGCTGGTGGCATTCTGAAATGGAAAAAAAAAAATCACTTATTATTTTCCAGGCTAAATAATCTCAATGCAAATCAATCCCAATCATACTTACACGTTTTAAAGAATTGACCCATTCAACAGAATTCACACATTCCACAGAATTCACACAATACTGTCTGGCTAGCTTATCGTGCCCTCTACTTATCATGCTAAAAGCACTTATACCCCCCACATTATTTATATATAAGCAGATATTTGGGCAAACAAGCAAAGCCCAGAAAAGAAAACAGGACCAGTTAAGTATATTTTATAAATGATAAGATACAGATAGTTTCAAATATTGCTACACAAATACTTTCAAATTCTCAAAGAAATAATTTATTCCTTAATTCAACTTGAACTTATTTAATAATCATTTAATTTTGATTGATACTCAAAATGGTAACAAAGACATTTTAAACTTGTGAATGATCAAAAATAGTATGTTTCTATTAGTATTTTTTTTTTTCACATGGAACAGGTGAGAAGTACAATTCATCCATGTAATGTGCAAGGTGCACAGGCAAATTTTGCTACCCCTTTCACCCAGTGTTGTAAAATTACAACACTGACATGACATAAGCTCAAAATCTAATATGATCAAAGCATTCAACAGTACCTTAATGTCTGCATGATCTAGACATATTACTAATCACAGAAAAAAATATTTTAGGCATTTTACTTACTTGAATGTTAATTTATCCAGTCCAGTAAAACAAAATAATGTGCTTCAAGGCAAGTTTGCAGGTTGTGTGAGTTCATGGGCCAGAAGAACAGGCCTATTTACAAAATCTACCATCCAATAGCATTGCAAGGCTGAACAATAGGACCTATTAGTTGTGTAAATGTGGTCTTTGGGAGAAAAAAATAAAAAAATGTGCAGGTTTATTTTAGTAGAGCTAAAATTGATATTGTAATATTACAACAGTGGGCATCACAGGGTTAAGGTCGCGAGGGTACTGGAGTCTATCCCAGCTACATGGGGTGTATCAAGGCAGGGAAATAACCTTAACAGGTGGATTAAATTAATATGTAAGATGCAATTAATCCATTAATATGATTTGCTGGAACAGGTATTTTTTTATCTGACAATGTACCATTGTGAAAACAGAGCATTGTGTTTTTTTGTTTTTTTTAATGTTTCATTAACCACGTCTATATCTGCGTATTACTGTCCGGTGCTGAAGTAAATCATTCCAAAAAACCAAGGACTTCTACACAGTCGATGATTCTTAAAATCTGAAAAAAATTGAATAAACATTCAAATAATCTTATCTATGCTAACATTGTATTAATTTCTAGTAGAGACACCTCTGCCTCCCTCTACCATCTTCATTTGTAAAAGTCAAAGCTCAGTTTTCAGCTTTTCTAATGTTAGATAATTTTTTTTTAAATAAAATATTCCTGGGATAGGCTCCAGTACCTTCGTGACCGTACATATCAAATCATCAATCAAAAATCAAATCACTTTGTCACACAGCCATATACACAAGTGCAATGGTGTGTGAAATTCTTGGGTGCAGTTCCGATCAACATAGCAGTCGTGACAGTGATGAGACATATACCAATTTACAATAACATCAAATTAACACAACACAATTTAAACATCTGTTATACACATAATTACACTCAACAGTATACAAATAATAACATACACTGTACAGTATACAATACGCTGTTTTTTTTTTTTTTTACTATATAGATCCACATTATTCAATAAAAATTAAAAATAAAAATATATTTAAAAAAAGTATATATATATATATATATATATAGAATGTACAGTATTGTACTGTATTGACATTCAGGCTGTCGATTGATAGTCAGTTGTTAAGAGAGAACATAATATAATAATAATAATATAAATTATAATAGTCCGGTGTGAGATATAAGAGTAAGGGTAATAAAGTGCAGTGCTGATGTATTTTGATCGTGGGAGATCAAGAGTTCAGAAGTCTGATTGCTTGGGGGAAGAAGCTATCATGGAGTCGGCTGGTGCGGGTCCTGATGCTGCGATACTGCCTACCTGATGGTAGCAGTGAGAACAGCCCATGGCTCGGGTGGCTGGAGTCTCTGATGATCCTCCGAGCTTTTTTCACACACCGCCTTGTATATATTTCCTAGAGGGAGGGAAGCTCACCTCCGATGATGTGTCTGGCAGTTCGCACCACCCTTTGCAGTGCTTTGCGGTTGTGGGCGGTGCTATTGCCGTACCAGGCGGAGATACAGCCAGTCAGGATGCTCTCCACAGTGCAGGTGTAGAACCGTGTGAGGATGTGGCGGTTCATTCCAAACTTCCTCAGCCGTCTCAGGAAGAAGAGGCGCTGATGAGCCTTCTTCACAACGACTTCAGTGTGGACGGACCATGTGAGTTCCTCAGTGATGTGGACACCCAGGAACTTGAAGCTGCTGACTCTCTCCACTGGTGCTCCATTGATGGTGATGGGACTGTGTTCTCTGTCTTTTCTTCTGAAGTCCACCACAAGCTCCTTTGTCTTACTGACATTGAGGGAGAGGTTGTGCTCCTGACACCAGTGTGTCAGAGTGTGCACCTTCTCTCTGTAGGCTGTTTCATCATTGTCAGTGATCAGACCTACCACCATCGTGTCATCAGCAAACTTAATGATGGCATTGGAGCTATGTGTTGCCACACAGTCATGTGTGTACAAGGAATACAGTAGTGGGCTGAGAACACAGCCCTGCGGGGCTCCAGTGTTGAGGGTCAGTGATGAGGAGATGTTGCTGCCTATTCTAACCACCTGGCGTCTGCTTGACAGGAAGTCCAGGATCCAGCTGCACAGCGAGCTGTTTAAGCCCAGAGCCCGGAGTTTCTCATCTAGCTTGGAGGGCACTATGGTGTTGAATGCTGAGCTGTAGTCTACAAACAGCATTCTCACATAAGTGTTCTTTTTTTCCAGGTGGGAGAGAGCAGTGTGTATTGTAGATGCAATGCCATCATCAGTGGAGCGGTTGTTGCGGTAAGCAAACTGCAGCAGTTCAAGATTGAGTGGCAATACAGAGCAGATGTAATCTCTGATTAGTCTCTCAAAACATTTGCTGATGATGGGGGTCAGAGCAACAGGATGCCAGTCATTTAAACAAGTTATTTTTGATTGTTTTGGTACAGGCACAATGGTGGATGTTTTAAAGCATGTGGGGACTACAGACAAAGAGAGGGAAAGGTTGAAAATGTCCATAAAAACACCAGCCAGCTGGTTCGTGCACGCTCTGATGACGTGGCCTGGAATGCCGTCTGGGCCCGCGGCTTTGCGGATATTCACCCGTCGGAAGGATCAGGTTACATCCGCTACAGAGACGGAGAGTGAACTAACCTCTGTAGCTTCAGCCGCGAGAGCTCTCTCCACGAGGGCGGTGTTATTTCCCTTGAAACGAGCATAAAAAGTATTTAGCTCATCCGGTAGAGAGGCAGCGGTGTTCATGGCAGAGTTTTTATTCCCTTTAAAGTCCGTGATGATGTTAATTCCCTGCCACATGCTTCTAGAGTTGGTGGTGTTAAACTGTCCTTCAATCTTACTCCTGTACTGGCGTTTTGTGGTTCTGAGGGCATAACTGGCTTGTTTATGCTCCTCCGCGTTCCCGGAATTAAAAGCGGAGGTCCGCACATTAAGTGCCGCGTGAACATGGCTATTGATCCATGGCTTCTGATTCGGATAGATCTGTATTGTCCTGGTCGGAATCACTTCCTCTACGCACGTTCTGATGAAACACATTACGCTATCAGCGTAAAGCTCGATGTCGTCATCAGAGGCGGACCGGAACATCTCCCAGTCCGTGTGATCAAAACAGTCCTGTAGCGTAGAGTCTGATTGGTCCGACCAGCACTGGATCGTTCTGAGGGTGGGTGCTTCCTGTTTCAATTTCTGCCTGTAAGCGGGCAGAAGCAGAATGGAAGAGTGGTCCAATTTGCCAAATGGTGGGCGGGGGAGGGATTTGTAACCATCCCGGAATGGAGAGTAGCAATGGTCCAAAACCCGGTCCCCTCGTGTGTTGAAACTAATGTGCTGGTGATATTTTGGTGCGACTGATTTTAAACTGGCTTTATTAAAGTCCCCGGTCACAATGAACGCGGCCTCAGGGTGCGCGGTTTCCTGCTCACTTATACTCCCATACAGTTCCTTGAGTGCCCGGTCTGTGTCGGCTTGTGGGGGGATGTACACAGCAGTGATAATGACCGCTGTGAATTCCCTCGGTAGCCAGAATGGTCGACATAGAAGCATAAGAAATTCCAGATCAGGAGAACAGAAAGACTTGATAGAATGTACGTTCATCTGATCACACCAGGATTTGTTGATCATAAAACATACACCACCTCCTCTAGTTTTACCTGAGAGGTCTTTCGCTCTGTCCGCTCGGTGCACGGAGAACCCCACGGGTTCAATGGCTGAGTCTGGAATCTCCGCAGACATCCAAGTTTCTGTAAGGCAGATAATGCAGTAGTCCCTCGTCTCTAGTTGGAAAGAGATCCGCGCTTTCAGCTCGCAGAGCTTGTTATCCAGAGACTGAACATTTGCCAGTAGAATAGTGGGTAGCGGGGGTCGATTTGCGCGGCGTCTTACTCTGATGAGAACGCCAGCTCTGTTTCCCCTTTTCCTCCTGCGTTTCCGCAGCCGTGCTGCCCAGACAAAGGGCTCCGCTTGCGTGTTTGTAAACAGCGGGTCGGCATTGAGGAATGTGAAGTCCGGTTTTCGGTGTGAGATCGCTGAACCAATGTCCAAAAGTGTTTGTCTGTCATAGACAATAAGGCAGACAACATCCAAGACAAAAAACATAAGAATTGTGAATAAAACAAACAAAACATTGCTATGTTGTGTCGGAGCTCGCAACGCAGCAGCCGTACTCGGCGCCATCTTGAGTCCTACATAGGATAAGTGAGAATAAATTAATTGTATTTTTTACAACTAAAAATAATATAGGCTGAGTTTCCCGATAACAAGTTGCAATTTAAACTTTGATGATCATCTTAATTAACGCAGCACATTATTTTACATAAAGAATGCCTGTTTCCCAGTACTTAGACTGCTCATTATAAAGTAGAACTTAAATACTTCATTACAGGAGCTGTCCGGTCCAGTGCTGAAACCTTGGCCAAAATGTCCAGGAGTTTGTCTTCTCAACATGACAATAATGCGGAAATACTGACAAGCATGGAAATGATATGTAACCTTGTCGAGACACCAAAAGTTAATGAAGATCACTGCATTTAATTAAAGAAATAATGATGACTTTCAGAAGACGAGGTTTCAGACTGATACTCAATTTTATAGAGATTAAGGTTAGAAATGCATGTTTGTGAATGCATGCAATGTGAATCATAATAAGGGGCTCTAATGTAGCCAAAAAATTATTTTGCTGGAAACTGAATGCACACGGTATTGTCATTTTTCTATTTCATAAAATGCATCACACATTTATTTCATTTCCAAAATTAAGTTTTTGAATCAGTGAATGTAAAACCTGGTGTAGTACTTTTTGTCAGTTAGTGCAAATTGTCCCTTTATTTACCTGTGCATTTGTCTTCTGGATTTTGGAAAATAATTATGTAACTTTCTAAAATAATTTAATCAAATTTTATGACTAAATATCAAGCCTAATATTTGGATATATTAAAAGGCCTGCCAACTCCATAGATAAGTGTCATTCATTTGTTTAGACTAATAAATTCATTATAAAGTAATGCTGGGCTAAATAGAAAGGAAATCTAGCGCTAAAAATGGTTATATCTGTGAATGGCAATTGTTGTTAAAATACAAAAAATTTCACTTTATTTGCTTCAGTTCTTACACACAGTTCCCTATCTGTCACTCACTTGACGTTGTGTCGATGTAGTGACACTAGGGGTCACTCTTGGGAGCCCGAGACACCTCTGGTCTTTGATAAAAGGCCAATGAAAATTGGCGAGTTGTATTTGCTTGCCACTCCCCCAGACATACGGGTAAAAAAAAGGAGCTGGTATGCAACCACTCATTCAGATTTTCTCTTCGGAGCCAAATGGTCATGCTCACTGAGCTGAATTCCCACGACTGTTCATTCACCTCTGCTGGATCTGACGGTGCATTTCAGTGGCTTCTCCCTCCTCTGCACTGGTGCACTGCAGAGAATACCCCTGGGTGCTTTGGCAGAAATAAGAGTATATTTCTCTAAAAGAGTATATTTCTCTAAAAGAGCGGCACACATGGAACGTCTTTTTAAAGACGCGTCTTTTTAAAGATGCCTTTCCGATTGTGTGTTATTCCTGGTTGCGCTCATTATCTCTCGCCTTCTGACCATCACGATCACTGTCTTTCGTGTCTGGGCACTGCTCACGTGGAGACAGCATTCATGGATGGTCATTTTCTCGTTGCGAGGACATGTCCATGGCAACGATGCGGTCGCGGCTCACCTTCATAAGAAAGTAAGCCACCCCAGAGGCTCCCCGCCTTGGTCCTTTTACCTGCGTGCCCGTTGCAAACAGCGCCCCAGCCCGTTTTGGAGGCGTCTGTTGTGACCACGACGCACCTGGAGACCAGTTCTAGGGGAACACCTGCCCGGTCGGTCCAAGGGCTGAAAAGACGGTGACAGCCGCCTGCGGTGGTAGACACGATCACTCAGGCTAGGGCCCCCTCTACGAGGCGTCTGTATGCCTTTAAGTGGCGTCTGTTCGCTAAGTGGTGTCCTTCCCGACGGGAAGACCCCCAGAGATGCGCAGTCGGATCAGTGCTTTCCTTCCTGCAGGAGAGGTTGGAAGGGAGGCTGTCCCCTTCCACCTTGAAGGTGTACGTTGCCGCCATAGCAGCACACCACGATGCAGTCGACGGTAAGTCCTTAGGGAAGCACGACCTGATCATCAGGTTCCTAAGAGGCGCCAGGAGGCTGAATCCCACCAGACCATGCCTTGTTCCCTCAACGGACCTCTCTGTAGTTCTTCAGGGTCTACAGAGAGCCCCCTTTGAGCCTTTGCAGTCAGCCGAGCTTAAGGCACTCTCCTTGAAGACTGCCCTCCTGACTGCGCTCACTTCCATCAAGTGGGTAGGAGACCTGCAAGCGTTCTCTGTCAGCGAAACGTGCCTGGAGTTCGGTCCGGGCTACTCTCACGTGATCCTGAGACCCCGACCGGGCTATGTGCCCAAGGTTCACATGACCCCTTTTAGGGACTAGGTGGTGAACCTGCAAGCGCTGCCCCAGGAGGAAGCAGACCCAGCCCTGTCATTGCTGTGTCCAGTGCGTGCTTGACAGATCTATTTGGATCGCACACACAGCTTTAGGATCTCTGAGCAGCTCTTTGTCTGCTTTGGTGCACAGCGGAAAGGAAGCGCTGTCTCCAAGCAGAGGATCGCCCACTGGCTCATTGATACCATAACTATGGCATATCACGGCCAGGACATGCCACCCCCGGTAGGGCTACGAGCCCATTCTACCAGGGGTGTAGCGGCCTCCTGGGCCCTGGCCTGGGGTGCCTCTCTAACAGACATTTGCAGAGAAGCAGGCTGGGCAACACCCAACACCTTTGCAAGGTTCTACAACCTCTGGGTGGAACCGGTTTTGTCCCAGGTAGTGGCACGCAATACAAGCAGATAAGCCCGGGATAGCCTGCCGGGTGTATCGCTTGCACATAGCGCCTTCCACCTCCTTTTGAGCTGAAGATGTGCACCATTAATTCCCAGTAGTCTTCACAAACTTTGTTCCCTGGTTGACTTCCTACCTTGAATACTCTCTACGTGGTTGGAAAGACCATGTGACATATTTTTCCACTTAAATATCCCCCCCTCTTTGGGCAAGGTGTGGTCTCCGTGGTGTCTTCCCCTTGGGAGGGACACCCCCCGACTAGACCTGGCAGCCCAGTCGGATAATCCCCCTTCTTTTTTAGGGAGTGGAAAAAAAGAAGGGGAAAAGAGGCCATGACTGGGGTTAGCCTGTCTCTATCTTTTGGGTAGTCGACTTGTCCCCAAAGGGGCGTTCGACACTCATAACTATGTTGGGGGAGGTTACGTGTCGACCTGGTGTGCTGGCTATGAGGCACACAGTAGTCTGCCCACTACACACCGCCAGTTCACGTAACACAGTTCAGCCAATTCAATCAAATACCCTTCCCTGACTAGTACAGTTTGTGTCACAGGCATTCTTTAGTATGGCAGTTTGATGAGAGAGAGATAATATGTAGTTGCAATAAAAGTTGTGCAGCGGTGGATAACTATTCTGTTGCACGGCATTGAGGAACTGATGATGGCGTGGGTTGACCAATCAGTGGAAAGGTGCATTTCATGCCCACCCACATGTGCAAATCAAATATTTATCTATTTTCTACCCATGAACAAACATTTTGAAAACAAACTATCAAAACATACATGGCTGTTCTCTCTACCTCCAGCCTTGGTCTTCAGTAGTCAACACCCCATTGAATTTTACCACTTACTGGTGAGAACGAATAGCATCACTTTTCCTGCAGTTCCCGGATGTGGAAGGTTTCCAAGCGAATTTGAACCACTGAATTTGAGGAAATGAATTTTGTTAAGCGAAATAGAACGGGCTGAATTTTACCTGTCAAAAAATCAAGATGGTATTTTAAAATGAACTGAATATTTTAGAAATTAACTTTGGAAGGTGAATATTTATTGTTTATTTTTTAATAATGAAATTAGTTGTGAAATGTTTCTAAATGAAATATTCAATGCTTAAAAATAAAACAATGTAAAATTTCAGCCTCCCAAAATGCAAGCATTGTAAATGCAACACATTTAAATGTAAGCACTGTAAATTCAACACATTTAAATGCAAGCACTTATAATACAATGCATTTATTTATTTTTTCGGTTTGAGCAATTCAACATGCTTTTATGCTTCAAAGACTTTAGACATGAATTTACTTCCATAAGTGCAGTGAAGCCATTATTTGTATCTGTATCTGTGTCATGATTCACTGCTGTTTTGCCCTGTGTTTTGCCTCCATCTTCTGTATCTAGTCTCCCTTGCACTACATTTCCCATAATTCACTGCCCTGATCACTACCAGCTGTTCCCTATTGTTCTCACCTGTGTTTAATTTACCTCATTTATCCCTATGTATATATTGCCCTGATGTCTGTTTTACCTTTGTCAGTTGTTGTGTTTCTCTCCAGTTCGTGCGCTGGTTTCTATCCTGTTTGTTTACGTTTGTTTTGCTTCCTGGTTCCCAGTCTTGCCCTGTTCCAGCATTTATCCTGTTTTGTATTTTGTTTTATTTTTTCATTAAAGTTAAGCTGCTCCTAGATCCTGCTCTCGTGACCTTCTTTAAACATTACAGAACAACTGACCGAACAGAAATGGATCTAGCGGCTTACTTTGTCCAGTTGAACCGGGCGGATTTACCCATTCAGGAATACTCACAGCTTTTTAGCACCGTTGCCAGATACACAGGATTTACTGATTCCCACCTGAAATCCCTGTATCGGATCGGATTCGTAGCTCACAGGTGGAGGGATTTGTCTGCTCCACGGCATGTCACAGCCACATCTGAGTCTGCTCCACGGCATGTCACAGCCACGCCTGAGTCTGCTCCACGGCATGTCACAGCCACGCCTGAGTCTGCTCCACGGCATGTCACAGCCACGCCTGAGTCTGCTCCACGCCATGTCACAGCCACGCCTGAGTCTGCTCCACGCCATGTCACAGCCACGCCTGAGTCTGCTCCATGTCACAGCCAAGCCGCCCGCGGCTCCTTGCTCCATACCTGCCACGGCCACCGAGCCAACGCCCACGCCTGCCACGGCCACCAAATGCCACGGCTTCGCCCCTCGAGCCTCCTTTGGCTCCGCCTTCCATAGCTCCAGTTTCTAGTCTGCCTCCCAGGCCTCCTGACCCTGTTTCAGCCCTGTGGCCGCCAGCCAGGCCTCCTGATCCAGTCCCTACCCTGAGGTTGTCTCCTTGCTCCCCTGGCCATCCGCCTGATCTGCTCTGGTCTCCCTGGTCTCATGGCTGTCCGCCTGATCTGCTCTGGTCTCCTGGGTCCCCTGGCCATCCGCCTGATCTGCTCTGGTGTCCTTGGTCTCCCGGACTTCCGCCTGATCTGCTCTAGTCCAGCTCCATCTTGGCCCTGCCTCCCTTACCTGCCTTCCTTGGGCATCATGAGCCGCCCATTTATGGGGGTTGGGTTATGTCATGATTCACTGTTGTTTTGCCCTGTGTTTTGCCTCCATCTGTCTCTAGTCTCCCTTGCACTACATTTCCCATAATTCACTGCACTGATCACTACCAGCTGTTCCCTATTGTTCTCACCTGTGTTTCATTTACCTCATTTATCCCTATGTATATATTGCCCTGATGTCTGTTTACCTTTGTCTGAGTTGTTGTGTTTCTCTCCAGTTCGTGCTCCGGTTTCTATCCTGTTTGTTTACATTTGTTTTGCTTCCTGGTTCCCAGTCTTGCCCTGTTCCAGCCTTTATCCTGTTTTGTATTTAGTTTTATTTTTTTTCATTAAAGTTAAGCTGCTCCTAGATCCCGCTCCCATGACCTTCTTTAAACATCACAATCTGTATTAGGATAAAGCCGGATGTTGGCGGAGCTAAACCCGGAAGTGCATACAAACTAAATGAAACGCACATTTTTAAATGTAACTATTACATCTTTGTTTTCTGCAAATAAAATATGCCTTGTATATGCCTATTCACAATAATAGCCTAATAATAATGTTACATTTGTATAGCGCCTTTCTAGAGCTCAGGGACACTTAACATTTAAACAAAGTTTAGTAGAGTTAAAAAAAAAAAAAAAAAGGAATATTCTGAATAGATGTAGTACACACTATGGAATATTTAAACTTTTTGGAAATAAAGTCTTAGCCAGATACAGTAATTTTCTTCATCGTTGATGTGGATGTAAATGTGATCAACTTCAGAGACAGACAGACGAGCTCCAATATGAAATTATCATTTCAGGTCAGGAATTTAACATCTCACTCAGGCTGGTTTCTAAATGAATACATGGGAATCCTGTGAAACATTACCATAAACATTTCAAGAAGTTGAAAATGTGTATGATGTAGTACAGTATCTTAATTTTAAAGCTTTACACTTTAGAAGGCTAATATTGACTATATAGACTCATCATTTCATAATTTTGGATATGTTTACTTTAAATGTTGCTTTATCCTTGTGCTTCAAGGACAATCAGTCAAACAAATGTTTTTCTATTATTCGGATGAATCTGTTATTTCTTTTGAAGTCATTATTTGTGCCTTTTCAAATATGGTATTCAGCTTCGGGCACATCCCTAAGGGGGAACATGATAAAATCCATAATGACAACATACAAATGTAATGAGTTTCACTTTCTTTGAAGTGTAAAATCTTTTTTCATTGGCAGACGAAAATTTGTGTTGTGTTCGGTATTTACAGTTTTGACGTGAATTTTCACAAATTAATTTCACTGGTGATTTGTTTTGCTTGGATGTGCATCTTTCCTTTGAGTATTTAAACTTTTTGTGTGTAGCCTGTTCAATTTTGCAAGTCAAATTAAAGAGACAAAATTACAAGTAAATCAGTGAACAACAGACAGAAATAATGTCATGCTTTGTGTGAACAGTTTTGGAGTTGTGCATTGTGATTTGACTTTTATTCCCATATAAAAACAATCCTATTAAAATCATGGTTAGGTTTAGGGCTTGGTTAAGCAGTTACACTTCATGTTAAGGTTTGGGATAGACTTAGGAAAAACTGTAGTATCATTGTTCGTTGGTTAATTATTTTTTTCTTTGTGGGAGTAAAAGTAGTGTGTTTTTGTATGAGCAACTTGAGATTTCTTACCATTTCGCCATCGTGTACTACTGTTATTATTTGTCATGAGACCGGGTTGATTTGTGTTCACAATTAACATCACATTGTTGTCACTTAGTGTGAATAGGTCTTTTGTCTGTAACCATAAGATATTTTATTTCCCATATTTTCTTCATTGTCTTAAACCCTGTGACCTAAACCCTTCAAGAAAAGGCACTGATGTAATTTATCAAATCAAACACACTCGCAGTAACTCAGGAAGTCCTAGGCCCATCTACTTGAGTTCTTAATGGATGAAATGCTTTTGCCTTTTCCTCTGTAATTTGCAAATAAAACTTGTTCCTGTTCTTCTGAGGAGTTTTCAAGCAGCAACAAAATGCTTTTATGTCTCCTGCTTAAGATGAGTTGCAGCCAGTGAAAACAGCAAGAAAATAATGCTGCTAAACGTGTTTGTGTCCAACATGCATGCATGTTTGTGTTAAATGCATGCATGTGTGTGCCTTATTGTTCTGTGTTTGTGTTAATATTTATGAAGTGAGATCTTTATGAAGTGACTTCAGCGATTATTGAGTCTCATTCACTAAAGGTGTTTATGTACACATCATTGCATAAAACCTGTGTCCAAATGCTTTCATGCAGAAATCATGATTCATCAATGAGATCACACATATTCTAAACCACATGTATGAAAAAAAGGCTCCAGGTTGGATTTTATGTTTTATATACATTATTAAAATTCAGTAACTACTGTAAGTGACTGTTACAGGGTTAAAAATGGGAAATGAGGAGGCGGGAACCAGCTGAACAGTCAAAGTAATATTTGAATAAGAACTTAAAAAGACACAAACATAAACACACACACGGCAGCTGCGTGTGGCTCTCTCTCTCCCGAACTGCCGCATCCAGCTGCATTTATCCCTCTCCTCGACTGATTAGCCCGACTGGGTGCCAGGCGTGCGTTGTTACGGCCCGGCCCCGCCCTCCTTCTCGTCACAGTGACCCTACAATAAATCGCACTTATTTCAGAGTAACAAAAATGTGTTATAGCTCAAAAGCAAATGTGAGGTGAAAAACACAATTGTTGAAGCAACCACATCATTTTGTAGTGTTTCTATTTTTGTGATTCTATGAGACCAGGTTGAAGAATACAAACGAATACTAGTGAGATCATGTTGGAAATTTAGCTCGAGAGGCTTTCCCACAGTTTTTTTTGTGCACGCAAGTGAAAACACTTGTATGCAAATATTAGTGAATGAGATCCATTCAGTGTAAACATTCTCTTTTTGCACAAGTCAAATGCTCTTCAGGCTCCATTAGTTTCACTTTTTTATAGCCATTACCAAAGTGGGAGGAGAAATCTGCTTTGGCAGGCTGTTTTTGCATGAGTGTCCCCAATCTTACTCAATTCTCTTTTCATTTGGAAATGAACAGAAAGCAAATAGCTTTCTCTCGTTGATGTATGTTTTTATTGCTTAGTATACCCTGCAGGGACAATGTAAAACAAGTTGTCATTTCAAACAGGCAACACTTGTTGAAATCATTTCAGCTTGTCCAGTGAAACGATGAGTCTATTGCTCACTTCAGCATTTTGTTTGAGATAAGGTGAGAGTCTTGTGATGAAAGCTTTCAACAGGAACTGTTGCTCTAAAAGGGACTGAAGTGTTATCTGAAAACACATACTGAATGTTCTTAAAAATATAGGTAGAAACTGAGAGATAGTCATGGATTTGTGCAAATCTAACGAAAGGAAAATGTACAGTCAGACAGTTTTTATCGCAAAGTAAACCTGATACATGTCCTGATCACCCTGTCGGAATTTATTTTGCGATAATGACCAGCTTACTGTACATTGTCCCTTTCATATAAACCCTGACAGGGTGATCAAGACTTGTATCACCTTGAAGGGGTTTAGTTTGCAATAATGATCAGCTGACTGGACATTATCCTGCTTATTGCACTGCTACTTACCAAATAAATAAATAAATAAATAGACATGAAATATCGATTTGAGTTTAAATTATTTTATTAGCTTAGAGACTCAGGCAGGACAGAACATGAGTATGGCTATGAAGGAAACAAACGATTTCCAGATGAACGGTCAGTTGTACAGTGTTTCTGAGGCCATTATTCATAAATATTTCACTGGTAATATCGAGTTGAATATCGACCAATCAAAATCCAGTATAGAGAGCCATGTACTAGAGCAGTCTGGTTTCGGAAGTAAAAATCCAATTCTTTTTTTTCCATAGCGTAACTGATTTTTACAGATAACTTATGAGAAGCTTCGAGGTTGTTAATCAATGGTACGCTTCTGTTGAAGCTATCAATCCGCATTATTTCAACTTAATTAAAAAAAAAAATCTTGTTAAATAGCGGAAATCCTGGTGAAAAACTACACTACCCATGATCCTGAGGGGGGAAATACACAAACCGTGACCAACAAAGTGCAGCAGAAGAGCTCTGCACTGTGAATGATGCAATTGAGTCGGTCTCCCTACACTTTCAAACTACTTATACTGTATATTTTCATGAATCTGAATATTTTGGAATATACTTCAAATATATAGATTCTATACTTAAAATCAACAAGTTTAAATAAACAGTTTTATATAGGGTTGGGAAGTTTAATGCGTTAATTTCTGCTGTTTAACACGATAAAATAAAGCAATTAACGCAGTATCCGACTTCCTGAAACTTCACTAAAGTATTTCCCCACTTCCTGTGGCTAAAATTGGCATACATAAATTTCCAGGAGACACACACTCGACTCGACTCGACTGCACATCCTGGCACAGAAACTGATTGTGTGGAGCAGAGCATGCTTATTCATTACATGGATGCATATCCCGGGCATAATAAACAGGGGAGTGGATTTACTGTACAAGTGACTTCACCCGCAAGCGGTGAGCCAGGTGTGGGAGAAAGAGCTAGCCGTATTTCTTCGCATCGCTCGAAAATGCCCACTCACTGTCATCTGATTCTGAATGAAACAAAATGAAACTGCCTGAGAGAGACCCAGCATGTTTGCCATAGAGACTGAATGGCAGCCAGAGAAAATAGTTTTGAGATTTTAAACTTGGACATTATCCCACTTATTGCACTGCTACTCGTGGTGATGAGGTTTATAGTAGATTAGTGTCAGTGAATGGCTGGATGTCTGAGTGGTGTCCGGAGAATAGCACAGGATTTATAGACAATTGGAAGAGTTTTTGGGGTAGACCTGACCTGCTAAAGAGAGATGGACTCCATCCCTCCAGGGAAGGTGCCACTCTCCTCTCTAGTAATTTGGCTCATAGTCTTAATAGTGATAGTATTTGAGTAACTGGGGCCCAGGTCAGGAAGCAGACAAACTGGTTAATCTGAACGTCTGCTAGCTGCCTTGAGACATCACACAGGTCATATAAACTACAACAAATAGAGACTGTATCACCTAGATATCATATAGAGACTGTGTCTGTTCCCCGAACTACCAAACACAAACCCCTCACTAAATCATTTAGAAAAAAAATGATTAAGGTCAAGGCCTTATTCTGATTTCCTTGGTGAATTTGCACATTTTCTATCAGATCTAGTTAATGTAGATAGAGCTTTAATTGTTGGTGACATCAACATTCACATAGATAATGAAAATGACACATTGGAATTAGCATTTATCGATATTCTCAACTCTCTTGCAGTCAGACAAAATGTGACAGGACCAACCCATTGCCATAATCATACAATAGATTTAATTCTGTCATATGGAGTTGATGTTGATACTACCACAGAGCAATGACATCTCAGATCATTACCTTGTTTCTTGTTTGCTGCGATCAGCTAATGTCACTCAATCCACACCATGCTATCGTTCAGGTAGAACTATTCTTTTGACAACTAAAGATAGCTTCACTAATAATCTTCCAGAATTGTCTCACATAAAAGTCTAGAAGAACTTGATGTAATAACATAAATACAGTCTTCAGTCAACTGTCACAGCACCTCAAAAAACAGTGTCTCATAATTTTCCTCACGAGCAACTTCAATCCTTCACTGTCATAGGTCACGGAGAGCTAACAAAATTTATAAAAAAAATCAAAAGCCACAACATGAATGTTAGATCCAATACCAACTAATCTCTTAAAAGAGGTATTCCCTGTAATCTCAGAGCCTCTTAATATTATTAATTCCTCACTATCCTTAGGACATATCCCAAGAAACTTGAAAATGGCAGTTATCAAACCCCTTACTAAGAAGCCACAGCTTGATCCTGGCAAATTGGCTAATTATAGACCGATTTCAAATCTCCTGTTTCTGTCAAAAATACTAGAAAAGGTAGTCCTCCCAACTATGTTCATTTCTACAGAGAAAATTTATATATTAACAATTTCAGACAATTTCAGTCATGATTTAGGCCCCATCACAGTACAGAGACTGCACTTATCAGAGTTACAAATGGGTTTGATTGTGACTGCATTTCTCTTCTAGTGCTTTTAGATCTTAGTGCTGCCTTCGACACCATCGATCACGTCTGATGCAGTGAGATCCAGCAGATGGAAATGACTTCAATAAATCAGATGATTTGTAGAAGGAATAACAACTTTAATTTGTAAAAATGTATAAATGAATAAAAATTAAATAATGAATACTGAGAATAAATGCGGTAATACAGAAAATAAATGTTTGATTATAAATGTTAAGTAGATATATCTTAAGGATATATCCAAGGCCTAAGTCCTGGAATAAACCTAACAACACTTTTGGCAGCACATACCAGACAATTCCCGTTTTTTTACTATTCAGACGCTTTGCTGGAAAATTTATTCGGAGACACAGCTGTGTTGTTTAAGAGATGCAGGCGAGGGAAACGAGCTGGCGTGCTGGTCAGGCTTCGTCAGCGCGGCTTTCGAAGAGCGCTGCCGAGTATTCATCTAGCAAATCTCCACTCTCTTCCTAACAAAACGAATGAACTACATCTCCTCACCCGTACAAACAAGGACTTTTCAACCTCTACTGCCTTGTGCTTCACAGAAACCTGGCTGAGTGAAGCCATTCTGGACAGCGCACTACATCTGCCGGGCTTTCAGCTGTTCAGAGCGGATCGCGGATTTAATGGGGAAAACGAGAGGCAGTGGAACATGCTTTTACATCAGTGAAAGTTGGTGTACAGATGTAACAACGTTAAAGAAGATGTGCTGTCCTAATTTGGAAGCACTCTTTATTAACTGTAGCCTTTCTACTCACCATGGAAGTTTTCCTTGTTTATTCTGGTGAGTGTTTATATCTCGCCACATGCGTGCATGAACGCAGTGCTGCAACAGCTGGCTGATCAAATCACAGACACGGAACAAAAATACCCGGACTCAGTTATTATTATTCTTGGAGATTTTAACAAATCAAACCTCACACGTGAACTGCCCAAATACAAACAGCACATTACATGCCCAACCAGAGACAGAAATATACTGGATCATTGCTACACAACAATAAAGGATGCATATCACTCTGTCCCTCGTGCAGCTCTGGGACTCTCTGATCCCTGTCTGGTTCATCTTCTTCTAACCTTCAGGCAGAAACTAAAATCAGCTAAACCTGTAGTAAAGACTGTAAAGGGATGGACCAATGAAGCAGAGCTGAAACTACAAGCCTGCTTTGACTGCACTGATTGGAGTGTTTTTGAGGCTGCAGACACTAATCTGGATGAGCTCACAGATACTGTGACATCATATATCAGTTTCTGTGAGGATATGTGCATTCCTACTAGGACTTATTTAACATACAACAATGATAAACTGTGGTTTACAGCTTCATCAGGCAGCTTCGTCAGGCAAAAGAGGATGCTTACAGGGGTGGGGATAAAGTCTTGTAGGATCAGGCCAGGAACACACTGAATAAGGAAATCAGAGTGGCTAAAAGAAGCTATTCTGATAAACTGAAAAACATGTTTTCAACTAACGACCCTGCATCAGTGTGGAGTGGCCTGAAACTAACTACAGGATTCCTACCCCCAACACTGTAGTGGACCAACAACTGTCTGATGACCTGAATGTGATCTACTGTAGATTTGAAAGGCCCAATCTCACACCCCACATCTGCTCTGACCTGCTCACACAAACATCAACACCTCCTGCAACCCCCCTCCTCCCCCTCCTGCTACTCAACCTGCACTTAAGATCTGTGAAGAGGAGGTGTGCCGTGTCTTCCGAAAACAAAAGACAAGGAAAGCACAGGGCCCAGATGGTGTCTCACCCACTTGTCTAAAATCCTGTGCTAACCAGCTGGCCCCCATTTTCACACTGATCTTCAATAGATCACTGGAGCAGTGTGAAGTCCCATGCTGCTTCAAACACTCAATCATCATTCCTGTCCCAAAAAAACCCAGAAGGGAGGTTGAACAGCTGGCTCACTGGTGTAGACAAAACAACCTGGAGCTGAACACGCTCAAAACAGTGGAGATGATTGTGGACTTTTGAACACCCCAACATTGACCCCCCCTCACCATTCTAAACAGCACTGTGGCAGCAGTGGAGTCATTCAGGTTCCTGGGCACTACCATCTCACAGGACCTGAAGTGGGAGACCCACATTGACTCCATTGTGAAAAAGGCCCAGCAGAGGTTGTACTTCCTTCGCTAGTTGAGGAAGTCGAACCTGCCACAGGCGCTGCTGATACAGTTCTACTCAGCAGTCATTGAGTCTGTCCTCTGCACTTCAGTAACTGTCTGGTTTGGTGCAGCTACAAAATCGGAAATCATAAGACTACAAAGGACAGTTGAGACTGCTAAGAGGATTATTGGTTGCCCCCCCCCTCCCCCCACCCTTCAAGAACTGTATACTCCCAAAGTGAGGAAAAAGGCTGGAAAAATCACTCTGGACCCCACTCACCCCTGCCCAGTACCTTTTTGAACTGTTGCCTTCTGGCAGGCACTACAGAGCACTGAGCACCAGAACCATCAGGCACAGGAACAGGAACAGGAACAGGTTTTTCTCTCAGGCTATCCATCTCATGAACAGTTAAAACTGCCCCATTGAGCAACAATTAATGTGCAATACACAGCTTAGTCTATTTATATTTATCCAACATACCACACCTCTTCTGCCATTACATTCCCTTGCTTCTGTATATAACAGATTTGTATTTGTATACTGTACATACACACACAAACACACACACACACACACACATATATATATATACGTCCTATTGTGCATTTCCATATATATTTTATTTTTATTCTATATTTTTTATTATCTCTGTCTTGCTGTATTGTTTGTGCACTGGAAGCTTCTGTCACCAAGACAAATTCCTTGTATGTGTAAGCATACTTGGCAATAAAGCTCATTCTGATTCTGATTCTGACTACACTCTTGAAATGGAATACATAGACTATCAATTAATTGCCAACAAAAGCCTTCATCGGCCAACTAACAAAGGGCAATGCATATGTGAACTTCTGCATTTAATCCAGGATGGACTTCAAAGGCATTAGTAATTAATCTTACATTTCATACAAAATCTTTGTTTAAACACTGACCCTTAACACTTAGTTTACAAATTTTAAACCATGACCTGCACTGCACACAAATAACTAATATTGGCATTATATTCATGCTGTTTAGCCAGAGGGGAACTGGTCCCCACAGTGAGACTGGTTTCTCACAAGATTATTTTTCTCCACTAACCAACATCATATGGAGTTTTGTGTTCCTTGCCACAGTTGCCTTCAGCTTGCTCATTGGGATTCTAAGTACAATTATTATTTAACTATTTAATTATTTTATACACAATTTACAATTACACAATGATGACTCTAAGAATTTATAGATATTACAGTTTCATTTTCTGTAAAAGCATGATTTTCTGTAAGCTGCTTTGAAATGATGTGTGTTGTGAAAAATGCTATACAAATAAAAACGACTTGACAGCCAATCAGTCACAGATGTTCTTATATGTAAATTGGAGGGGCTTCAAGGAAAAAAAAAAAAAAAAATGGGAACCATTGTACTACTCCTTTTTAATGCTTCAGGAATGCTTGGAAAATTGTGAAATGTTCTCTACCATGAAACAAGAATTAATTTCTCTCATTCCAAAGCCCAGACAAAAAATATATATTTGATTGATAACTAGTGACCTAATACCCTTGTGAATGTTGATTACAAACTGATTACAACAGCATATGCAACAAATTTAAAACAGTCTACATCAGATCATATATGAAACACAAACAAGTCTTGTGAGATTTGATTTGTGATTTTGTTGTCCTTATGCCTCTCTCTCTCTCTCTCTCTCTCTCTCTCTCTCTCTATCTCGTTCTCATTGTGTATTTGTGCACTTGTGGCCTTTTGGGGAATTTGAGCAGCTGTTTGGGAACCTGGCCATCCATGAGTGCATCTCTGGCGATCTCCCTGGGAGAAGAGTTTATTTCTGGAGCTCCTATTTGCAGTATCCTGAATGAAGAGGACATGGTAAAGGGTACCAGCATCCTGACTGGAGAGCAGGAAAGCATGGGATGGGTATGTCCCAATAGGGGATTCAAAAAGACACCCACAAGAGACAGCAAGCGATACACGAGCATGAGAGTGGCACCACTAACTGCTGCAGAATGTCCTCCTCTTTATAACATTAATTAAATCAAATGAGTCAATAATAATAATAATAATGAAAACAATTCTTTACCATAAATCTCAAAATTTGTGTTTCACACTGTTGCAGGCTTTAAGTACGAGACCGTAGACAAGCTTGATGTGAAGATTAGGTTCATACTTACTAAATTTTTTACAAAAAGAGAAAAAAAAAATGGCGCACACACATGCCACATTTCTCCCATACTATGATCCATATACTTACTCCCCCTACTCATGACAATGACCCAAAAACTTCCTGTAGAGCTGCATAATATGTGCCTTATTATCAGGCTTGGGGAGTAATGGAATACTTGTAATGGTGTTACGTAATCAGGATACAAAAAAAATTTGTAACTGTAATCCGTTACATTTACATAAAAACTCAACGTATTCAGATTAGTTACATTTGGTAAAAATTGGGATTACTAGCTGGATTGCAATTTTCAATATTTAAAAAAATAAACAAAAGATCCTCCTGACATAAAATGATAAAGACCGCTGCTTGTTTTAGAGTGGTACAGATATGATCAGATGTATGCTGGAGATCTCTTCTGGTTCTCTCTCATGACTCACGTGAATCTGGTGTCACTTACTGTCGCATGCACAAATAACACCAGTCTCACATCAACACTGCACTCTCCAAATGAGGTCAAACCATTAAAAGGGCAGTTTCATTGTACACATGAATACCAAATGAATTGAAAATATTAAGTTCTTAGAGGAAAGTGCAATGGATAATTTATCTGATTTTGATACTTATTATAAATGTATCATTAAGAAGTTCAAAAGTATGAGTGAGGGAGAAATACTGGCAAATGTAACATTTGAAAACTCATAGAAAGTAGGAATAAGTAAATCAAGACACACTAAAAAAGGTTTACATATATTTTTATCTATTCTTTAAAACAAGATTACATTTTTTTTTTTTTTTTGGTCATTAAAATCCTCCTTAAACATAAACATAGAATCACCCATAAACGTTAGCTGGTGATGTTTTACTGTGGATCATGAGCAAGCAGAGGACAGGTACTGGAGGCATTAATAATAATGATGATGATGATGATAAAGAAGATAGCCAGTGATCTACCTATTGCAGTCGGAAGTTAATAAATGGTCAGTGCCAAATGGTCTACATGCTAACTGCAATACATGGCAGAATTCAACTTTGTAGTGTCTTTGAGTCTGAGGCATATCCTGTAATATTTTGTTTAATGTTAACCAAGACATAATTCAGTGCATCTGTTTAACTGTATTTGCTTGATGAGAAAATAAACTATTTTCTGTAACAGATTACCTCATTTGGTTAAAAATGCAGAGTAGCTCTACTTTTGAACATATTCTGTTTTCCTATTAAGGCGGCAATGTCCCTGTTTTTCATGTTTTTTTTTTATTTATTTTTTTATACTGTATATAATAATAGCTATCACTCATAATATTCAAATACAGTTTGTTTGCATTCAGAAGGCATGATTAAAAGTCTTTGAGAAAATATTGCTTTTCTCTTGACTTTATTCACATATGCAATCTTGAGGTAATCAAAAAGTAACTAAAGGTAATATGATTACGTTACTTTCTTATTGAGGTACCTGGATTAAGTTACTGAATATTTTTTTACTAAGTAATCTCTATTTGTAACAGATTACATTTAAAAAGTAACCCTCCCAACCCTGCTCATTATTTTAAATGCCTTTTGGATGTATTAACATGAATATACTTTATTATTTTTTATGTTTAATGTTACAGTAAATGTAAAGTTGCTTACTCCATGGTTATAACACTATATTAGACAAATGTTACACTGTAAAAATGTATTGTGAGGTAACTTAATGTGGTAACATCTTTAATAGATAGTTTTATTCAATTAATAATGTTGCTTAATCAGACTAAATCTACCTAACAAATAAGGTTACACCAACAAAAGTTATTTTTCTTGGGTAAATCAAGTAGAAATAGATCCTTGAGGGAACAATTTCAGGTTACCTCTTTTATTCAGTATAAAATATGTATGTATAAAATATGTTGCTAGCATTAGCTACATGTAGTATTTCCCTCTGTAACTAACTAACTAACTAACTAACTAACTAAATAAATAAAATAATAATACAAAGTTTTAAAAAGTGCCATGGTGCAGTAGTCTTTAGGACATGTACCATGGTAGAACCATAGTATACTTTGAAAACCCTTGGAGTACCAAAAATACCATGGTGCATGAATATGGTGCACTGACAAAAATGTACACCAAATAAATAAATAAATATATAAACTGGGCTTCACGTGGTAACATCTTACCACAAAAATATAAATCTGAATACATTAGGTTGCACACCAACGAAACAAATTTTAAGTGATAGATCAGGCAGAAACAGTTTTTGAAGGTAACAATTGCAGTTTACCACTTTAACTGTGTAGTTTTTGTACTGTTCCATTACACAAAAGTACTGCGGCACAATTTTTGGGATATGGTACCACAGTATTCTTTGAAGTACTATGCAAATACAATGATATGTGAATATGGTCAATTTTATTTCTTTCCCTTAGTAACAAAAAAGTGCTACATGGTCCTACTTAATGGTACTACATTAATTTGGATGTGGTGCCATGTTAGTACAGAGGAATTACCACTTGGTTTGGTATGTATGGTATGTAAGGGGACAGTGTTTTTCTCTGTGGTTCTTGGTTCGGTCTGTACAGCGGTACAATATTGTGTGCTGTTGTTAACACAGGTTCCCAATGCAGGCTAATTTCAAATCCAACTGCTTCCTCTCTGTGAATGTGCTCTGCTTCAGTTACCCGCGGGTGAATTTCCTAATCGCTCGCTCTTTGTAATGAGAGATTTGGTCAGTGGGCTGCACAGTGCTGTAAATGAACGTTTATTTTTTGCCTCTGAAACTACAAAACATTTACACAGTCGCAGGACTCGGGAGGATCTGTGTAGGTGTGAGGACACAGCCACCTGACAGTGGAAGCTGTTTACATTGACAGAGAACCTCATTGAGTGTTTCCTGTTTAATAATGTTTGACGTCAGTTTTCAAAGGAAACATATTTAACCCTCTGAAGAATGAATTATTAAATTACAAAAGGAAAACAAACATATTTTAATGTTTCTTTGGTAATACTTTAAATTAATATTCCCTTTCTGTTAAGGGTTTATAAAGGGGTACATTAATGACTAATAATTTGTTTACAAATGCATTATAAATCACTGATATGCCTTTATAACAGCATGAAACAAACGAGAGGTTGGCATGCATTACTTGGCAAATAGTGAGCCATTTTACATAATATGTTATAAATGCTTAATAACACTTATTAAAAGCAAAATGACATAACCTCTCCTTTTAATGTCACTGTAATTTTTGTTTTGTAATTATTATTTTTGCTGCATTATGACAAATCATAAATAAGGTCATTTTATGTTTCTTTTTAATTAAAATAAGTGTATTTATTAAGCATTTATAACATGCAAGTTAATTTGCTCACTATTCTGCTAGTAATGTATGAAACACCCTTTTTATTCATGTTGTTTTAACTGCATATCAATGATTTATACTACATTAATAAATGACTTATTAGTCACACACTAATGAACTCCTTTATAAACCATTAATAAAGGAACATATAGTAAACCATTGTTACCATTTTTTCTTTCTTTTTACCCCAAAATACTGTATTTTGGGAGAGGTACACATCTGTCCACTGCAATAAAAGTTAATGGAAAATATTACAGAGGTCATCGCCACTTTCATCAGCCATTTTCAATTTATGTCAGAAAAAAAATAATAAATAAATACAAAATTACATATAAAGAGGACAGTCATGTACTGTAGAATCATGGGTAAGGATCAAAATCACCCATGGCTTTTAAAGGTGGACACCAAGCACCAGAGGGTTAAATAATATCATTTTTTGTTGTCTACTTTTAGATATATCATTTATTTTTGTACGGTTTCTCTCTTTTTTTCCTATCCCTGACATTATTTTGTATTAATTTGCTTAATTTGCTTGAATATATTACACAGGGTTTCATACATAGTACTCTTCATTATTCATCTCAGAATGTTTGTTTCAGCTACTGTAAATTTGTATCACTATTTTTATTGGCAATTTTTATTCTAAATTTAAAATGCCTTTTTCTATTTATTTATTTATTTATTACGATGTATGACACTTAGCTTACATAAGGACACTGATGAATGAGTGTTGATTTCCGGCCCTCCTGATAATGTAGTTACTAACATGTTTCCTATTTTCATTTCCCTCTTTCTCCACTGAGACTAAAGCATCTTTGTAGTGAAACCGAGCAGAGAAGCATCTTGCTTCCTCATACATCATGTGTGTCAATTCTCAAATCTACTGCATGGAAAATTGCCCCACAAATCAGCAAGCAATAAAGGAAACAGAGCGTTTAAAAAAAGTATTTTTACAATTTTGTGCAGCTGTCTGTGCTTCTCAATCTGCATACAGAACAAAACAACTTAGTTTTGAATTGCTAAAAAGAAAAGAAAAATTACTCAAACTGTTCAAATCAAGCAAGCGATTTGGATATCCATGTGGAAGCTTTTCCTGTGTCCTTATGGTTACACCTTTAAATATCTCTGTACTGTTTGTGTAATGCCAGTGTGGCATAAAGCGCAGGTCATACACCTGAGAGCAGCGGTCGTGTGCCTGGCCTGACGACTGGGCTGTGGATTTTCAATTGCTCTGCGTGATTCAGTGGTTTACAGTAAGCAAAATGTGTTTGGCCTTAATACACAAACATCTGGCCTCAGGGGACATTATGCCAAGTGAGTGAGTTCACACACACACATGCAGTAAAACCCAACTATGAAAGTGACCTTTAGATGTGTAACATTTGATAGCATTAAAGGAATAGTCTGGGTTAAATACAACTTAAGCCACAGACAATAACATCAACTCATTCCTCAATTTGTAAAAACAAAGGATAATGTGTTTTAAGCAATACATCCATGGATACGTTTTTAAAATATGAAACTATCATGCTGTTCTGAAAGTGTGACCATAACACACACACAAAAAAAAAAAAAAAAAAAAAAAGAAATACATGTGGTGTTATAGACTGATGTAATAGAATCATTTACCAACCTTGTCTATTCAAAGGAATCGTTCAGCTTGTACTGTAAATCCAGTAAACCCGGTAACTTTCAAATGATATCCATGCAGAGATACCAGGAAGTTAAGTGATATAAGTAAGGGATAATATGCAGTCATATACATATTGCGGTTGTTATTGCAAAATAAATCCCAACAGGGTGATCAGGACCCAGACGCGAAGCAGAGGGGTTTGTATCACCCTGTCGGGGTTTATTTTGCAATAACAACCGGCTGACTGTACATTTTCCCACTTATTACATGGCTACTAACCTAATAAATAAATACATGGACTTCAAATATTGATTTACGTTGAAATTATGTAATTGTGTGTGAAGTAATAAATCGCTGAAATGCTAAAATTCAGTTCCTGTTTTCATCAAAGTTCTGTTGGTGTTTATTTTGTAATTAATGAACGTCTGACTGCTCATTGTGTATCATGGCTCATAGCTGGTCGTGCTAATGCATTCAGGCACTCTTGAGTTAACTGATCAAAAAGGGGATTTTGCTTTTTCTCCTGTAAAGCAGGAATCTTGGAAGCTGAATTCTTCGTTGATCAGCATTCAAATCTTAGGATGTTTTTGTCATACTGCAGACATTTGTACATTAAATAATGTGCTTGTATCTTTTTACTAATAATTTGTACAAATGATACAATCCGCCCCTGCAACCTCTGGAAAATTACTAAATAAAATGCTCTATCCAGTAACCACAAATGACTGTGATTGTTCCATCTGATCAAGCGCTGAGAAAATTAACATGTATGGTGTGATAACGTCGGTGGTTCACTTCAGTAGTGGTCTGCATTACAATAATAAGGAAATTTACACAAATTAAGTTTATTAGGCACTGAATAGGCTAAATATAATTTAAAGTCAATAATAAAACATGCTCTCTCCTAGTTCTGTTCCTTTTTTTTTTTCTTTTTCTTTTTTTTTTTTCTTGCCATTTCATCACTGTCATGTGACCGTCATGTGATTTTGGTGACGTGCTGGCTGTTTCTAGAGCACACGTGCAGACTGTAGAGACATGATTTTGACTTTCTGCCTGGAATCGTATAAAATGTAATGAAATATTTGTAGTAGGTCCACTGGTGAAACTAAGTTAAACAGTAATGTTAATTGGCAATCCGAATTATAATGAGAACAAGTCTGCTCATAAAGCTTAATAGGATGGAACATGCTAAAGTGCCGTTTGGGCAATTTGCGGATCTCTTTCAAACACTTCTTTACCACTGGTTTGCATCAACTAAAATACATCAGTTAGGTATGATTAACAAGTTGTTTACTAAGTATAAAAAACTATTATCAAACTGCCTATAAATGAACTTATTAAACAATAATAAATAATTTGCTACAGTGAATATAAAGAAATAACAAACTATTTATATGTGGCTTATTAATGTATTAATAATGTAGGAACAATAATTTATTAATGATCAATTGACTATAAGCTAATGCTTTACAAATATTTTATACTGTGTAGTTATTTTAAAGTGTTACCCACCCGCAATATTGGATTTCAATTTCAGTTTCAATTTCTCCCATTCGTTTTTTAAAAAGTGGTCTTGGGTCTAAACAGTCTCTTAATCCATTTTACTTGATACCACATGCCTTAAATGAAACTAAGTATCTTTAAAAGATTTGATGTCACTAACCTTTCAATCTTTGGCAAGTCAAATGATTATTTTATCCTCAAAAGCACTCTTTGTATCAACCTGGAACCTTGTGAACATGACTCTTATTAGATCAAGAAAGCATTTTCTAGTTTTGTGTGCAATATGCATTAGACAGTTAATGCATGAACTGTGAGGGGTCCGTGGGTATGCTGTCTGATATAGGGCTTAATTGCACACAGGTGTATTTCCCATAAAACAACATAACTCACTGCTTAACCCACAAAGTACGATGCACCGCTAAGAAATTAAGTAGCTTGTCATGACTGTTTCCTGAAACAGTCGCAACTATGTTGCACATCCATTGTTTCAATCACGTTGGTTCAACAACCGTTACATAAAATCTAGAGTTGTTGCAAACTTGCAGCAAGCTTACTGCAAATTTGGCACTCGTTATTTTCCCATGCAAATGAGCTTGTTATTCGGAACAAATTTTTGCCAGGAGTATTCAGCTCTTCACCGGTAGTGGTGAACCTGTATCAAATCTTTGGCGACAATGAAGAGTTTGCCACAAAGCTCATTTGCATGTGAAAATAATGAGTGACGAATTTGCAGCAAGTTTGCATCAAGTTTACAGCAATTTTGTGGCAACTCTTGATTTTTGTAAGTGAATATAAAGCTGTCGTTAATGACCTAACGCAGGAGTGGAGTAATCATTTCTGCAGAGATTGAATTGGATAGCAAAATCATAGTTTGTTTACATGGACACTAGAAAGCCGTTTATTGCGAGAAAGGTGCTTAAAACATGTAAGTGGCGTCCGCGTTTGTATGCACTGTGTAATCGCCGTTCTCTTTACCCCAGTATACATGCAGCTCAGTAAGTAAGCAGCTTTCTTCACAGCAACATAATTTCCTGAACATGGCATCTGAAGACAACTTCGCTATTTTTTTTTTTTTTCCATTGCTTCGCTTTATTTCCAAATGTCCCACAGCTGCTGCTATATTTTTTTATTTAACTTTCTATCATGTCCTGCGCACTTGAGCACACACGAACATGCACACTCTTTAAAAACTTATAAGAATGCTGATAATGCATTTACATGGCAGCATTAGCCGCGTTCTCTGATAGAAACCTTGGTGCGTTATGTTGTTTTCTCTTAATCCGTTAAACGGTGTATGGAAAACAAGCACGTTTAAATGACATTTCAGATGGCGATTTCTACAAAAACCCTTAAAATAAGCAGTTTTCTTAAGTGCATGTAAACGGGATCTTAACAAATGTAAGATATGTACACCGCAAACTAATAAGGAACTGCGGTGGAGAGCTGTAGTTCCAACTACACAACTTTGTTGGAACTATGGTTTCGGGAAACACCAAATCACAGAACTATGTTGGTAATGAAGGAACTTGTGACTATAGTTGGCTAGGAATGCTTTTGGGAAATGCACCCCAGAAAAGAAGTCGAGTACTCAATTACTTGGCAGGATCAATGTTTACCTTATGTAAATGACTCAGAGGTTCCCTTACAAAAATAAGAGGTTTTAAATGGGTTTAAAATTAGCTTGCAGGTTCTTCCATGGTTCATGTTTCCTCACGCAGCTGTAATCAATCGCGTGCATGATCGTTATTAATGCTCTTAATATTATGGCATTAAAATGCCATAATTTTTCACGATGCAAGAAATTTCCAGTGGATAAAATAAAATCCCAACCTCCATTTTTTCTCATTAAATATCCTCTTTCGATCGTAAACATCACACTGCAGAAGTAAAATTTGTTGTGAATACCCTATCATGTTGATGTTAAGATGTTTTTAGACCCAGAATATTCCTTTAATATTGATTCACACACACATGAGACTCCTGGCCTTGGTTTCCTCATCACAAACTCTGCCATATTCTTTCCCAACACTAGACTGCGTAAGGAGCGTCTCTTCTGATATTCTCTCAGCTCAGATCACAAATGACCAATTCTTTTTGCTCTTTTCTGTCTACCTGAGCATCATGCCAGAGTAAAATCTACAGAAACTTGAATTTCTGCACGTAAGAGGGGGAACTAAGCAGGATCTAATCCCAGTGAAGTGAAGTCTGTGGATGTGGACAGAGTTGAGCTGTTTCACAGGATTTACACTGACTGATGTGCCCAGAGAGCTGAACACACTGAACGATCTGGCGCATGTTGCAGGGGCTGTGTAGGTGGCAGGTATTTATTGCTTTAACATGGGCGGCAATGAGGCGTAGTCGAACACTGGCCATTTACACACTGCTAACGCTCTCACCCCAGGCCAGAGAGAGACAGTAGGAGAGACACGTGCTCTATTCCAAAACCTAGTGAGCTGCCTGCAGAGCCAGCATTTTAAAAGGATAGTTAACCCTCATTTGAAAATAGTCTCATCATTTACTCATCCTCATGTTGTTACAAACCAGAATGAAACACAAAATCACGCTTGACACTGATTATGCAAACTTGATTGCTTCCTGCTTTCAACGAAGGACAAGAACCTGTGTCTCTGAGGCTGCTGACACAACATGCTATTTCCGTGCCAAAGAAGAAAGTAAACACTCTTGAACTGATGCAAAAATGTCAGATGGGAGATGGAGACATGGTTTTTGCTCCATTGACAGTTAGGTTTAGGGTATGAGTTTGGGGGTAGAGATAATGAATTCCTCTTCACTGTATTAAATCATACTAACTAAAAACAAAACTTGCTTTTGCTGCCTCTCTGTGGACATTTCGTCCAGTAACTGGAGCTCACACATGCCCACACATTCAACAACACTTCCAGCTTTTGCCACTGGGGGCAGTGGTTCTAATTTTAGTAAGCACAGAGTGAGTTTAGCTGAAGAACTTTCAAAACTATTGGGTGTGTTCCATTCAGAAGTGATCATCCCTATATCCTGTTCCCTTCAAAGACTTTATCATCCACTGTGAGAGCTTTGGACAGCTAAAATGTGTGGGGTTTAAAAATAAGGGTCATTCGAAACTGACATTTTAAGTAATTTTTATTGGAAATTCTGTTTAAAACAATCTTACAGCATGACTAAAATGATTGTTCTCTCTTCAAACTGCCCTTTGGAGGGTGATTTATCCCGTTTGGAAAGCAGGGATTGTCACCGAATTCAAAGTGAGATCAGTGTGTTTGAACAGCGTTAACTGAGATTCCCATTTGTATAGTGAGGTGTGACTCACGTGAAACCTCACACACATTTTCCAGAGCACAAGCATTTAAATCTCTGCACTTTCCAGAGCACAAGCATTTAAAACTCTGGAATCTACCACTCACTTTGTTAATAAATGTCTATCTATGACCATGCACTGCATGGATTTTAAATGTCAAGTCATGTCATTTTTATTTGTATAGCACTTTTCACAACACAAATTGTTTCAAAGCAGCTTTACAGAAAATCATGCTTTAGCAGAAAATGAAACTGTAATATCTATAAAGTCCTAGAGTCATCATTGTGTAGTTTGATTAAATGTGATTGTAAATTCTGTATAAAAATAAATAGTTCAATAATAATTGTATTTAGAACCCCAGTGAGCAAGTTGAAGGCGACTGTGGCAAGGAACACAAAACTCCATATGATGTTGGTTAATGGAGAAAAATAATCTTGGGAGAAACCAGGCTCACTGTGGGGGCCAGTTCCCCTCTGGCTAAACAGCATGAATATAATGCCAATATTAGTTATTTGTGTGCAGTGCAGGTCATGGTTTAAAATTTGTAAACTAAGTAAGTGTTAAAGAGGCCCTATTATGCTTTTTAGTATTTTACCTTTCCTTTAATGTGTAACATAGCTCTTTGTGCATGTAAAAGGTCTGCAAAGTTACAAAGCACAAAGCCCACGCAAAAGGGAGTTATTCTCTCCAACAGACAACACTGCTCAAGAACTACAAGAAACGGGGGGGCCTGGTAGCTCAGTGGTAAAATACACTGGCTACCACCCCTAGAGTTCACTAGCTCGCTAGTTTGAATCCCAGGGCGTGCTGAGTGACTCCAGCCAGGTCTCCTAAGCAACCAAATTGGCCCTGTTGCTAGGGAGGTTAGAGTCACATGGGGTGAACTCCTCATGGTTGCTATAATGTGGCTCATTCTTGGTGGGGCGCATGGTGAGTTGAGCGTGGTTGCCGCGGTGGATGGCGTGAAGCCTCCACACGCGCTATGTCTCCGTGGCAACGCGCTCAGCAAGCCACATGATAAGATGCATGTGTTGATGGTCTCAGATGCAGAGGCCACTGGGATTCGTCCTCCGCCACCCAGACTAAGGCGAATCACTACACGACCACAAGGACTTAAAAGCACATTGGGAATTGGGCATTCCAAACTAAAAAAAAAAAAAAAAAAAGAACTACAAGAAACAGCTGTTTGTTTTTTTTTTCCGTAAAATATCTAGGTCTATGTGATACATTTGCATAATGCCCGCCTAAGGGCTACTTTGACCCACCCTCCAACAAACATAGTTATAGCAGAGGCCAGGATGAGTTGGGTTAGTGTTGTCACCATGTCGAGAAGATGCTGTTTTCTTCACTGCATAAGCAAAACCCCTTTTGTTTGAACTTCCAAATGCAGACAAATTGAAGTATCATTTATTAATTTGGCAGATGCAGTTTCAGTGGTTAAAATTTATTTTTATACCACTATTCCTCAGCAGTACAACTACAACCAATGCCGGATTTTCAAGACGGTTACTCCTGAAAGACGGTGCAGTTCCCACTTTGTTTGGACAATCTGCCGCTTCAGTATCACAACCTGTATGCATGTTTGATTATTTGTGGATTTATCTGCTACCGAGAGTTCAAATGCAGAGTTTTGTGTTGTAGCTACGGTGTACACCCAGTGCACAGCTGTAGGCTTCTGCTAACGTTACTGTGTTGAAATAGATTTGCTAATCAGCTGCGGGTCCACTTTTACCTACAATTGTGTAGAATTATGCAGATTGTTTGTCGTTTTTACTATCATGAATAGTGATCAAGTGTGGAGATGGATTTATTTTTACAAATGGTAATTTTACATCTGCAATCCATGGTAGAGCTTGGCTAACTTGCTATGTAATGTTATTGTTTTGGTAAGGATTTACTATTCAGCTGTGGGCCAGCTTTAACCTAAAACTGTGTAACAAAATGGTTGATCTCAAAAGTCTTATATAATTATATAATTACAAGCTGTAATGTTACGGCCACTATCGATAGTACACGGCTAACTTGCTCACTAACTCACTAATACACCTGATAATGTCCAACCTGGAGTAAGCCTCTGTTTTCTGTTCATATCTCGGGCAAAAAAAGTTCAGCTACACCCATTCCAGCAAAAGATGTCTAACTTAGATGCACTACGTCTTTTACTTGAAGCTTTGTTAAGTTCACAATAATCAACAGTGTACTTGTAAGAAAGCTACAAAATTAAAATTTATCACTGTGAAACGTCCTGCTCAAGTTGTGCTTGCGAAGGTGGTTCGGGTTGATCAGCTTGTTCCAAACTTTCATTATTTCATTCATTATCGGTCTCGTTATAGAGCTATTACGGCAAAAACCGATGCCACTGTTACCATAGTTACAGCAGTGTTTACAGAGCTGCTCACAAAGCCTCGGGAGCTGAAACTCGTTTATGGTAAGGGGTGTTACATTTCCGACACATGCTCTATGCGGTTGACCAATCACAACAGACTAGGCCAGCTGACCAATCAGAGCAGACTGGGCTTTTCGGAAAGATGGGCTTTAAAGTGACACGAGGTAAATCAGAGCATTTCGGCCAGAGTATGAAGAGCAGGGAAAAGAAATGTATGGTATGCAAAAAAGTATGTGATTTTTGAACATTAAAGCATGTAAACCTATTCTAGTAGACCCCCAAAATAAAATTATGAACCTGTAAATTCGAATATGAACTGTGAGATTAATGACTAATGTCTTTGAAGTTCATCCTGGATTAACTGCAGAAGTTCACATAGATGCAATTGTCATTTGTTAGTTGGCTGATCAAGGCTTTTGTTGGCAATTAATTGATAGTCTATGTATTCCATTTCAAGAGTGTAGTCCATCACTAGACAAAGGTGTTGCAGGCAGAGATCAGTGAGGTACATCGGAGTTCAACCGGCAGGTCATTTTGGTGAGGTTTGGTATCCGATGTATCCAATGTGGAGTCCGACACCAAGCAGGAATGGAGCTGAATCCTGAGGTTGAGACAGGGAAACAAATAGAATAATATTAGCGTAGATGCCATTCAATTTATTGCAGACTTATAGATTATGAGAAAATAGATTATGAGAAATCTAATTAAAATGCTAAAATACCACTGGCTTTCAACACAAAAATGCTTCCGATTACATAATCAAAAAACAATTTACCCATTAAATCCTCAAATGCAGCAAGACACATTATCAAAACTTCATTTTATTTGTCAGTAAAGCCACAACTGCAGCAAGACTTCAACATTTACTTGACGATTCAATCATTTAAAAAATTCAATTTCACATTAATTTCACATCAAACATTTATAAAAAACAATATCTTTGCAAAGGTGTCATTGACCTCATGGTATTGGTTTGCTTATGAAACATTCAACTGGAAGTGGCTTAGTCAACTTTAGCAAAACACTGAACTGCATATAATTGAAACAACTATCAAAAAAATGTTTAAAAAAAAACATAAACAAAAAAAACCCCACTTTTAAACTAAAAATGATAAGACTCTTTCACCTCCATGGTATAGGTATATGTATGAAACTGTCTACAGGAAAATTGAGTGACTGTCAATAAATGAAGCAAAACGTCAAACTGAATAAGTGAAACTAGGGCTGCACGATTTGGACAAAATGTCATATTGCGATTATTTTGAAAAATATTGCGATTGTGATTTGAAATGCGATTATGATAGACAAAAAAAAATGGTAATGTTTTTCACATGTTCAACTGCCAAAAGGCTACTGGGGTTTTCACACTTGAATTCTCTTAAAAAGAACCAAACTGAGACATTTTTTTTTTCAATTCACCCACTAACAAATAAATATATAAACAATGAAACAACAAAAAAAAAAAAATACTGTCTTCTTCATATTCAAATTGTACCATCCACAGTGTACCATGTCCATTTTGTGATACGGTCTCCCACTAATCATCATCATTTAGTTTTAACCCAGTCAACTTGAATATTAGGGATGCTCCAATCAGGATTTTAACATCCAATACCGATCTCCAATTTTCTTTTCATCTAATTATCCGATGCTGATCATTTAACTTTTTATCAGCAGCTCTGTGATACCCGGCGGAGGTGTTCCCATTGGGGTCCCCAAATCGCCCCCAGTGCTAGCCGTGCTGGCCTCATACCCGTAGGTAGAAGGACCGAGGCGGGGAGCGACCGCAACGTTGCCATGGTCATGTTCTCGCAGTGAGTACATGATCCATCCACGAATGCTGTCTCCGCGTGGGTCGCGCCCAGACACAAAAGACAGCGATCGTGACCATCCGAAGTTGAGAGGAAACGACCACATCCAGGAATAACACACAAACGGAAAGGCATCTTTAAAAAGATGTGTCTTTAAAAAGATGTTCCGTGTATGCCGCTCTTTTAGAGAAATATACTCTTTTAGAAAAATATACTTTTTTAGAAAAATATACTCTCTTTTTTTCTGCCGAAGCACCCAGGGGCGTTCTCTGCAGTGCACTAGTGCAGAGGTGGGAGAAGCCACTGAAATGCGCCGTCAGATCCAGCAGAGGTGAATGAACAGTCAGCTCAGAAAACACCGACTCTTTGACTCCGAAGAGAAAATCTGAATGAGTAGTTGCGTACCAGCTCCTTTTATACCCGTATGTCCGGGGGAGTGGTATGCAAATACCACTCGCCAATTTTCATTGGCCTTATCGACAAAACGTCGAGTGAATGACAGATAGGGAACTATTCTCTACTGTATATAAAATAGTCCTAAAGATCGAGGCTTAGTGTCAAACTGAAGTTGAAAGTGAAAGTTTTGGTTAGTTACCATTTCATTTATCTAATTCTTTTTATTCATTATTTTATTATATTTAATTTAACAATGCATTATATTATAGTATCTAAATATTTTATATAGATTTGTTAAATGTAAGTTCCTTCCTTTTTTCATTTTGTTGGATGTTGGTAATATCAGTTACGCTTTCACTTGTTTCCGCTGGGAGTGTAATAAGGGCGACACGCTCTCTCAAACAAATGGTAGGAGAATGGAGGAAGAGCGCATGTTTCTGGGCTCCACAAGTGCAACTGTTAAAGCTTAAGTGATAAATATAAAAATGTAAAACTGTTATAAAGGTGAAAATGTCATCTCAAAGGAGTCCTCCACTTCCAGAGAAACAGATGATGTGCTCGACATACAGTATGCTCAGGAGTACATCCCAAATGTTCCATAACCCCTGTGCAGTGCCGAATTTTCTGAGATGACAGGTCACCAGCATATACATGGGTTTTCTGTTTGCTGAGGTACTTCAGATCACTCTCTAGTTGCATCTGCATTTTTCTACAGAGATAATCAACAATTGGACTATGACATGGTGGCTTAACCAGTCACACTGTCCTTCCTTACAACATCCCATCCTCTTCATCACTCATGTGACTCCACCCCAGATAAAAAAGGATTATTGCTAAAGTCAGGATATTTTTAACAAAGTTTCATCTTTTTTTCTCCTAAAAAGTGCCCATAGCCATCACATTGTTTAGTCTAACACTGTGGTGGTTAGGAAGGACCTCTTAACTGGAAGCAATTCCCTCATTGCACAAAACCTGCTTTTTTAGAATCATGTGTTAAGGCCTATCCACATCAAAAGCGAATCAAATATTCATCAGGCTGAAAGAAAACCAAATTTAATCTGGTGGAACAATGCACCTTTTCATCAGAGCTCCATTGAAATCTACTGAGCTTGTGAATCAATTGTTAATAGTTCAAACAAAAACAATTCTCATCATTTACTCAACCTTATGTTGTCTCAAACTCGTAGGGGTGGGCGATATGACCAAAATCTTATATCACGATATTAATAATTTTATATCATAATAATGATATATATATATATATATATATATATATATACAGGTGCATCTCAATAAATTAGAATGTCGTGGAAAAGTTCATTTATTTCAGTAATTCAACTCAAATTGTGAAACTCGTGTATTAAATACATTCAATGCACACAGACTGAAGTAGTTTAAGTCTTTGGTTCTTTTAATTGTGATGATTTTCGCTCACATTTAACAAAAACCCACCAATTCACTATCTCAAAAAATTAAAATACATCATAAGACCAATAAAAAAAAACATTTCTGTGAAATGTTGGCCTTCTGGAAAGTATGTTCATTTACTGTATATGTACTCAATACTTGGTAGGGGCTCCTTTTGCTTTAATTACTGCCTCAATTCGGCGTGGCATGGAGGTGATCAGTTTGTGGCACTGCTGAGGTGGTATGGAAGCCCAGGTTTCTTTGACAGTGGCCTTCAGCTCATCTGCATTTTTTGGTCTCTTGTTTCTCATTTTCCTCTTGACAATACCCCATAGATTCTCTATGGGGTTCAGGTCTGGTGAGTTTGGTGGCCAGTCAAGCACACCAACACCATGGTCATTTAACCAACTTTTGGTGCTTTTGGCAGTGTGGGCAGGTGCCAAATCCTGCTGGAAAATGAAATCAGCATCTTTAAAAAGCTGGTCAGCAGAAGGAAGCCTGAAGTGCTCCAAAAGTTCTTGGTAAACGGGTGCAGTGACTTTGGTTTTCAAAAAACACAATGGACCAACACCAGCAGATGACATTGCACCCCAAATCATCACAGACTGTGGAAACTTAACACTGGACTTCAAGCAACTTGGGCTATGAACTTCTCCACCCTTCCTCCAGACTCTAGGACCTTGGTTTCCAAATGAAATACAAAACTTGCTCTCATCTGAAAAGAAGACTTTGGACCACTGGGCAACAGTCCAGTTCTTCTTCTCCTTAGCCCAGGTAAGACGCCTCTGACGTTGTCTGTGGTTCAGGAGTGGCTTAACAAGAGGAATACGACAACTGTAGCCAAATTCCTTGACATGTCTGTGTGTGGTGGCTCTTGATGCCTTGACCCCAGCCTCAGTCCATTCCTTGTGAAGTTCACCCAAATTCTTGAATCGATTTTGCTTGACAATCCTCATAAGGCTGCGGTTCTCTCGGTTGGTTGTGCATCTTTTTCTTCCATACTTTTTCCTTCCACTCAACTTTCTGTTAACATGCTTGGATAGAGCACTCTGTGAACAGCCAGCTTCTTTGGCAATGAATGTTTGTGGCTTACCCTCCTTGTGAAGGGTATCAGTGATTGTCTTCTGGACAACTGTCAGATCAGCAGTCTTCCCCATGATTGTGTAGCCTAGTGAACCAAACTGAGAGACCATTTTGAAGGCTCAGGAAACCTTTGCAGGTGTTTTGAGTTGATTAGCTGATTGGCATGTCACCATATTCTAATTTTTTGAGATAGTGAATTGGTGGGTTTTTGTTAAATGTGAGCCAAAATCATCACAATTAAAAGAACCAAAGACTTAAACTACTTCAGTCTGTGTGCACTGAATTTATTTAATACACGAGTTTCACAATTTGAGTTGAATTACTGAAATAAATGAACTTTTCCACGACATTCTAATTTATTGAGATGCACCTGTATATATACTGTATATCACAATACGAGTAACTGTTATTTAATATATTAAATAACCATATTGTACTGGCTATTTTTTTTTGGGATAATCCTGTCATTTATTAAATACTTTAAAATACTTTCTCTTATATAATTTTCTCTTTATTGGAACTTGACAATTTTCCAAGTTAAAAAAAAAAAAAAAAAAAAAACCAACTTGATTTTAAATCATTCTTACCATTATGCAATATTTTGCATTATGCCATGTTTCAGTTTGATATGTTGTTGACCAATATTATTATTATTATAAACTTTCCTCAAGAAACTCTATCTTCCAGAAGCAATGTATCAAAGAAAATAATGCATAAAAAAAACACTTGCAGAAAATATCCAAAATTATGTAAGCACTTCTTGCAGAAACTAAGTATAAAATAAATATAAACAATTCTTGCAAAAAAATAAAAAATAAAATAAAATAAAAAATATGACCAAATGCATTTCCAATACAGTTATTCCTTTAGCAGACACTTTTATCCAAAGACTTACAAAATGAGGAAACATTCACAGCAGCCTGCGGAGTGGATCTTTTGGCTTTCTTAATATTCTTTTGAAAATTTGAGGAGGTAAAACAGATTGCTTGTATTATGAATGATTATCGTTGTGTGACACAGTTTGCAGATTACATTTTTCTGCTCTGTGTTGGTTTTTGTGAACCTACACCACAGACGTTGCACCTTTTTTAATAACAAGCTCCTCTTCGTTTTCTTGACTTGTTTGGAGGTGTTTTTCAGGGTTTTTCCTGAGTCAAAAATGATTGAGTAGCGCGCGTGATCCCGCTCTGCGCTGAAGCTTGCTGGACTGGCACACGCTGATGTGCTCCAGAGATAGCGTGCACGATATGCACATGAAACACAGATGTGTATGTCAGATGAGAAGCATATTAAGTGCTTATAAAGTGCCAGACTTGAGATGAATGTCATTGAATTTGTTTTGGCAGCCGCAGAATTCTTTTTTAATGCCATAAAAACTTTCTTAAATTCTCTCATTCTCATGTGATGCCCTTCCCCACTGGCAGACAAGCCCAAGCTGCGCAAATGGATCTTTACATATCTCGATATACACGATTTAGCTGACTCCAGTGGTTTAACCCATGTCTTCTGAAGCATTCCGGTCGGTTTTGGGCGAGAACGGACCAAGATGTAACCCATTTTTCCACTATAAATCTTGACATCAACTGTCTCCTTGGTGATCGTGATTTCAAGCTCTATTACTCTTCCTAGCTTTGATGATTGTGCATGTAGATTTCAATGGTAAGATGTACAGTGAAAAAGGAGTTACATTTTGGCCTGTTTTCACCCAAAACCAACCTTTTTACTAATACAGATTAAACAGCTGGAGTCTTATGGATTACTTTTATGCTGCCTTTTTGGAGCTTGAAAGTTTGGTCCCCATTGACTTGTATGATATGAATATATTCAAATCATATATCCATCAAAATATCTTTGTTTGTCATGAGTTTGAGACAACACAAGAGTGATTAAATGATTAGAGAGTTGTCATTTTTCCTATTTCTTTTAAGCAAAATAATATATGTAAAAAACCTATATTATATAGTAATAAAAACGTATTCAAAAAAGCAGTAATGAAACACAAATGAAACTGTGTAAGCTTACCCTTTTGCTCCTCTGGTGAGCTTTCTTGGCACGCTTTTGGACAAGGCCGTCTTCCAGATTTTCAGGCAAGCTTGATTTAAATGTTTGCCCCGGGGCTTTGTAATACTGCATGAAGCTGTGAAATGACATAACAAATATGTGAGTTAATGTACATTTTACTTTCTCTTTACAGAAGTACAGTGAATAGGCTTTTTAGTTACTGATCAAAAAAAAAACAAAAAAAAAAAAACTCTTTCATGTCAAAGTCAAAACACAACTCTACCAATAAGTATACATTTTTAAATATTAAATACAAAATTGTATAAGTATCACTGGTGCTTAGGAAAATGGTGAGCTGTATGTACATTCAAGGTGTTTCAAGTGATTGCAGTATAAATACAACTGTATCTGTAAAATCCACTTAGTGGTGAGTCAGTATATTGGGAATTAAATATGGGGTTGTTTTTCACTCAAAGTGAAAACTGTCATTTACTGACCTACACGATTTTCTTCTTTCCATGGAACACAAAAGGAAATATTCTGCTGAATGTCCAAGCTGTATTGAAAAGCACAATCTTGACATTCAGCAAAATAACTCTTTTAATAATAATAATAATAATAATAATAATAAATAATGACCTACTGATGACATCTGGAGGGACATCAGTTGTTGCTGCTCTTCTTTCATAAGGAAGGTCACCACTGACAGGTTGTGTGCAGAGTTAAATCTGTGCAAAAGAAGAATGGTGTTACAGAAGATTTTGCTTCAATTATATGAAGTACACTTGACAAAGGGAAACATGTAATTGCATCTCCTATTCAAGAAGATCTGTAAAAGATCTATTCTGGCATAAGCTACATACTTCTCCTCAAGACGAAATTGCTTGGTGTTGTCCTAAAGAGCTGTTAAGTCTCCTCACCAAGTCCTAAAAGTGATTAGTAAACTATGAATATTTAAATATTAAATACTCATTTTGTAAATAAAAGCATTTTATCTTAGTATATTGTAGAAATGTATACTGTATTTAAAAAGCAAGCAAACAAACAAATAATCCAATTACTTTTTTTTACAGCGATGTCCTTAAAATGGCGCTGTTTTGCCTCGTCTTCTGTGTTGAGCAGCAGTTACCTCAACATTCCCTCTCTTTTATATTGCTTCATTGCATTGCTAATATGTACATTACTCTTCCCTCACATACCTAAAGAAGTATAACAATGTAAAAAAGTAGAATGTTATGTTAAATTATTTCTTTTCCAGTTGATTCAGCTAACTAGCTAGCAAATATGGCTATCTGCTAATGCTTATTGCAATTTGGCAGGAAAGGGCCCGCTGTTTCCTTTTTCTGTTGTGGAAGTGAAATGTATTGAAGCTATTGTGCGGTTCTGTAGGTTTGTGGATGGGGGATTATCACTCGTTTTATCACTTTGAGTTGACAAAATTGAATATTTTTCCATCTTAACCATGTGTTGTACACTGGAGCCATTTTTTTCCTCAGTTAAAGCTGCCTCTATAACCTAAATTAAAATACCAAAATTATTTTACAATTCTTTACAGAAATTATCAAAATGGGATGACAGGGTTGACATGTTTAAGCTGTGATTGCAGAGACTTCAACATTATTTGTTTAAAATATATATATAAAAAAAAATATATAAAACTTTCCAGACCACGTGTCCTACTGTTGCATCCACCATGAGCAGTAAGTGGGAAAGAGGTACTCAGAGCTGACCATGACATTGTCTGATTTATTCAGGATTATAAAAAAATCTGATGGAATTGATGCAAAGTGAGGACACAACTTTGATAGACAGTTTTATATTTACAGTATTAAAGTTTACTTTATGTATAGTTTGATAGCTTACAGATCCATACTATTCATTTGATATTTCATATGATATTAATTTGTTGCATTTTTAAACACTTTGTTTGGCAGTTTAACATTGTGACATCTTGCTGAGTATATGTGTAGTTACATGTGCAGTATAGAGAATGCATTAAATAAATAAATAAATAAATAAATCACATAGAAATGCACATTTGACTGTGAAGCATTCAGCTGGGAGGCAGATGTGAATTTACTGATATTAACACAAATAAAATCATAGTAATCAATGTAAGGCTATGACATTAGGACTTCCTAACTGATATTTCTCTTTCATCAGCATCTTGATTATTGAATTGACTTTTTTCCATTAAAGTTCATTAGAACTGAAAATATTTACAGAGGAGGAAAAACTCAGAGCTTCATCCTTAATCACGGGGGCCCAGGCTTTAAAGCTATTGTTAAATTATCCTTCGTACTTGCCCGTATGAAAATTTACCACAGTTTTTCCATAGAATCCAGAGTTTAACTGTAATTAGTAAGAACATGGTGATCATAGGTAAAACTATGCTCCTTATTACCAGATGTAATTATGGTTTCTAAAAAACAAACTGGAAATGAAAATTATGAGAAACAATATCCATGTAAAGACTATTAAAAACAACTGCATTAAAAGTGATATATATTTCCCTAACATACAATATTTAATATAATTATAATTATAGTGACACATATTTCAAATAAATACAACATTTCTGGCAAAACACCATAGTTTCCACACTGTACATACATAAAAAAAAAAAAAAAAAATTTAACGGTAAAAGATTGTAAAAATGCTACAGTAAAAAAAAAACTTAAATTGGTTAATGGGTAGTTACCTTAAAATATATGGTAAAATGTTTACATATATTTAAAAAAGACAATACATGTAGTTTTACAGTAAAATTTTGTAGAAAAAAGTATGATTTTCTGTATAATTAACAGTACAAATTTATGTTAAGTTTAACAATTGAGTACATGTACTTTTTATGGTAAATTATTGTTAAAATTATGGTAAAAAACAAAAACAACAATCAGGCATTCCCAGAATTCCCTTGTGTGACCCAGTTCATTTCATTATATTTTATGGGAATAGTTATGTTTCTTCTTATTTTTAATATCAGTTATGTACATTGGGATGTTCTGTGTTATATTTAATGTAGTTTAGTTAATGATTATTACATTTTATTAATTTCACACGTGTTATCCTGATGGTGTTTAGTGTTTGTGTGAGTGACAGTGAGTGCTGTCTCTACATGTTTATTGTATTATTTAATTTCGCATGTGTTACTCTAATGGTGTTTAGTGTTTGTGTGAGTGACACTGAGCGCTGTCTCTACGTGTTTATTGTATTATTTAATTTCACATGTGTTATCCTGATGGTGTTTAGTGTTTGTGTGAGTGACACTGAGCACTGTCTCTACATGTTTATTGTATTATTTAATTTCGCATGTGTTACCCTGATGGTGTTTAGTGTTTGTGTGAGTGACAGTGAGCGCTGTCTCTACGTGTTTATTGTATTATTTAATTTCACATGTGTTACTCTGATGGTGTTTGTGTTTGTGTGAGTGACAGTGAGTGCTGTCTCTACGTGTTTATTGTATTATTTAATTTCACATGTGTTACCCTGATGGTGTTTAGTGTTTGTGTGAGTGACACTGAGCGCTGTCTCTACGTGTTTATTGTATTATTTAATTTCACATGTGTTATCCTGATGGTGTTTGTGTTTGTGTGAGTGACACTGAGCACTGTCTCTACATGTTTATTGTATTATTTAATTTCGCATGTGTTACCCTGATGGTGTTTAGTGTTTGTGTGAGTGACAGTGAGCGCTGTCTCTACGTGTTTATTGTATTATTTAATTTCACGTGTGTTATCCTGATGGTGTTTGTGTTTGTGTGAGTGACAGTGAGTGCTGTCTCTACGTGTTTATTGTATTATTTAATTTCGCATGTGTTACCCTGATGGTGTTTAGTGTTTGTGTGAGTGACACTGAGCACTGTCTCTACATGTTTATTGTATTATTTAATTTCGCATGTGTTACTCTGATGGTGTTTGTGTGAGTGACACTGAGCGCTGTCTCTACATGTTTATTGTATTATTTAATTTCGCATGTGTTACTCTAATGGTGTTTAGTGTTTGTGTGAGTGACACTGAGCGCTGTCTCTACATGTTTATTGTATTATTTAATTTCACATGTGTTACCCTGATGGTGTTTGTGTTTGTGTGAGTGACAGTGAGCGCTGTCTCTACATGTTTATTGTATTATATTAATTTCACACGTGTTATCCTGATGGTGTTTAGTGTTTGTGTGAGTGACACTGAGCGCTGTCTCTACATGTTTATTGTATTATATTAATTTCACACGTGTTATCCTGATGGTGTTTAGTGTTTGTGTGAGTGACACTGAGCGCTGTCTCTACGTGTTTATTGTATTATTTAATTTCACACGTGTTACTCTGATGGTGTTTAGTGTTTGTGTGAGTGACACTGAGCGCTGTCTCTACATTTTTATTGTATTATTTAATTTTGCATGTGTTATCCTGATGGTGTTTAGTGTTTGTGTGAGTGACAGTGAGTGCTGTCTCTACATGTTTATTGTATTATTTAATTTCACATGTGTTATCCTGATGGTGTTTAGTGTTTGTGTGAGTGACACTGAGCACTGTCTCTACATGTTTATTGTATTATTTAATTTCGCATGTGTTACTCTGATGGTGTTTAGTGTTTGTGTGAGTGACAGTGAGCGCTGTCTCTACATGTTTATTGTATTATTTAATTTCACATGTGTTATCCTGATGGTGTTTAGTGTTTGTGTGAGTGACAGTGAGTGCTGTCTCTACATGTTTATTGTATTATTTAATTTCGCATGTGTTACCCTGATGGTGTTTAGTGTTTGTGTGAGTGACAGTGAGTGTTGTCTCTACATGTTTATTGTATTATTTAATTTCACATGTGTTATCCTGATGGTGTTTAGTGTTTGTGTGAGTGACACTGAGCACTGTCTCTACATGTTTATTGTATTATTTAATTTCGCATGTGTTACCCTGATGGTGTTTAGTGTTTGTGTGAGTGACAGTGAGCGCTGTCTCTACATGTTTATTGTATTATTTAATTTCGCATGTGTTACCCTGATGGTGTTTAGTGTTTGTGTGAGTGACAGTGAGCGCTGTCTCTACGTGTTTATTGTATTATTTAATTTCACATGTGTTACTCTGATGGTGTTTAGTGTTTGTGTGAGTGACAGTGAGCGCTGTCTCTACATTTTTATTGTATTATTTAATTTCGCATGTGTTACCCTGATGGTGTTTAGTGTTTGTGTGAGTGACAGTGAGCGCTGTCTCTACATGTTTATTGTATTATTTAATTTCACACGTGTTACTCTGATGGTGTTTAGTGTTTGTGTGAGTGACAGTGAGCGCTGTCTCTACATGTTTATTGTATTATTTTAATTTTGCATGTGTTATCCTGATGGTGTTAGTGTTTGTATGAGTGACATCTTGCAATGTCTTTACCATGGGACTGCAGGGTGTGAGTGCAAGGCAAGTTGGTCAGTGCTGTGCAGGTTTAATCAGGTAGCATTATTTCATCATACTTTGAGTATTTGGGGTTTTTGTTCTGCAGAGACACAAGTCCTCAATACTCGACTGGCCCACCAGGAAAAGTTCCGGTGCTCCAGACGGCCAGTCCATCACAGCTTTATTTGAACACAAATTCCATGCATTTTTTCTTAAGAATCTGAGTGAATTTACGGTAAAGTCATATCAATCGCCTCTCTTCCTTGATTGAAATCAGAGATAAGTCAGCGATGACAGCCGTCAGGATCTTTCCTTTCTGGATTTAAAGGTCTTTTAAAACATATTTTGGCAGCCTTAAGACAGTAGTTATCTTTTTCCTCTCAAAACAACTTTGCGAAATCCCCCTAGGTTGTCAATGCTCGCAGTACAGTTATTCATTTAAACTACTACAAGTAACACTCGGATGTGTCGGCGCAAAAAATTACAGCCAATCAACAGGCGACAGACCAAATGCACTGCTGACATACAGCATCGAATAATGTTTCAAATACAAATTATGCTTTTTGGTCAAAGTGGGGGGCATGGCCATCAGGTGCCCCACCCCGTGGTTTTGTTTGCCTTCAGATATTCCAAGAGATGATCTGAGCCTGATAAAAGTAAAACAATATCTGCTATAAGGATTAAAGGAAACATTTTCATTAGCAGCACAATCCCAACTCATTAAATGTGATCAAAACTTCTAATGTGTTCATTTATTGTGGTTCTTTCTTATTCATTTTCTATTTAAAGTCTTTTCAGTTATTTATTAAACAGTTTGAACTTAAATTTGTTTTAGTGTCTCTTATTAAATACGCAACAGTGCTTGAGTTTACATTTATTAATATTGATACAGTTTATATATATATATATATATATATATATAAAGGTTGTTGTTTCAGGTTAAGATAATATAGGGGCCCAGAGCAGAAAGCTGTCACGGGGCCGAAAAATCATATGGCACCCCTGTTTACTGGAAAACAATGAGTTTTTTTTTTTTTTTTTTTTTTATTTATTTTGAGGTTCCATGATGGTTTGGCCTCTGCCTTTGGAGGGAGGCGCCTATGATGGTAGACAGTGAGGCTGCTCACTAGGCTTGGAACAAAGCAAAGAAGAGAAATGTTGGGGTTGTGAAAGCATACATAAACAGAGGTGATGAAAGGGCATTATATATAAGTCTGGCGTTTGCTGTTGTGTACACTTGAGGGCTTCTTTCTCCCCTTTTTCTGTGTTTTCTTTATCAGTCTATCTCCCTTTTCTGTTGTGAACTGGTACACAGTGCCTGAATATTGCAGGAGAAGACAGCGTGAAGCAGCCTCCTGTTGATCTGAGGGTTATCGAGTTAAGTTCTGATGTCTGACAGTATAGCTTTATCACTACAGCTTTAATGCGCCAACAGGGATGTGCGAATGCCTGATGGGTCCATTTCTAGCCCTGTCCTGAGGCAGATGATCAGAGTTAATTGTTGAAAATGAAGTATCATAGCTCTAGATCAGACCACGTCATCTTTGACATTTTGTTTGACACTTTTTCTCTTTCTACCGGATGAAATATTTAGTCTTGCAGGGCTTCACAGTTCTGTTGTAATTCATCCAGTAATCTTGCAGCACAATACACAGCTCCGCGGCTTGATTTCCGAGAAACTCTTTTTAATTAGGTGACATATTTAAGCACCCCTCCCACTCTGTTTTACATCCATGTCTCTATACCCCTCAAAAGCACAGTGCACTCTTTTCCTGAGGTTCCTGTGAAGAGAATCAAGAGCCCTAATGAGTTTCATCAGTGTAATTGACGCTGTAGGGTTGCTTTTACAACCATTTACACCACTTTGTTCCCCAGGGTTCACAGTGTAAAATCTATCTGGGTCTGAGTGCACACTGTACTATCTAATGTGTGAAATTTCACATACTGACTCTGTGTGTGAGTTGCTGTTTAGGAGAGAATGCAAACTTGTGCAAGAGAATCTACTGTACTGTATGTGTTATTGAAAAAATAAGGTTGTCCGAGATGATAAAAATGAGAAATCTTTTAAAAATGTAGTTTAAAACATATGTGTCTAGTTTGTAGAAATGTAAGGTACAACACTAAGGAAAAGTGTTGGCACCACTTAGGAAAAATATATATATATATTTTTATTTTTATTTTTTTTGGTCGCAAAATGCATCAAGATTGAAAAAAAAAATACATATTGTTTTTTGTTTTATTTTATTTTTATTAAATATTGATAGAGCAACATAATTTGTTTAAAAATAAACAATAAGAGAAGGCTGTTTTGATTTAAATTCATTAAAAAAGTTGTAAACCTGAGGTAAAAAAAGGGTTTATAGTAATATATTTTATTTACTTATTTTATTTTAAATGTCACACGAGGTCTAAAGGTGTCCTATCTTTTTTTTATTGTTCACATGACAACAAAATGGTGGCCTGCATGTTGGTTACACAACACTGACTTTGATTTGATGTACTTTTTTTTTTTTTTTTTTTTTTTTTTTATATTTTTTGGGGGGAAAAAAGGTTTCATTACTTCTTCTTCTTTTTTTTTTTTTTTTTTTTTGAAATAAAAATACAAATTATTCCAAACTATTTATGCCAACATTTCTTTTATTAAATGTAATTTATTTATTTTAATTCAGAGACTCTCATTTATTTATTTATATATATTCATATAGTTGTGCTCAAATGTTTGCATACCCTGGCAGAAATTGTGAAATTTTGGCATATATTTTGAAAATATGACTTTTATGTGTTTTATATTACCTTCTATGGTGTGGTTGTTTCAAGGAGCACAATACTTGTTGACCCCTCTCCAAACTCCAAATTAGGTCTCATCACTCCAAATTACAGTGTGCCAGAAGCTGTGAGGCATGTCAAGGTGTTGTCGGGCATATTGTAACCGGGCTTTTTTGTGGCATTGGCTTCTTTCTGGCAACTCAACCATGCAGCTCATTTTTGTTCAAGTATCGTCGTATTGTGCTCCTTGAAACAACCACACCGTCTTTTTCCAGAGCAGCCTGTATTTCTCATGAGGTTACCTGTGGGTTTTTCTTTGTATCCCGAACAATTCTTCTGGCAGTTGTGGCTGAAATCTTTCTTGGTCTGCCTGACCTCGGCTTGGTATCAAGATCCCCGAATTTTCCACTTCTTAATAAGTGATTGAACAGTACTGACTGGCATTTTCAAGGCTTTTGATATCTTTTTATATCCTTTTCCATCTTTATAAAGTTCCATTACCTTGTTACGCAGGTCTTTTGACAGTTCTTTTCTGCTCCCCATGGCTCAGTATCTAGCCTGCTCAATGAATCCACATGAGAGCTAACAAACTCATTGACTATTTATACACAGACACTAATTGCAATTTAAAAATCCACAGGTGTGGGAAATTAACCTTTAATTGCCATTTAAACATGTATGTGTCACCTTGTGTGTCTGTAAAAGGCCAAACATTCAAGGGTATGTAAACTTTTGATCAGGGCTATTTGGTTGATTTCTGTTACTATTATGATTTAAAAAGGAGCCAAACAACTATGTGATAATAAATGGCTTCATATGATCACTATCCTTAAATAAAAGACCGTTTTTTTGCATGATCAGCCATATTTTAAAAATCAATGCCAAAATGTCACAATTTCTGCCAGGGTATGCAAACATATGAGCACAAGTGTATATACACAGGGCCGCATTAAGGTGGTCCGGGGCCAGGGCTTATCGTTTCACTGGGCCCTTGTCAGTCATCAGAGCGGGGGCCGAGTGAAACGACAAATACATTTTATATACAGACCATTTTTGTGTATAATATGAGCCAGGTGATGTGAAGTGAGTCAGCATCAGTCAGTGTTTTCATTCATCAGCACTACGTAATTGCTCGGATTACGACTACACTACTAAAGCTAGGAAATAGCTTTAAACGGCTTTAAACTAACAACTGCAGCATTAAGGGTCATTACAGCTGAGAGACACAACAGACACATTGCTTACAGAACTCAAGGCACTTACCTCTTACCGGAGTTTCAACATTGAAGAGGAAATACTGTTCAAAATGGCAGAGGAGATTGCGGTTTCTATTGTGAATGACTCTTGTGCACCAACTGCTGTGAAATAGGGAGGAATACCCCCACTTGGACGACTATTTTTCCACTGAGAAAATTTATTTTGATAAAAATGAAATGTGTTAAAGCTGTTAAAATTATGTAATGCAGTTAAAGGAATACTGTATTAGTAAAACTTTACAATAAGGTTACATTTGTTAACATTAGTTAATAACATTAGTTAAAATTAAGATTAATATATGCTGTAAAAGTATTGTTCATTGTTAGTGTTAATTTCAACATATACTAATACATAAATCAAAAGTTGTATTTGTTAATATTAGTTAATACTCTAAGAACTAACAATGAACAATTGTATTTTTATTAACTGACATTAACATAAATTAATAAATGATGTAACAAAAATATTGTTAATTGTTTGTTCATGATACCTAATGCATTAACTAATGTTAAAAAAATGGAACCTTATTGTAAAGTGTTACCTGAATAGTTTACCCAAAAATGTAAAATTCCATGATATTTACCCAATTATTGTTCCAAACCTGTATGACATTCTTATGCTGAACACAAAAGGAGAATTTTTAATGAATTTTCCAGTCCATCTTTCAACACAATTGCAGTTTCTAGTGACTCACTTCAAAGCTTAATAAAGGACCCCAAAGTAGCATGAAAGTAATCCACGTGACTCCTGCGTCATATTCCATGAGTTCTGAAGGCATATGACCCAAAAGTCATTATATAGTGAAAATCATGATGTTCAACACACGTTCATGACCGCTATAAGGGAAGCTCATTCACAGTGCCTTGTGTGGGGGCGGGGGGTGGGGGGGGGGGGGGGGGTGGTGTCTGTGTGGGTGCCTCGTGCCGCCCCCCTGCAAGATGCCGCCCTGGGCAATTGCCCATGTTGCCCATGCCCAAATCTTTATTGTAGTAACAGACCATTTTGTTATATAGGCATAAGATGTTAATACTTGTCATTCTCATACAAGTTGTACAACTCATCTGGTACGCATCATAATTTTGTCATTTCCTACAGCTTTCAGTATGCGGTTATGCCTCTTTCTAAATTTTGTGTGGTCGGCTTTATGCCCTCCCTTTTTCAGAAATAAAAATAATACTTTTTCCATTGCTTCATCCTCATGGAAAAATTATCTCAGTTAGCTCCCGCATCACTTCCTCAGTCATCGCCGTGGTGACACCACCCCCCACCAACTGCAACAGATGTATCCCCAGCACTTTTCTGGGGCTTTTGCTGAGTTGAGAAAACAGGGCAAGAACCCACTGTAGCAACATCGCCCATCAGATAAACCTGCATCAGTTTTGAAGCTCATACAACAGAGGCAGAAAGACAAAATGCATCGCTCGCACACAGCGTGGGTCATGTCTGCCTTACTCACGGTTGTTGTTTTTTTTGTTTTTGTTTTTTGTTTATATCCTCCCAGAGAATTTTTCCCGGGTTTGAGCTGAGCATATTGTCATGCTGCTCTCTATTTGCCCGAGGCCAGATCACCGATTGTTGATGCAGAGTCCACTATATCACCTTTGAGATGTTGTGGAGAAATTAAAAAGAATTAGTTTTGCTTCAGAACCTGGATTATACGTTGGACATCAAGTGGAGTATAAATATGGATTTAAATGTATAAATATGAGCATGAACTGCATTAGGGGTGGGAATCAGCTGGACCTGACCATTCAATATTATTTTGATAATGTGGAAGTCTTTTTGCTTAGTGTATCCTGATTAAAAACTGTTATATATTGCAAACTTTCACTTATTTACCATGTTTCTCTATTGCACTTTGGTGCTTTGCATAATTTGTGTTGTCCTGCTTTACTTCATTTTAGAGAAGTAGTGTAGAGCAAAGACTTGCCTGTGTTGACATGAGGGAATAGCATATCTTTTGTTCCAGCATGTTTATTATTACATGAAAACCCTTGTAGTCCAGCTGTATGGAGGATCTGTATGGATATCCTTACAAAAAACAAGTTATACACTTATATTGTTAGCTTGTTCAGAATTGGCCTTTTGGTCGATAATGAGAACATAATGAGTTGACCAAATGCTGCAGGGTGATTCTCACAAAACCTTCCAAGACAATTACCATATTTAACCCAAAATAAATGCAAAGAAATTATCAAATTATATTTTGCATAAAGAAAAAGAAGCCTATATTTAGGAACATTTCGATTTTTTACATTGTGACATTATTTTCAGGACACTTAAAGAATATTCCTGGTTCAATACAAATTAGTTCAATCAACAGCATTTGTGGCATAATGTTGATTACCACAAAAATTAATTTTGACTTTTCCTTTCTTTTCTTTAAATAATATCAAGGTTACAGTGAAACACTTACAATTGAAGTGAGTGGGGCCAATCTGTAAAAGTTAAAATACTCACTGATTCAAAAGTATAGACACAAGACATAACAATATGCATGTTAACATGATTTAAATGAGATAAAATCTCTTACTAACCTTTTCTGTGTTCATTTAAAGCCAATTTTACAACTTAATTGCCATGACGATGTAAAAAGACCTTAAAAACAAACAACAATTTAAACAACTTTACAGCTCAAATAATACACAAGTTTTGACAGAAGAATTAATGTAAGTGCTTTTATAAAATTATAAACTTCACATTTCTGTGTTTAAACCCTCCAAAAAGTGGCCCCATTCACTTCCATTGTAAGTGCCTCACTGTAACCTCCATTTTTGTTTTTTATAAAGAAAAGGAGAGACGAGTTGAAATCATTTTTTGTGGTAATCGACATTATGCAACAAATGCTGTCGATTGAGCTTAACTTGTATTGAACCCAGAATATAAAAAGTACATTTTACAGCCCCGGACCACCTCTGCTTTATTTGTACTTTTCCCATTGTTTTCAATGATTCAATCACTAGCGCATTGTTTAACAGAATAATGTGGTGCAATTTTTTTTTTTTATTATTATTATTAAAATCAGTGAGAATGAAAGATGGGCCCTGCTTTAGGGGGTACTACTATAATGTATAAATACTTTACAATGTAAATAATATATCTTTTTTCATGTTGTGGTAATGAGAATATCATAATGACCATTCCCCCCCCCCCCCCCCACACACACACACACAATGTAATAGATCTTAATGGCTCTCAAAATAGAAAACATTTAATTTCTTATTTGTTTCTTTTGAATTTGGAGTTAAATAGGACCAGGTCATTTTCTTGGCTGGTTTCATGAGCAGTATTTGCTCTCAGAGGTTGTCCATAACTTTTCCTCAAAACAAATATTAATGTGAAAAATGTAACTAATAATATTGATTTTTGTTGTTAGAATATCAATACAGTATTGTGAGGGAAAAAACTGCAATACTTTAAAATATCCATTATTGATAACATGATGTAGGCGGCATAAGATAATTGACAATTGTCTCTAGATTTCTAAAAAATAAAAAAATAAATATCATGCTTTTGGAAGCCAAAAATTCAGCACACAAAACACATTGTGGTGGAAACAAACCATGTTTATCCTTGCTGCAATTAAACCCATATTTAGCTGTCTGTTTTTTTGTTTTTTGTTTTTTTACGTAGATCTGTGTTCATGGTTTTCAAGGATGACAGCATGTCACGCAACCTGTCCATGTTGGCGTCTGCCTAGTTTGGCTCGCATCTACCAAGTGACAGATAATTTTGTGCCAAAATAACATAGCGTTTGATTGGCTGTAGAGCCTTTTAGCATAAAATAATAATAATAATAATAATAATAAAATAAATATGGGAAGCCTTTTCTCCTCCCTTTAAAAAGTTGACAAGTCTTTTTATTTTGCTATCTCCTGCAGAAATAATAATAATAATAATAATACTAATAATATAAAAATGCTTAAACCATTATCAGAAATTAACTTTATCATTAAGGACTAATATTTGCACCCTGGATTTGCTTTCCAGGGGCATTTCTTAGCTTTAACCCTTAAATGCATGGTAATTTTCCCAAAAACTATTACATATTCCAGTCTTTAGAGACCCGGCACTTATATCTATCAAAAATGGTTGTACAAAATGCACAGATAGTGTAACATTTTACAAAAAAATTCAAGAAAATTAGAAAATAATAAAATAAAATATATTTTGATGTTTTAATTTTCATGAATTAAAAAGATAATGCATCAAATCAGGACAAATCTAGAACGGGATTCATTATTTTCACACTGAAATTTCATGAGATGCAACTGGCTACACATAACACATAATCTACACATAAGATACACATAAGTTACACAGACATTAGACATATGTACAGTGGTGTGAAAAAGTGTTTGCCCCCTTCCTGATTTCTTATTTTTTTGCATGTTTGTCACACTTAAATGTTTCAGATCATCAAACAAGTTTAAATATTAGTCAAAGATAACACTTGTAAACACAAAATGCAGTTTTTAAATGAAGGTTGTTATTATTAAGGGAAAACAAAATCCAAACCTACATGGCCCTGTGTGAAAAAGTGATTGCCCCCTAAACCTAATAACTGGTTGGGCCACCCTTAGCAGCAACAACTGCAATCAAGCATTTGCGATAACTTGCAATGAGTCTTTTACAGCACTGTGGAGGAATTTTGGCCCGCTCATCTTTGCAGAATTGTTGTAATTCAGCCACATTGGAGGGTTTTTGAGCATGAACTGGCTTTTTAAGGTCATGCCACAGCATCTCAATAGGATTCAGGTCAGGACTTTGACTAGGCCACTCCAAAGTCTTCATTTTGTTTTTCTTCAGCCATTCAGAGGTGGACTTGTTGGTGTGTTTTGGATCATTGTCCTGCTGCAGAACCCAAGTTCGCTTCAGCTTGAGGTCACGAACAGATGGCCGGACATTCTCCTTCAAGATTTTTTGGTAGACAGCAGAATTCATGGTTCCATTTATCACAGCATGTCTTCCAGGTCCTGAAGCAGCAAAACAGTCCCAGACCATCACACTACCACCACCATATTTTACTGTTGGTATGATGTTCTTTTTCTGAAATGCGGTGTTACTTTTATGCCAGATGTAATGGGACACACACCTTCCAAAAAGTTCAACTTTTGTCTCGTCAGTCCACAGAGTATTTTCCCAAAAGTCTTGGGGATCATCAAGATGTTTTCTGGCAAAAATGAGACGAGCCTTAATGTTCTTTTTGCTCAGCAGTGGTTTTCGTCTTGGAACTCTGCCATGCAGGCCATTTTTGCCCAGTCTCTTTCTTATGGTGGAGTCATGAATACTGACCTTAACTGAGGCTAGTGAGGCCTGCAGTTCTTTGGATGTTGTTGTGGGGTCTTTTGTGACCTCTTGGATGAGTCGTCGCTGCGCTCTTGGGGTAATTTTGGTCGGCCGGCCACTTCTGGGAAGGTTCACCACTGTTCCATGTTTTCGCCATTTGTGGATAATGGCTCTCACAGTGGTTCTCTGGAGTCCCAAAGCTTTAGAAATGGCTTTATAACCTTTTCCAGACTGATAGATCTCAATTACTTTCTTTCTCATTTGTTCCTGAATTTCTTTGGATCTCGGCATGATGTCTAGTTTTTGAAGATCTTTTGGTCTACTTCACTTTGTCAGGCAGGTCCTATTTAAGTGATTTCTTGATTGAGAACAGGCGTGGCAGTAATCAGGCCTGGGTGTGGCTAGAGAAATTGAACTCAGGTGTGATAAACCACAGTTAAGTTATGTTTTAACAGGTGGGGCAAACACTTTTTCACACAGGGCCATGTAGGTATGGATTTTGTTTTCCCTTAATAATAACAACCTTCATTTAAAAACTGCATTTTGTGTTTACAAGTGTTATCTTTGACTAATATTTAAACTTGTTTGATGATCTGAAACATTTAAGTGTGACAAACATGCAAAAAAATAAGAAATCAGGAAGGGGGCAAACACTTTTTCACACCACTGTATGTATTTTCTCAGGCACTTATTGAGTCTAAATAGATGGACAACTTACATCATTTCAGAAGTACACCCAAATGGCAATAGTCATATCATACTGTTCATATGTTACACTTGCTATAGTTGACTTCAATGTTGTTTCTATGTCAGCTAGCAATGTCAAATGTAAATCAAGTCAATCACTGAAACATCAGCATCACCTTGAGTAACAAATAGCATGTATAATATGTATGTGTACATGCATATGGGATGATAATTCACCATTGTTGCACAGAAAGTCAAATGCTGAGAACTTTCCTGACCCATGACTTATAAAAAATATTATCATTTTTATTTCTTCAATTATTTATCTTATTTATCTTATTTACAGTATATATACATCTTTGTTGATTTGTATTTTTACTTTTTTTTATTTATTTACTTTTATTTTTATTATTATTATTATTTTTTTTTTCCTTCACCTGTACTTCTTGTCTTTATGAATCAGTGATTGTATTCCTACACTGTTGGATCTGTGTAATTTTGTATATCTTATTGAAAATGTACAATGAACCTTCTGTTTTTCAATAAACAAAAAATAAAAATCTACAGATTTAGCACAATGTGTGGACTTTTCAGACGGTCCCTTACTACACTATCCACAGTATTAGCACGTTTCAGCACAATGTGTGGACTTTCCAGATGACCCCTTGCCATCCGTATGAAACATTCCCAACTTATATCAATGTTAAATTAAGGATCTGGAATGATTTTGCCGTGACGCCATCTGACCAGGTTAAATTATGGGACAAATCGCATCCCGTATTGATTCGATACAGGACGCAACTTTTCATCTGATGATCCCGTATTTTACGGGACGGGTGGCAACCCTACCTGGAGGTCTAATACATTCTCATGAGCAAAGTGTGGATGCAGAAATACCTCCCCCCATCCCTCCTGGAATCTTCGCCCCTGCTCTCAGCCCTCTTAAATTTCTGACCCTGACTTAAATCCAGCCTAAGGTAGTTTGCTGGTCTTACTTCAAGCTGGTCTAGCTTGTCTTCCATCCTAGCTAAGATATGCTTTATTTTTTAAATTATTTTTTTGGTTGATTTTATTATTTGCATTTAGCGTAATGTCCCCCTTCTGTCAGTGACCCATTCAGAACAGACCTGCAAAAATGGGTAAAAAAACAAACAAAACAAAAAACATTAAAACATTAAACCACAATAAAAGTGGTTTTATGGTCCTGTATGCCAACAGTCAGACAACAGAACACTACAAATCCCACAACACATGCTGGACAGGCCGATAAGACGGTGACAGGTGTCACGGTGTGAACGGACAATGAGAACGGAGTGTGTGATAGGATATCTGAAATGCGAGAAGGACAGTTGTGAAGCTCTGAAACGCTGAGTGTGGTTATGAGAGATTGCGTGCAGTGTGGGTGAAACATTGTGGGCAGTGGATGGGTTTTATAAAACATTCACCGCAAAATAACAGAGGATTTGTCAGGACCAATGGTGATCACAAGGAAATGCAGCATGTTTTGTGTGTGTGTGTGTGTGTGTGTGTGTGTGTGTGTGAGTCTGTGAGTGTATGTTTGCTCATATCAAGTGCTTTTCTGTGGATAGGATTTGATTACCAGACAGTTTGAGTCACAGTTCTGAGTCATTAGTTTCATTTGCCAGTCCCTCCATAAGACCTCTGAAAACAAGCAGTAAAAAGGGCCCACTCTCTCACTCTCTCTCTCTCTCTCTCTCCTCTTTTTCTCGTGGTACTCTCAATGCTCTCACACTCTCTAACACCTCATATACACTGTTCTTTAAATGTTCACCCAGCGTTCCATCAAGTTCTGGCTTGTTAATACTCTATCTGCGATCTGCCTGCTAAAATGGAAGCAAAGCAAATCACTTGACACAGGACGTGATGTCAAACGGAAATTTCTAGAACATACTGACTATTGTATTTATAGCTAAGCACCATCTGAGTTCTGCGTGTTTTTCTGTCAGTTTTATGAATCAGGAAATCAACAAGGTGCAAAAATGGCATTAGCTAACATGAAATAGCTTTTAACCAATGATGTTTTCTGCTGTCTGCTGTTTTACATGTTATGTATTGTTTGTATTGTGTTTTATAACAGTTCATGACATTGTGTACTATATTATCATGTACTGTATATTGTTGTATTATATTTTTATGATATTATGTACAACATATTGGTCAACTGTTGTTGTTTTAATAGTGCTCTATAAATAAAAGTGACACTGACATTGACATTAACATGAAATAAAACTCACTTTATTTAGTTTTGTAATGCATATTCCTGGTCTCATTTTGCATAATTCATTGATGCACGTTACTCGAAATAAATATATGTAATTTGTAGGAATAAATGTCTTCGTAATTCTTCCTTTATAATGTAATAATGTGTTCCACCTCTGAAAGGACCCCTCTTCCCCCTCGAGCATCAAGGTTTTACAACACGGGTATACAGTTTGAAAAAGAAAAGAAGTTCTTAAAGAACTGTGAAAATCAGGAAAAGTGATCTTAAACTGAATTAAGCCCAAAGTATACTTTGAACTTTCAGCGTCCACATACAGGACGCGTGACACAAATCTCGTCATAAACAGAGTACGCGAGCACTGATCGCACGCAGCACGACTTTTCTAACCACGTGTCTTTGAATGCACAGAATTGCACTAATTAGTGGGTCCACAAGGTGGACACACTCACATTTGAGCCGTTGTTGTCACAAAGAAATGCTAGAAGAAGATGTAATCGCCACTAAACAACAGGAGACAAAGGTAAAAACAACACCAGTGAATGTACACGTCAAGAGCGCATGTGTGAGGGGGTCAGGAGATACCTGCAATTGTATAACTTGTGTCTGAAGGACTATAAATACTTCTTTATAGGTTTAAACTCCTGAAGAGAAATAGTCCTGCATCTCATAGCAGTCGTAGAGCGCATGCACCAAACGCGCACAGTCAAATGGAGTATAATTTAACAGGCTCGTGTTCGACTGTACGGAGATGCTGAGCATTCGCATCAAAATCAAAGTAGACTTGACTGGTAGTCAACATTATTTAAAAAAAAGCATGAAATAGGAGGCCTGGGTAGCTCAGCGAGTATTGATGCTGACTACCACACCTGGAGTCGCGAGTTCGAATCCAGGGAGTGCTGAGTGACTCCAGCCAGGTCTCCTAAGCACCCAAATTGGCCCGTTTACTAGGGAGGGTAGAGTCACATGGGGTAACCTCCTCGTGGTCGCTATAATGTGGTTCTCGCTCTTGGTGGGGCACGTGGTGAGTTGTGTGTGGATGCCATGGAGAATAGCGTGAAGCCTCCACACGCATTATGTCTCCGCAGTAACACACTCAGCAAGCCACATGATAACATGCGCGGATTGACGGTCTCAGATGCGGAGGCAGCTGAGATTCGTCGTCTGCCACCTGGATTGAGGAGAGTCACTATGCCACCACAAAGACTTTTGGGTATTGGGCATTCCAAATTGGGGAGAAAAAAAAAGAACATGAAATGGTATTTGAAACATATTTAAAGTTTTCCTCATTAAAAAAAGTTTAATAACTAAACCGATTTAAATGAATGTACACTCACACAAGATGAAGACTCTAGCCTAATAAAGCTGTTGTATTTTACATTGAGCGAGATTGTGTCTAGAAGGTACAGCCCCTCGATCTGGGAAAGTCTCATGAGTTGCATAAAGGTTAGGGTTGAATTTCAGGGTTAGGGCAAGGTAAAGGTCATGGTTGAGCCATATGTTAGGTCAAATAAACACAGTGTTTGGATGTTGCATTCGAGTCTTGAAACTCAACCCAGACCATGGAGTGGGTCACAACATAGGGACCGCCATTTGTTAAGATCACATGACCAGTCGAATACTACTCCCTATATCTCGGAAAATATCCATTAACAGACTCTTTCACTCATAAATACATTTATCATAACTGTGAATTCTACAATTTGCCATTTATTCAATGGCATTGGTAATGGAAAACGTAGTTTTTTGCAAAATGCTGCATCAGCGCTGCTATGTGTCAATATAAGTTCAAGATGACTAATGAAACATGGAGGAAGTGTTTGAGAAACCTGTTTGAAAACAATCGTTGTTTGTGCAGTTCGATTTGTTGATGCTAGTGGCACAGGTTTATATACACTCTTAAGGTTTGGGGTTTGTGTTGGGGGGTACAGTTTATTAAATATGCAGCTGAAATTAACTTGCTTCACAACTTGCTTTTGCCGATCCTCTGTGGACAATACACCTGGAAACTTTAGTTCACACATGCCCATGTGCCCAACAACACTTACCGCTTTGACCACTGAGGGAAGTGTTTAACATTTCCATTAGCACAGACCGATTTCAGCTAAAGAAAAGTCAACCTACTGTTTCCGATTTCACTGTTTCATCAGTCTGATATGTTCATGACATATTTATTTATTTACCCATTATGCCAAGTTACTGACAAGCGCCGTTTCCCATGAACATTTTTGCATCGGTTCAGGTGTGTTTACCTTCTCCTGTGATGCAACCGGAAACATGTTGCATCAGCAGCGTGGGAGGCCAGGGTTCTTGTCCCACTTTGAAACCAGGAAGTAATCACATTTGCAAAATCAATGATGAGCGAGATTTGGAGGTTCCATTTTCCCTTAACCCTTGAAATCACTTACGGGTCAAGTACCACTGTTGTACTTGGAGGAGCAGGTACTTTTAATACTGTGTATGAAAAAAATGAAATAAATACAAAAATCAAATTCATATGTGGTCGTTTTTATTTTATTTTAGTTTTGGAGTCAGTTATTATTATTATTATTATTATTATGTTGGTATTTATGGTAACACTTTATATGAATTATTATTTAAGGGTTTATAAGGGGGTTTTATAACAACATGCATAAAAGCTTTCATGCAATACCTGACAAATAGTGAGACATTTTACCTTACATGTTATAAATGCTTAATAACACTTATTTAACATCAGAAGACTATACAAATACCATACTATAAAGTGGACATAAATGAAACCTTAGAAACCTATGTATATAAACTTGTGTGGTTCCATGTCCACATGTGGACATTGTATTTTGGCTTCGCTATACACAATGCATAATTTAAATTAATTTAAACTAACTGAATACTGTTCACAACACTCTAGACTGTCATTCAATGGTTAAACTTCTGGTGCACCGAGTCACATGACACAACAGCGTGACGTTGATTTCCATGAAGCGCTTCTACGGACACAGCAACAACAAAAGTGCCTCTGGTAAGAGACCTTTTTTCATTTAAATCTATTTGGGTGTAAAGACTAGAGTATCAAGTTTCATTTGATATGCCGCTTTAAAAAAAATATTAATTTTTTGCGTGTCAGCGTGCTGATGTAACACGTGGATATTGGGACATTATTCCCTCAAAAGTAGAAAAAGCATGTTTGTTATTTTGAATAACTTTCAACATTAACACATCTGTGGGTCATTTTGCTTCATTTTAATAATATATTTTTATATATATTTTATTTTGTTATCAATGTACATTATGGCTCCATTCATTACCATTTGTAAATGCATTCCTACTGTATATATTTACTATGCATTTTCACATTGAGAATAAATGTAAAAGCTGAAAAATTTTGTTTTCAGAGGATTTATATGAAGTTAGGATGAAAGTAAGGTGCATTTTAAACTGTTCTGAGACCAGTGCAGACAGACAGCACACTGGAGGTTAAGTCATTCACTAGGGAGCAAGGGTGCATCCTATAGCTTTCCTATGCAGTTAAGTGCATTCACTTCTAAAATCCAACCAAAAGTTCAGTTTCAGGCTGCAGATGATGTTTGCACTCAACAAGTTTGGCAGACATGGGACAATGATAATCAGTACATAGATTCAGAATTTATAATGCTAAATTTTATTTTAACATGTCAGTTGCCAGTGATTTGATAATGCTGGACATTACTTTGAATAAGAATGAATAATTCAGCTGTGCAGAAAATCAGCTGTAATATCTGTAACATCTCAAAAACATGAATAACCAACACTCCTGGAAACATAATAAACTATTTGATGAAAAAAATTGACTTTCTATTGCTTGGTATTATTTAAAAGTTCACAACATAGTCCCAATGTCCACATATTTGGACATCAATTTTTAGGAAAACTATTCGCTCTAAAAAATATATAATTTTTTTGTTTGTTTATTATGTGCTATTAGTTGCAAATCAAAAGGGAAATTAAAAATGTACACAGCAGTCACACTCGAGTCTCAGAAGGATAAAGATCACTATGATTTAACAGTCATCAGGCTTTATTATATGATATTCTGTATGCTGTGAATGAGCATGAAGACTTTATGTAACTAGGACTAGGAAAGTTGGGACAGCACTCGGAGTAGCACCATTCTTTTAACATCAACGTGGCAGAGAAAGTGTCTACACAAGTGAGTCAAGACAGTACAGTCATTGATATAAACATAAAGCGGACTGTAGCAAAATGACACAATCCCTCCTTTTAATTTCACTATAATAGTCTATTTTTGCTGCAAATCATGAATTAGGAAATGTTATGTTTTTGAACAACACAAGTATGAATAAGTGTATTTATTAAATATTTATAACATGTATGTTAAAATGCTCACTGTTTGGCTAGTATTGCATGAAAGTCACCCTTTTTATTCCTCTTGTCATAATTGCATATCAGTGATTTATAATGCATTTGTAAATGACTTATTAGTCATTAATAAAACCCTTTATAAACTCTTAAAAAAGGGAACATTAAAGTATTACTCTAGATTAACTGGATAAGGCACTTTATATTGGTTCTGATGGTGGAAAACCTATTAGACTGAGGTTATTATGGTCTTTCCCCATGCTGCATTTGCAGTGGATATGACTGCTATCAAACACAATTGGATAAGTGTTAATTAGCTTTCCATGTCACCATTACCTTTGAATGTTGGACCCAAGAGAGTACCTCCTATGCAGAGCTAACCAGGATGGCGAACAGCCTGGAAAACCAAACATACTGCTCTTCCCGGGACGGCAGTCCATTCCCTACCCTGCAGGCATACACACACATGCTACTATGAAGACTTGGTCCTGTCCCAGGTGTACAGGAATCTTTGGAGCTGCGTGTGGCTTGTCCTACTTCCTATACAGTGTGACTGTACCTTGCAGTGTGTGTGTGTGTGTGTGTGTGTCAGAATGTTGCGACAAAGATTGACCCATTTCAATATGCTGTTTTATATTTACCTGTAGTGTTCAACAAATATAGAAAAATATAATATACCTAGAAAGCAGGGTGGCTGATGGTTAATATAATACAGATATAATGTATGTACATAATGCAATTTAAACCTCAAGTCATTTTTGTTAATGATTAATATGCTGAGATTAGTCAATTTATTCCCCCAAAATTGTAAACAATGTTCTTTTTGTTTGAGCATCCTGACAAGCCCGACACAGCAACATTGACTTGTAACCAGCAACCAATGGCATGAGTTTGGGGCGGGACTATCTGTTTGGTTTGACTAATGACAAATGAGGGAAAACCTGTTTGAAACAAGTCATTGTTTTTGCATTATGATATAACTCGCTTCACTTATTAATTAGAGCAAATGAGACACAGCAAAATCCCCGGTGTAAAATGTACACTCCTGGTGTTTATATGGTTCTCACCCGTTGGTGTTAAAAACTAACACTGAAGCAGTGTTGAATCTACAGCAGATAATTAAATAAAGTAGATACACTCTCTGAGTGATGATTGATCATTAGTGATGACACCTGATGTTAACAAGCAGAGTCTACTGAAGGAAAGAGGAAAAAGAACAAGAAAACAAGAGAACAAACCAGCACACACCACAACAATTAAATCTGTCTTACAGCCACACAACATTAGATGTACATCAACCGCAAATAAAATATGTTCTTGGACAACAAATTAAATGTCTCAACATCTCACGGGAGAAAGCTTGAAAATGCTCAAAATACAATATTGCCATGTTCTATTATTATAAGTAACTTTGGAATTTTTTTTTTTTTTTTTTTCATGTGTGCAAAAGATTAGGAGTTAATAAAGCTTTAGCTTCATTTAGTGTTGCTGATTTTGTGTTATCATTATTTTATTTTTTATTTAAATATTTTATTTAAATGGTGATTAGTGTTATCTTTGGTTAGTCACTTGAACCTTATTCTGTATTATCAAGTACTCTTTTAACCAGTGCAATAAGATTTAATCAAAAGAAGTGTAATTGTATTGTGATGTGATGAGAGAGAATTCAATTAGCTGATCTTATTTTGAAAAGAGTCAGTTAGAAGTGTGATGCAATGATTCCATTTGATGGATGCTCACTGTAAATAAAATTAAAGCTATAATATTCATACTAATAGCAATAAACATGAAAGTTACTGCAACAGATATTTGTCAAGTTGAGCAGATACTGCCAGTGAAGGATGCAACAGCCGCTTATGAAAAAATAAATAAAACCTTTGCATAATTAGACATACAGTCATCAACACTCGGTGTACAAAACTCATCAATGGTGACAATCAACAAACTCATTTTTAGATCCATGCCGCAATGCATGCTGGGTGCCATTGTTGAGTTGTATACTATTCAAACACCCATAATGCATTGCGGCATGAATCTGAAATTGAGTTTGTTGATTGTCATCATTGATGAGTTTTGTATGGTGAGTCTTGATGTCTGTGTGTATCATTAACAGCATATAAATTATCTTTAAGAGACAGTTTCTGGTCACCTTATCACAGCATTGAATTCACCATTTTTATTCATGTTTTTTCATAGTATTTCTGAAATTCACAAGACTTTATTTTTAATGATGATACTTGAGATGAGATCTCATTTAAATATACCAGCTAACATCCAGGTGGATCTTCTCTATCCTCCAGTTTTGTATTTGAACAGCACTACACTGCTCTGCATATAATCAAGTTTCAGGTATCTAACCAAAGAGAGCAATAATCACCAAATTAAACAACAACATGACATCAGCAACACTAAATAGAGACAAAACTCTATTAATTCTCATTAAATAACTTTTCCAGACATATAAAACAAACATCCTCACTCAACATATTGAAAGATTGTTGTCTAATAACATATTTTATTTGCAGTTGATGTACATCTAATGTTGTGTGGCTGTAAGACAGATTTAATTGTTGTGGTGTGTGCTGGTTTGTTCTCTTGTTTTCTTGTTCTTGTTGTTTCTCTTTCCTTCAGTAGACTCTGCTTGTTAACATCAGGTGTCATCACTAATGATCAATCATCACTCAGAGAGTGTATCTACTTTATTTAATTATCTGCTGTAGATTCAACACTGCTTCAGTGTTAGTTTTTAACACCAGCGAGTGAGAACCATATAAACACCAGGAGTGTACATTTAACACTGGGGATTTTGCTGTGGAGATCGAACATTATGCTGCTGAAATCGGTCTGTGATTACCAAAATTTACACCACTGCCCCCAGTGGCCAAAGCTGGAAGTGTTGTTGAGGTGAAATGTCCACAGGGTGGCACTAAAACGAGTTGTATTTGTAGTTGTAAATTATGTTTATTGTCAACAGGAATGCATATTTTATTAAACCTACCCCCTAACCCAAACCACAACCCTGAACCTAAATGTCAGTGCAGTAAAATTGGTGTTAGGGTTTCCCCTCCTCAAAAGTCCCAATTTAGTCCAGGCTGATGGGGGATGGCGCTTGTCAATAATTTTGTAAATTGAGGTCGATTTCAGGGTACATGAACATTCGGAAGCAGTATGTTGATTTTTCAAGTGATTATGTTGTATTTAAACAATATTATTCAAAATTTACGATAAAACGTGAAAACAGAAAATATATCACATCCATTGATAAGATTGTTGGCAGTGTTGGATAGTTACTCAAAAAAGTAATCCACTACAAATTACTCTTTAAAATTGTAATCAGATTACTTAAATGATAATTTGCTGGAAAAGCAATTACATCACTTATTACTTTAATTTTAATACTTTTGGGTTTTTCTGCTCAAAAAAATTCAATTGTCTATATTTTCTCCTTGTTAATTTTTTAGTTGTCCCTTCAGCTGTCACATAAACACAAACAGATGTGCATATGAACATAATGTTTTAAATGTATTCTACAATATTATTTCAGAAATGTGTGTAATGTACTTAAAGTAACTTAAATGAAAGTCAGTAACTGTAATCTGATTACAATCATTTAATCAATCAATTTAATAAAGTGTAATGTGTTGAACCTTTTTTGACTTAAAAGTAATTAGATTGCAGTAATTAATTTGATTATCTGAATACAAAATAAACAAATTACTTTGTAATCCGATTTCACCCAAGACTGGTTGTTGGTAAATTCTGGATTTGAGAATAGGCACTAACGGTTTTCTAAGCAGATAATTATTAGTTTCTTTCTTTCTTTCTTGATGCTAAATTTATCCTCATCACTATTGTCTGCACCATTAAGGAGCTGTCGATGCAGAAATACAAAGGGGATTATGTTCCAGGAAGCCCAGAATTTAGATTAGCACTTTTTAGTTGCTTTCAGGCCAACATCAATTAACACCCGACCCCGAAATCAAACTTTACACGTGGCAAGATTAGACATGACAATAGCTGTATAAAGTGAGTCCAAGCGCAAAGCTGCCTCTACATCACCAAAGTCATTCTGCATGGAGGATGCGCAAACAGTTGCAAGCAGACTTCTGTAAGTGCTTCTCGTATCTCTCTCTCTCTCTCTCTCTCTCTCTCTCTCTCTGTGTGTGTGTGTGTGTGTGTGTGTGTGTGTGTGTGTGTGTGTGTGTGTGTGTGTGTGTGTGTGTGTTGCGCGTCGGACGTACGTCCCAGTTTTGGCACGGAGGATACAGTGTGTAGGAACCCAGCGCGTCCTCCGCTCTTACCAGCTCTTCACAGCGAGACGCACGATTCCAAAGGATGCTTCACCATATGCTTCTCTTAACCGCTGAGTTCGGAGTTTGGATGTAGGCGATCCTTCGGGCGCGGAGAGAGCTCTGAATTTGGATGCTTCGTTGGCACGGCTTTCTTTCCTCACCGGTGAAAAGAGATTGCGGGTGACGGTGAAGCGCGTCTTGCGCGCTGCCGCTCGATTTTCACGGTCTCTCCTCGGGACAGGACCTTCTGGAGAAGGGAAATGTGAAGAAGGTTTAAAGAATGGCATGTAAACATGGTTTCTGCCAAGAAGGAGATGGTGACTACGATGTACCCCACTTCTATTTCCACTCTCCTCTACTTTCTCTGTGTGACGGCTTGGTGAGTTCCAACTGGATCCGAGCGTTACGCATCGCACCTCTAGTTTTCACACTCTCGATTTAAACGTCTTGAGGTTACAAACGGCAAATTCATTCAATTCTGAACGCTTGATGCTATATTGAAAACAGAATACGAGTAATTTTCATGTGAGTGCGCATTGTACAGAGATGTTAAAATGCTTCAGTTTGCTCTGTGTTGTTTTTTAGCATAAAGAGAATATCTGGACAGATCAGAAAGGATGAGAAATTATATCCAGAAAATTTCACACGCATTCTTGACCGACTACTGGATGGATACGACAACAGACTACGACCTGGATTTGGGGGTACGTGCCAACATTTGAAAAAAAGCACTTCATTAAACCATTTAACGCACAGATTTGTCGCTTCTTGCTCAAAGCGAGCTTTCTCGTGTTTTTATGTAGTTTTCTTCGGTAGATCGCATGTTGTTTACTGATGGTCGATGTCCTTTGAGGGGAGTTGGTGTAAGCCAACTCCAAATGTCCTTTTGCTGCCCACTCTCTTTCTCTGCTCTCCACTTATTATTGGATTGGTGCATTTTGAACGTTAACGCGAGATTGGTTGTGTAATCGGGCTGAGAAAGCCGCTTAATGCACGTTTTAAGTAGGAAGGGAACAGATGTTCTCTTTGTGTGCGTAAACCGCGCTGATTTCCTACCGTCTTCTATCTTTTAAGAGAGTGCGCATAGGCACATAACCTGGTATTGGCAGCTACTGCAAATGATGCGCTGCTATAGTTGGTGGTCAGCAGTGAATGCTTTAGCTCCTGTTTTGTCTACTGTAGCCTTGTGCAACTTCAAAACTAACCCCAATGTGCATAGAAAGTTGAAATGACCCCAAAGCTTTAGATCTGCAATAAATGCACTTCTCTGTAAAAAGCGTGCAATTGTTCCTATTTCGATTTACCTGTAAAAATGATTTGCGTTGGTGTAGTCAGGTAGATTCAGTCATATATATATAGTATATACAGTATAATATATATATATATATATATATATATATATATATATATATATAGTGGCTTAACTAGGGAGGGGGCCCGAGGTTGGAGGGGGCCCGCGACGGCCGACCAAACCTCCGCCTCTCAAATTAATTTATTAGAGATGGTAGCACATTTTTTAAGTTCCCTGACAAAACATTTTCAGGGTTCATTGATAACATTAACAAACATTATTACATAATGCTCAACATCATCAAAGGGCTTTTAAATAATTACAAATGAAGGAAACTTCAATTCATATGTTTTGACTTCCTATAGAATCATATATGAATCTACATGAGCTGCTGATCTATAAATGATTATATAATGTTTATTTATGATTTATTAATGTAAGTTACTATGTGGTGGGGGGGGGGGGGGGGGGACTTCAAGACTCTCTGCAAACGTCATAGCTTCCGCTTTCCCTTTTTATCCTTTCATTTTTATTTATTTTTTTAACCCAAGAAATAAATAATCAAATCACTGTGGATTTCTATGCGTAATTCTGGGATGTGATTGGAGCTCTGGGAATGAACGCTGTTTTTTATGTAACTTTAGTGAAGAGGCAGAGAGCACATCTCACCGTACAGAACAGCACACCCACCTTCACATGACAAGAGCTCTCGAGCGGAGCTGGATCACACTGGAGGGGCTCCATCAGCTCTTACCTAGATGATGTAGGTTCACAGTTCTAGTAGGATCGCATGAGTCGCCCTTGCCAAAGAATATAGTGCTTGAGAGATAATAGATATCATGGCTTAGCTGCCTCTGGTCATTGGCCTAGTTGTTGTGGTCTGAAATAGGTTTGATTGTTGGGCCATAAGAACTTGAATTTGAAGAGATGCACTTCTGACTTTAGTGTACTAGTGGCAAAGTGTGTAATTATATGTTAACATACTGTCCCAGCAACACTGTCAGTGTTACCGAGTGGCATGACGTGGGACTATTTATTTGTCGACAGATAACCATTGGTCAGTGTTCTGGAAACTTGTTGAAAATAATTATTATTTTTGCAATTCTGTCTGTTGACGGTCTTCAGCCCAGGGTAGATGTGATAGGCTCCAGCAACCAATTTGCTGACTCTCATGTTGTTGTGGTTAACAAAAAGAGAAATTATGAAGAATCTCTATGCAGCTTTTCTTATATACACAATTCATAGTAAGGCTCTAAAATTAATATTCAAAGTTCGAATATTCGTCGAATTTAAGATGAAAATGCACATTCGACTGCAAAAATTGTGCATTCCAATTTTAGATATGTGCTTAGCACTGACGATGGCTTAAGGCCTGTTCACACCAAATCCGTGACAATTTTGCGAGATGGAAGGTCTATGTTTGCCGTACAAAGTGTTCATAAACTGCAACTATTTAGTTTAAGCATCTAATTTTTGGGGGTGTGTATCAGCTGCATGTCCAATGCCAGTGTCTTCCGGTTGATTCACTCCACCAATGCGCTGGATTGAGCAGCTGCAGCGACTCTGGAAAAATTACAAAAAGGTCTTATTTCATTGGCCAGTCAGTTTTCATCGCAGTCTGAAGAAAAAAATCTGAACACTCTCCATAAAAAAAACTTTGGATTGACGGCGGGCGATTTGTCAGACCCGATGTGAATAGTGTCATCAGAATCCATTGTTACTGTACAAAAGCTTGTTCGGAACGACCATTCGTACCGAAAAAACGGACTTGAACAGTGTGAACAGGCCTTTAGGTGATGGTCATTGGTCATTGCATCTTACTTTCTTATCCAACATGATCACACGGAAGTCTGTATGTTGCTTCCGAATGTTCCACAACCTGGCATCTGCCCCATCATGCCGAGTTACTGCCAAGCAACAACTCCCATAAGACATTTTTGCATTGGTTCAAACATGTTTACCTTCTCTTGGGATGTGATTGGAAGCGCATTGTTGCACCAGCATTGGAGATCACCTTCTCGTTCCACATTGAAACCTGGAAAGTAATAGTGTTCGCATGCTTCCAATTTCAATAAGGACAGTTAACATCAAGAAAAGTCAAACTACTATTTCCGAATTCACTGTAAGATCAGTCTGTTTTAGCAGCGTCTCGCAGCACAAGGGACCATTCACGCAGAACTGTTTTTGTGTTTGTGTCCATCCGCACTCTTTTCCCATTTTCTATGTTAACATGCGCTATACAGAAGTCTTTGATCGTTGTGCTGTTTTTCAGCATCTCACTTAGGAATGACAGGTATTTGGATACTGTGTAATGTAAAAAGAACATCAACTTTTAAAAGCATGTTTAGACACATGCAATCTGTTATATGCACTGCGCTGCATCTAGCTATTTTAGGACAAGAAAATGACCGGTCTGAACGGCCATTTAGCAGTGCATTTTAAAACGCTGTAACAAGTTAAAAGGAGTCAATTTGGAAAAGCACATCTCAACGTCCCCGCATTGCTTTTCTTTTGCGCTCCGTCTAGCATCCTATTTGAACGGCCCCAATTGTAGCACTGGGCTCAGATACATGCCGTTACTGCGGTGAGACAGAATCTGAGCAGCAAATACTGCTTCACAACCGAGTTCAACCGAATACCACTACTATCTGGGAATATTACTATCATACTGTAATTGGTGAAAAACACTGTGGTACTACCGGTATTTTGAAGCTTGAGTACCATGCTTTACTGTGGCATTGGTATGCTGTGCAACACTACCATAGAACTACCTACTGAAGCATTTATTTTCTTCTTTTACTTTTTTGCCAAAGATTTCAGTATATGAACTGGCTAAAAATCTTTTGATTTTATAATTTTATGCTCTTCAGTTTAAAATGAAGGACATTTTTTTAGGTAGCCCATGTTCTTTGCAATAAACAATAACACGGTGCTGTATGGTTTATACGTATTCACTGTGCCTTGTTTAGACTTCGGAGACAACATCAATTTAAAAATCTGTTGATCACTGACATCTAGTAGTTATTCACACAACTGATATAATGTCTTTATAATTTGAATTTAATTTGAATTTTGAATTTAAGTGAAAAAATCTAATTTTGTTTCTCTTTTTTACAGCCCTAATTCAAAGAGACAAAAGCACTATGAAAGTAGTCCACACTTGTTCTCCATATTTCACGTCTTCTGAAGCTTTGTGTGAGGAACAGACTAAAATTCAAGTCATTATTCACAGGTAATCTTCCCCTTCATCAATGTTCTGAAATCTCATTCAAGATACTGATGTGGCAGTTCAAATATTTAGAATGGAGAATGAGATTTGAGAGCTGATGAGAAAGATTTTCTGTGAAGAACATTTTAAATTTCAGTGTGTTCTTTACACAGAGTTATCATATGGCTTCATTAGACAAGGAATATAGCGCACAAGCTTCTTCCTTTTCTTTTCTTTTTTTTTTCCGCTCATTTTTAGAGTTTGGCAGCTGTAGTCACTATGAACTGTCTTTGTATAGAAAAAAGCTGCATAAAGATTCTTCAAAAATTCTCCTTTTGTGTTCCACAGAAATGTAATAATCCATGTATTCAGAAGAATATGATAGGTGTGGATGAGAAACAGATCAATATTTAAGTCCTTTTTTACTATAAATCTCAACTTTCACTTTCACATTCTTCCTCTTTTGTTTTTGCCGATTTGCATTGTTCATGCATATTGCCACGAACTGGGCAAGGAGGAGAATTTATAGTAAAAAAAAAGGACTTAAATATTGATCTGTTTCTCACCCACGCCTATCATATCACTTCTGAAGACATGGATTAAACCATTGGAGTTTTATGTATTACTTTTATTCTACTTTTATGTGCTTTTAGCAGCTTCAAAGTTTTGGTGACCATTCACTTGTATTGTATGGACCTACAGAGCAGAAATATTCTTCTGAAAATCTCAGTCTTTGTCCAGCAGAAGAAAGTCATACACATCTGGGATGGCATGAGGATGAGTAAATGACGAGAGAATTTTCATTTTTGGGTGAATTAACCCTTTAACTTTCATATGTTTCTCTTAAAATTCCTGAGGTGAAATAAAAATAGACAGAGTTAAGGCAATTGTTGACATACAGTGTGAGTATAGAGCTATACAATTAATGCAGATAGCATAGCGCAGATAATTTGGTCTTGGAAGAGTTATAAGATGATGAGAAATGTTTGAGTTCATTCAGTATTGAAATCTCTGAAGTTTGATCTAACAAATCTGATCGTGAGACATTGTTGAGATCTTTTCTGAAACCCTAGAGGAGATATGTGTGAGGTTACTAGGGTTTATTTCTCAGAAGAAAAATCAGCTTTATGCTGTCTAGAAGAGACAACTGAGATATTCAAGAGGTGTCTCTTGTGATGGTGCTGTGTACTGTACTGAGTGAGATTTTGCTTGTCTTTCATATTTCTGCCGGATTCATGGTTGTCAGCTGTGAAATATGTTTTAAATGTCTTTTAAATGACAGATAATACATTTTCTTTGAGTTGGACTGAAGGCACTTCACTCCCAAGGGATTTACTCCAGCATCCATCAGAGAGTCTCAAGAACATTAGGAGTTCACCTCCCATGAGTTCAACCTATGAGATGTTTCAATGATTAATCATGTGATTTAGAGTTTTGATTTCATTAACGTTAAAGTCAACATGAAATAAAGATTGTATGGTCTTTATTGTGCATGATTAATCAGCGCACATTATTCCAATTTATTCTGGTATGATACGGCCACAATTGAACTGATTTCCAACTGACCCTCTATACATTTTTGTTCTCATTGAATTTCCAGTATGACTCTGAAACATTAATGTCACATTAGGGAAGGAAAATGAGAATGATGTTTTATGTTGACTTGCAAGTAAAGCAAAAAACGCCATCAATTCTGTAAAATGGAATAGTTTCTTTCACATTTAGTAGTGGTCATATAAGTGTATGTCACATATTCCCTGATTTTTTGCTTAGACTTTTATTTTGAAATTCTTGTTTAGTTCCTGTTTCCTGTGTTTTGTAGTCCTTTGTAGTTTCATTTTATGATTGGTTTTCCCCTGATTGTTTTTCCCAGGTGTTCCTCGTTCCCTTGTTTGCCCTTGTGTATTTAAACCCTTGTATCCCTTGGTTTCTTTGTCAGTCTTCACATGTATTGTCATGTTCTGTACCTGGTTCCCTGTGTTTTGTTTTCATTTCATTCTGAGTTACCTTGTTCATCTTTTGTTTACATTAAAAGCTGCATTTAGATCCTCCACCCTCGCCTGCCTCGTTACAGAAAGACTGACCTAAAATGGATTTAGCGGCTCTGCTCCTTAAACAAGGGGACCGTCCAGTTGAGGAGTTTTAGAGCTAGCGAATGTAGTGCACTATCCATACCGCTATCTGTTGGTTTTCTTCTGGTCCGGTCTGAATAGTGCACTGAAGGAACTAATGCCTCCAGCTGATCCTCACTGGACACTCTAATTCTCCAAATATGTGGAGAAGGCTCTGGAACTTTGTGGTTCCCTTTACACAGTGGATTATGATGAACCCCGGGCCAAAACCTGCATCTTCGGCTCCCTTGCTCCATGCCTCCCACGGATCCCTTGCTCCATGCCTCCCACGGATCCCTTGCTCCATAGCCTCCCACGGATCCCTTGCTCCAAGCCTCCCACGGATCCCTTGCTCCAAGCCTCCCACGGATCCCTTGCTCCAAGCCTCCCACGGATCCCTTGCTCCAAGCCTCCCGCGGCCCCTTGCTCCAAGTGGCCCCTTGCTCCAAGACTTTCTCAGCCCCTGTCTCGAATCCTTATATGACCCCTGTCTCCAAGTTGATTTGCCACTGATGTCGGTGCGTAGGGCCATGAAGACCCTACCTCACAAATTGTCAGCACCCATGCCTGCCACGGCCAACGAGCCAGCGCCCGCGCCTGCCACGGCCAACGAGCCAGCGCCCGCGCCTGCCACGGCCAACGAGCCAGCTCCTGCCACGAACCAAGTCTCTGCCTAAGTTCATGACCACGGAGGTCGTTCCCGAGTCTCTGCCAGTGTTCATGACCACAGAGGTTGTCTCCGTGTCTCTGCCAGTGTTTACGACCACAGAGGTCATTCCCAAGTCTCTGCCAGTGTTCACGACCACAGAGGTCGTTCCCGAGTCTCTGCCCATGCCCACGACCACAGAGGTCATTCCCGAGTCTCTTCCCATGTTCACGACCATGGAGGTTGTTTCCTAGTCATCCAGGACTCTTTGTGTCGAGCCTCCCACAGCTCCGCCTTCCATGGCTTCACCCCTCGAGCCTCTCCTGGCTCTGCCCACAGAGTCTTCCATGGCTCCGCCCGCTCCCCCAGAGACTATTCCTCCAGCGGCTCCGCCCGCTCCCCCAGAGACTATTCCTCCAGCGGCTCCGCCCGCTCCCCCAGAGACTATTCCTCCAGCAGCTCCGCCTGCTCCCCCATAGACTCCTCTTCCAGCAGTTCTGTCCACCTTTCCAGAGACTCCTCTTACAGCGGCTCTGCCGCCTGACCCAGTCCCTGTCCTGCGGCTGCCTCCCAGGCCTCCTGACCCAGTCCCTGTCCTGCGGCTGCCTCCCAGGCCTCCTGACCCTGTCTCGGCCCTGCGGCTGCCTCCCAGGCCTCCTGACCCTGTCTCGGCCCTGCGGCTGCCTCCCAGGCCTCCTGACCCTGTCTCGGCCCTGCGGCTGCCTCCCAGGCCTCCTGACCCTGTCTCGGCCTTGTGGCCGCCTCCCAGGCCTCCTTACCCAGTCCCCACCTTGAGGTCATCTCCTTGGTCTCCTGGCCATCTGCCTGATCTGCTCTGGTCTCCTTGGTTTCCTGGCTGTCTGTTTGATCTGCTCTGGTCTCCTGGCCATCTGCCTGATCTGCTCTGGTCTCCTTGGTCTCCTGGCCATCCGTCTGATCTGCTCTGGTCTCCTTGGTCCTCACTCCCACCGGCTCTTCCTCGGTCTTCCGAGCCCCCAGCTCCACCTCAGCCCTCTGAACCTCTGGCTCCAGCTTGGTCCTCCGAGACTGCAGTGTCACCCTGGCTCTCCATTCCACAGGCTCTGCCTTGGTCTCAAGCCTCCCTGTCTTTGCCTTGTTCCTCTGCTCCCCTTGTCCCTTGTGCCCCCTTGAACTGGCTGTTTCCCCTTTCCACCTACACCCCATGGACAATTTTCTTTGTGGAGCGTCTGGAATCTGCTCCTTAATGGGGGGCTCTGTCACGTATTCCCTGTTTTTTGCTTATTTTTATTAAAAGAAAATCTAGTTTAGTTCCTGTTTCCTGTGTTTTGTAGTCCTTTGTAGTTTCATTTTATGATGGTTTTGCCCTGATTGTTTTCCCCAGGTGTTCCTCGTTCCCTTGTTTGCCCTTGTGTATTTAAGCCCTTGTTTCCCCTGGTTTCTTTGTCAGTCTTCAAATGTATTCTCATGTCCTGTACCTGGTTCCCTGTGTTTTGTTTTCATTTTATTCTGAGTTACCTTGTTCATCTTTTGTTTACATTTAAAAGCTGCATTTAGATCCTCCATCCTCACCTGCCTCGTTACAGTATGGTTATAGTTTAATGCTGAAACAGTGTTGAGATGCTTACAGTTCTTGTGTCCATTCAGGTCCAGTGACGGAAGTAAAGACAGATATTTACGTCACGAGTTTCGGCCCAGTGTCCGATGTAGAGATGGTGAGTGCTATGAGATATTTGTGATTGTGTGAACAGGTTGGATTGTGGTGGTTTTGAGAGTGTGTGTATGCATGTATGTGTGGGATGTTACAGTTAGTGTACAGGAGCATCTGTTATGTAAGGTGTCATATTTGTCCATATATATATTAGGCAGAATGCCATTTAAATCAATGCGAGGAGCTGTTACCTGCTTAGAGTGAATTAGATACTGTGAGGTACAGTTTCAAAATTGACATTTGTTATTGAATCAACAGTTTTGGCAGGGATAATACTCTGGGAACAACTTAGGCTTCAGCACTTCGCTCATGTGCATAACTGTGACCAACTCTCTAGTATCTGCCTCATATTGCAACTGCTACACTTATTTGAATGTGTTCAAGGAATAGTTTATCCAAAAATGTTGACTGGCATATTTTTCTGAACCCATCAAATTTAATGTATTTTTGAATCACAAAAGAAGATATTTTGCAGAATGTACTGACTGTTTTTTCCTCACAGTGAAAGTCCTGCTCCAAAGATGACAAAAAAACACCATAAAACAATTTATCGCTCTATTCCAAGTCTTCTGAATCCAAATGTTCCCCTCCGTCTTAGCTCTCAAATGTCCTTAGTGCTTACGTACTTTCAAATATGTTGCGACAGGACACATCAAAGCATGTTTGACATCAATAATCATTATTGACACAAGAATCAATAAAATCTGGCTTCATTTAACTTGCCAAATCTTGACATGCCATATTTAAGTGTGTACACATGAATGAGATTTGAGATCTACGGTGGGGGAAGATTTTCAGTTTTTCAGTCAGAACGTTCTGGAAAACTTCTTTTGTGTTTCATTTGAGTTACGGGAAGCATATGGCTTTGGTGAGTAAATACTGACATCATTTTCATTTTGGGTGAATAGAGTAAATCTTATTATTTATTTATTTAGTTAGCTATTTCTTACTTTAAGGATTAAAGGGCAACCATGAGAGGAAGCATTTATTTGTCTACCTGTCAGTATTGTCATTAACAAAAACAAAAAACAAACAAAACAAAAATGTCCATGAATCGACTGAAATTATTTTCTTATTGAAAGTAATTAAATTATTCACATATATCAATATTTTCTGAGAAAGAGCCCAAATAACAATTTGTTAAATAGTGTGTGTGTGTGCGCGTGTGTGTGCGCGTGTGTGTGCGCGTGTGTGTGCGCGTGTGTGTGCGCGTGTGTGTGCGCGTGTGTGTGCGCGCGTGTGCGCGTCTATACAATATAGATAGATAGAAAAAAAATGTAAATACACAAAACAAATTTCTAGGGCTGTCAATCGATTTGATTTTTTTTAATCAAATGAATTGCATGTGATTATTGAATTAAATTAATCATATATATCAATATTTGCTGAGAAAGACCCCAAATATTTCAAATAATTCAGACTGTAAAACTAACTAATACAAATTTGTGAACCACAAATTAAAAAATGATCATACATTAAGTTTATGACACAGTGTATTATAAAATTTAAAACCTTTATAAACTGCCTTTTATTAAAAATAAAAATGCCACTGAATAGTAATAACACTAAAAGCTCTGGGAAATGTAGCAGATTTAATGAGTTCAGTTAACGCATTAACTTCGGTAGCTTTAAAATACTGAATATACTGACAAACTAAACTGAAACTAACAGTAATAACAAAAACGTATCTAAATTGGAAGGACAAATTGTAATTAAAATAAAATGAAAAATTCAAAACTATAATAAATCTGGACTTGGATGGTGTTTGAATTATTTTTTTATTTATTTTTGTGACAGTGACAGCTTTGTCTCTTGTTGGATCTGAGAGACTGGTGTTACCTGTGTGCTGTTTACTTCTCTATATTCTGTATGTTTTCTGTCATGAGTACAGGTTACATTTTGTGCTGTTTTTGAATCGGGTAGCTGGTCTGGACTGTGTACAACACTTCCATATCTGTTTTCTTTCAGGAGTACACAATGGACGTGTTCTTCCGCCAGACATGGGTGGACAGACGGTTAAAGTATGATGGTCCGGTGGAAATCCTACGACTAAATAATCTGATGGTGACTAAAGTCTGGACCCCCGACACTTTCTTCAGGAACGGCAAAAGATCCGTGGCTCACAACATGACGGCACCCAACAGACTCTTCCGGATCATGAAAAACGGCACCATCCTGTACACCATGAGGTACACATAAAAGAGACTGAATGACTATGCAGGGCCAGCCTATGGTTTGTGGGGCCCTAGGCGAAATCATGAAAATTGGCCCCACCAGTGTAAATATTGTCATAACCTTAAAACATCCATAGAACCACTGCAAACATGACGAGTGGGTTTTATTTTATTTTATTTTTTTAAAGAGAAAGCACAAAAAAAAAAAAATTTGTCACTCTATATAGTTTGGTAGATGACAAATAACCAAGAACTTCTTTTTTTCCCAACATGAAGATGTTAGGTTAAAATCTAAATTAATGTATAAGGTAATGTGTGCATTTTAGGTGCTGTGACAAGTCAGCATTTCTTCACTATTTCAAGTTTTCCACCAATTTAATCACCTTCATACTTTTTTATTTATTAATTTTTTTAGAATTACAAATAAACTAGTTTCTCAAATAATACAAGTCACGGAAACTGCAAGTATAATAACTACAGGGTAACACTTTACAATGATGTTCTATTTGTTAATATTTTAATAAATGCATTAGGTATCATTAACAATGAATAATATATTTTTTTACAGCATTTATTAATCTTGATTAAAGTTTGTTTATAAAAATATAAGAAATACAGTTGTTTATTGTTTGTTCATGTTGGTTCATATTTAATGTTAACAGAGTATACAACTTTTAAAGTTAAAAATGCATTAGGTTATGTAGAAATAAACATTAACCAAGATTATGTATTGTTCATTGTTAGTTCATGTTAACAAAAACAACAATATTGTAAAGTGTTACCCATTACAGTATACAAGATAAGAAAATGTTGTTTAAAAGTCACACACATGCTTGAAATTATGTCAACTACCCACCTAACTATGTGTAAATGTTTATTTAGTGCAACAAAATCGACAGAAAAAAAAAGTGATTTAAAACATCAGTGAAAATCAGGTAGCTACAGCAATGTGGGGAAACATAATGTAGGCCTGTAAATAAAATAGCATATTTTAAATACGTCCTAAAAATACCACCTCAAAAAATATGTGTGTGTGTGTGTATGTATGTGTGTGTGTGTGTATATATATATATATATATATATATATATACATACACAAGTAAACATACCTCTTAAAGCACATATATTTACATATAGGACACCTTGGTTATTTTACTGATTAATTGTTCATATTTTCACTTTGTGTGAGTTTTATGCATTTTTATGTTGGCAGTGTCTGAATTCCTTCCCCAGATTATTCTTGACCAAACGTGACAAGCTCTTTGCTTTTGACATGAACTGTTTCTTAAATCCGTTGAACAAAGTACATAAGCCTCAAAGACTCAAATAGCCACAAAAAATATTTTTCGTTCCTTATTTTTTGCATTTCTCTCAGGCGTGAGCATTATTCAGCAAGGTGTGTGATCTGATAAGCGGAGCTCAACTCCCCGTAATGCATTGCGATATGAATAAATTATGCAAATTACTGTGTACTGCACATAGCTTTAATGTTTGCTGATTTTATATACACTGCTGTTATTTTAATTGTTGCAACTTTCAGTTATTTGTCGTTTGGTGATTATTCAGAGCTCATCTTATACTTAATATATTGTTTTTGGTGATCACCAAATGATCACCATTGTGATTTGTATGGTAAATGATGTGGTCTGCTCGCGGTTGTTGCAATGCTTATTCTGTGGACTACTTGAAACCACAGAGGATTTCAAAATAAGTTATTTATAGTTCTCAACATATTCAAGACATGAACAGGAGCTATGTTTTGCAAGGCCCCCCAGAAATGTAGGGGCCCTAGGATGGGCCGGCTCTGCTACTATGGCAGGCTATTTGATGGTGGGTGACCATAATTGCCCTACATATTTTGCTAGTTCTAGAGCAACATTCCTGGCCAAAAAACAAAGACCTAACACTATCCTCAACCCAAATCATCACTACCCCTAAAATGATTGGTTAAAATGCAGGTTATCAGGCCAAGCTGGTCTACAATACCAGAGAAGAGCTATCCATTAGCATTCCCATTTATCTCAATGTCAGTTGCTAAGCTGGTGCACGCAGCCCTGGCATTTCAAGACTTGCTTGTTGCCATCTTTGTTTGTCAGAATACACATCTAGTTTTTTTTGGCAGCATCATGGTGTAATTCTGGCATCTAATTGCCGAAGCTAACCAACCAAATACGAACTCCTTGACCCTATTATTAAACTTTCAGTAACATCAGAGGGAAATTATAGGTTGACAAGAATGTTTCTAAGCCCCTTCCCCAACAATGACCCTAACTACATCATCAAATTGATTAATATGAATGTTTTTCCAGTTAAAACAAGCATGTTGATCCAGGAGCATGTTTTCCTTGGTAGGGCATGTTCCTGGAACAACATTCCTATCATCCAATTGGATTTCTGGGTTAGATTAAAGGGTTAGAGGGTAAGGGTTATGGGCTTATTCACCATTCTTTTTAACCGGTAGGGGTAGGCTATGGTCAGGGTCAGGGGTAGGGACCGGGTTTGGACCATGTTTCTTGTACAGAAACATTGAATTCTATTACAGGACCAGTAAAAGCTGCTGATCCAGGAATACGTCGTACTTGGCAAAATCACAGTGATTATTGGCAGACATCAAATCCTCACCATGTTTAATAATTTTTGTGTGTTTTTTTTTCCACAGGTTGACGATAAGTGCCGAATGCCCAATGAAACTCGTAAATTTTCCGATGGATGGCCACTCCTGCCCGCTTAAGTTCGGCAGCTGTGAGGATTATTTTTTATCTATGCTTATTCTTAAGAGCCTTAACCAATTTTCACCCGCCAAAACTAAGAATGATTTGAGGATTTGAGTCAAGGAAAGACTGGAAAATGACAGTGTATTGAAATGAAGTAAAGAACATTACTTGAACCGCCTCATGAATACGACTTAAATAATCCTTGCTTTTAAAAGGGATTTATCTTCTCCTTATTGCCGGATGACTAAACAACTCATACAGTAAACAGAATAGATTTAGTTTTCTGGGGATTTTATGGTTTGAGTTTTGAAGGAATGGAGGCCAATTAAGCATAACTTGTGAAGTTATGAAATTGTTTAGAATAATGGTAACACTTTACAATGAGGTTCCATTTGTTAACATTAGTTAACAACATTAGTTAACATAAACTAACAATGAACAATACTTTAAAGCATTTAATAATCTTTGTTCATGTTAATTTCAACATATATTAATACATCGTTAAAATAATTTTTTTTATTTATTAACATTAGTAAATGCACTATGAACTAACATGAATTAACCATAAACAATTGTATTTTTATTAATTAACATTGACAAAGATTTATAAACGTTGTTAAAAAGATATTGTTCATTGTAAGTTCTTTATACCTAATGCATTATCTAATGTTAACGAATTTAACCTTTTTGTAAAGTGTTACCAAAATATTTTATGCACCAGTTATCGGTGGTCCTGTAATCTCATTGTATACGCAGCATTCCAAGAGTGCTGATATTGTGTATAAAAGCACTGGGGCGCTTCAAGTTTGCATCAGTCTGCTTGTTGGTGTTCGTGGTATTCCAGATTAGCTGCCAATCTGTGTGTTGCTCAGCATCACGCAACAGTTGATTCTGCTGTTGTTTCGTTTGGAACTATTTTTGTTAGACGAGCAACAATTTTACTTGCTTTACTCGCAATTTGTGCAAAAGTGAATAAAAGTTGTTGTAGCGCCTCTCATGTCATTTCACAAGGAAGCTGCTGCGAAAAGTATAATACAACAAACCACGTAAAAATCATTTTGCAAAACTATAGGTATAGTAAGGTGACTCTTTGAGACCAGATTGATTGAAATACTCACAGCACATTGAATTGTGAGCAGTTAATGAATAAGATGCATGTTGTTGCATTGAAATACTGTGTGCAAAAGCGACTCAACTATTTAGTAAATATGCTCATAGATTTATTTTTGGCAGAGGGTATTTGCACTAAGTGCAAATAGCGAAAACATACTTTCTACACCCCTGATTAAATTCTAACATACAGTATATGGGCATCACTGCAGTGTGTAGAGTCCCACATAAACTCTACACCAAACCCTAACCTTCGCTTACAAAAATTAGCCATTGTTTTACTACAGTAACCATAGTATCACCATATTACTTTAGTAACACCATGATTAATTGCATTAAAACTAAGGCTTCTGCCAAAAAATATACAATATTACTATAGTAAAACCATGGTTTATTTTACCTAGATCAAATCTTTCTCTCAACTCCCCGACCTCCACCGTGAACAAATCACTATGAGGAAATCATCCTTTATAAAAAAAAAAATGATTTATTACAAGTAGTAATAAAGGAAACTTTAAGAGTGGAGACAGGAAAGAGGATGGGAAAAAGTGGGACAAAAGGTGAAATCTAACCCGGGTCATCCGCACAAGAAAATCACATCCACACCATCGTTACATCGCAAGTTACTGTAGCAACACTTGGGGCGCGGCTTGTCTTTATAAGTGTTTCCACCAGACTATTGGAGTGCAGATAGTCGCGCTGTGTGGCAGTTGCTAGTAACACCTACTGCAAATATTCACTTGTTTATTTTATCATATGTTGGCACACTCCATGTCGAATTCATAACATGATTTTTTTTTTCTCTAGAAAGAAAGTGTAATGATCACCACAGTACCTTTAGAGATCTCAGAAACAACTACTTTCCATGTGGAGAGATTATTTTTCCCTCAGAGTGTGTAAATACAGAATTGGTTCATATTTTAAAAACTGAACAAAATCTCCATATCAGCAGCATCGTTCACAACAGTTGGTCAGCAAAAATGAAAATGAAATCACAAAAAGAAAGTACAGGAAAAGACAGAAAAGAGGGTCTAATCTCAAATGGGAGTATGCGGCCGGTGGGGAGGGCTCTTTTATGGAGGCTGATGGGTGATCTGAAGATATAATCAGTCCAGAAAGCTCCTGCTGGTAGATTGTGACATTGTGATGAAGGACGTTCACAATGTTGTGGTATTTTAGCGGTGGGTGTGTTAATGTGCTGACAGATCACTCTCTCTGTGTCTCTCTATCTTCATTGTCTTCTTATACTTGCCCTCTCTCTTGTCCTGAGGGGGAAGGATCTAGACAGAGCGCTGTTCGTCCCCTGTAGAGAAGAGAAGGTCACCACAGTTTTCCCTTCTGCCCCGGGACAGTTTAGACCTATAACAGCTCTCGTTTTCATTTTACCCTCTTTCCTTTGTGTTCTGACACAGTTTTCTGCTGTTCTCAGCTCTGTTGATCTCATTCTTCTGTATTCGTTTTTTAGTGGTGTTTGCTCAGGCATCACTATTACTATTGCTTATACTTTAGGCTAGGAATGCTAACAAACCCCTTACCCTGCATTAAACTCCAGCCCACATTTGTGTGTTACAGACATGAATGATAGCTCAAATTGTGCAGCTAGTTGTGGAGTGATCAGATTTATGACTCTTGCCTGGAGGATGATATAATGGGGAAAATCATCTCACAGACATACATTGAAGGAGGAACCCAAGCCATATCTAGAGTTCACAGAGACTTGGAGGTGGCATATTTTGTCCTGGACAAGTTGATGATTCTCACAAAACCTGTCAAGACAATGTTATGGTCATATTTAAACCCAAGTCAATAATAATAATAAAAACAAATAATAATAATTATTTTTCATAAAAAAAAATAAGCCAATATTTAGGATCATTAATATTATTTGCATTGTAACATTACTGTATTTTCAGAACACTTAAACACATTTTAACCTCCATATTGCATTGCTCTAACATGTTTGGACTTTTAACATTTACTTGCCCCATTGTTTTCAATGATGATTCTTATTACTGTAACATGGTAATTTTTTTTTGACTGTATTATAAATATAAAAAAGATGTTATACAATTTATCAGTTTATTAATTATCATTTATTAAAATCAGCAAAAGTAAAAAAAAGTAGTACTATGATACATTTAAATATCTTTTTTTTTTTTTTTACATTGTGGTAATGAGAATATCATAATGAAAATCTTTTGAGAGTTTGTAAGGAGTATTTGCTGAGATGAGACGGGAGACGTTGGATCCAATTGCAGGCTTTTAATGAAGATGATGAAAGTGAAACAAAAACATGAACTGACAAAGAGGGAACAAAACTAGAGGGTATTTATACACACACAAGGGCTATTAAGGGAATGGAGAACAGGTGAGAACAATGGGGAACAGATGGCAGTGATGAGGGTAGTGCATTATGGGAAATGTAGTCCGGGGGAAACAGAACACAGAGGACAAAAACCACTTCAAAATAAGAGTCCTTGGAAACACGAGGGAAGCACTGTGACATAACCCCCCCCCCCCCTTAAGGGGCAACTCCTGGCTTTAGGAAGGGAACGGGGTTCGGCGGTCTGCCTGCAGGAGGTGGAAACTTAGGGAGTGGAGCCATAGGTGGATCCAGAGGTGGAGCAGCAGGGGTAGGGACTTGAGATCCCAATGGCAGAGCTGGAGATGGGTCCGGAGACGGAACGGGCAGAGCAGTCGAAGGAGGAGTCACAGGATGAAAAGCAGGCGGAGCCACAGGAAGAGCCGGAGTTTGAGAGTCAAGAGGTGGAGTTGCTGGAGGATCAAAAGCTGGACACTCAGGAGAAGGACCCGGAATGGGGTTGGGCAGAGCCACAGGAGGATGGAGGATATGGGTCTTGAGGAGGAACCGGAGGTGGAGCAGGTGGAGCCACAAGAGGATCGGGGATTTGAGAATCAAGAGGTGGAGATAGTGGTGGAGTGGGCTGAACCATAGGAGGTGGAGTTTCAGGGGGTGAGGGTGGAGCCATGGAAGATTCTGAGGGTAGAGCCGAGGGAGGCTTGAAGGCAGGCAGAGCCAAGAGAGGCCTGAGGGGTGGAGCCATGGAAGACTTTGAGGGCGGAGCTGTTAGTGACTGGGAACTGACCTCCGTGGTCGTGAGCCCTGGCAGCCAATGGGGAACGATCTCCGTGGTCGGAAGCCCTGGCAGCCACTGGGGAATGACCTCCGTGGTCGGGAGCCCTGGCAGCCACTGGGGAGCAGGAGCCCTTCTTCTCCTTCTCCGCTTCCGGACTACCATGAGCACAGCTGTGGGAGGCTCGAAGGGCGGAGCCGTGGTGGCCTCCCCCGAAAATTCCACTAGGGCTGAAACAGGCGTGAATGCTGGCTCATTGTTCGTGGCAGGCACGGGCGCTGGCTCGTTGGTCGAGGGAGGCTTGGAGCAAGGAGCCGTGGATGCAGGTTTTGGCCCGGGGTTCCCGCCATAATCCACTGTGAAAGGGGAACTGCAAAGTTCCAGAGCCTTCTCCACATACTCACAGAATGTCCAGTGAGGATCAGCCAGAGGCATCAGTTCCTTCAGTGCACTATTCAGACCGGTCCGGAAGAAAACCACCAGAGAGCGGTCAGGATAGTGCACTAAATTCGCTAGTTTTAAAAACTCATGGACGTGATCCTCAACTGGACGGTCCCCTTGCTTGAGAAGAAGAATTCTGACAGCCGCTAGATCCATGTTGGTCAGTTCTTCTGTAAGGAGTAGTTGCTGAGATAAGACGGGAGATGTTGGATCTAATTGCAGGCTTTTAATGAAGATGATGAAAGTGAAACAAACAAACATTAACTCAAATAACAACAAACAAGAACTGATAAAGAGGGAACAAAACTAGAAGGTATTTATACACACACAAGGGCTAATGAGGGAATGGAGAACAGATGAGAACAATGGGGAATAGATGGCAGTGATGAGGGCAGTGCATTACGGGAAATGTAGTCCAGGGGGAAAAAGAAGACAGAGGACAAAAACCACTTCAAAATTAAAAAAAGAGTCCTTGGAAACACGAGGGAAACACACTGTGACAGAGCTGGGGGATTAAATGTGTGTAACTGCCATGGAAATAATGTCACAATTAAAAAAAAAAAATCTTAATGGCCCTAAAAATAAGCTTCAGTGTAATTTTTTTTAAATATAATTTCCTCTTTGTTTCTTTTGATTTTGGAGTAAAATGGGACCAAAAATGGGTTCTTCTTGAAAGGTTTTTGTGAGAATCATGTACTGAAATTGAACCTTGTGTTTCATTGCTACCTTAAATATTTTAATGTAAAATCAAAGTGGTGCCAAACGTACAACTTGTAGTATTATTGTAAGATCATTGCACTTTTTCAACCACTTTTAATTCATTTAATGGGGCACTCAGTAACTTTTTTGATTGTGTAATCTTGGATTTACAGTGATACCTAGCGGCGTTGATGCAGCATTCAGAATCAATCATTCAAAATCATTATTTTTCAGTTACGGAGGCCATTGTAGAAATTCACTATTCACAGTGAGTCATGATTCATTTAATCCATGAGTGAAAGTGTCCAATAACAGGGCAGTTTCTGAGATTAAGCGAGTAGTATTCAGCTGGTTATGTGATTCTAAAACTGCAGCCCCCATGAGGGCACCCCCGCCCCATGTAGGATAAAACAGCATTTTATAAGGTTACTGATACTGATTACTGAAGTCTTTATCTCATGTGAGTGGTCATGATTTTATACATATGTTTAAAAATTACTATTCATTTCTTTTAGGGTACAACTTTTTAATGAGGGAAAAAATGCACCTTTAATATAATTACTGATAAAGAAACTCTGAAACGTTCAAATATTCAAAACACCTTAGCAGCTGCATAGCAACACACTGGCAACCACCCACAACACCCTAAAACTGTGTCTGCAACTTTTGCAATGGCAAACACCACTCATGTTTTCTTCAGAAAATGAAAAGATCTAGTTTATAATCATTTGCGGTGTTCAAGAACCTAGCCAGCTGCATATGGAAGCAGTATTTTAAGGCATCATAAGCAAACTTCTGACATGTAGACTGCTCCAATTATGGCAGAATAGCTATGCCTTCAAATATACCTGATTTTAGCCCATTTCTAAGACAGGACATATCCTTCATGGTGAAAAATATATAAAAAATTGTGGACAAGCCAAAAGAGAGATGCTGATTATAAATAAGTTCATATTTCATTCAATACTGAAAAGTATAGCTAAAAATAGTTTAATGTAATTAAAAATGTGACAATGGGTCTGTCCCAAAACCTAATGAGTGGCCATGCTACCTACTAACAACGTTCACAGCTTCTATGACATGTAACCTCATTCTGTAAGTAACTAATTTGGACCCTCTACATAGGCAGCAACTCTGTGTACCATATAGCACTTCTCTCACAAGGAGCACAGGAAAGGAGCTTATTTTACCCAATATTTGTGTTTAATGTGTTTCTATGCTTTTTAGAATATCAAGGCATTAGCTTAGCAACGTGCTAATGTCAAACTCCACAGAAATCAATTGTGAGTCGAGTCTGTTGTGCTGACTGCTGTGCGGAGTTGCTGCCTTTGTAGAGAATCCCAAATCGGTCACTTAGGAGGTCCTGTAAGGATGCTGCCTATGTAGGCAGTGAGTCAGCTCAGTTAGAGCAGAGAGTCTTGCTTTACTAAAATGTCTCTTTCTCCCTCTTGGTTTTTATTCAAGATCCCCTGAATAATTCCGTCATGCCCAGCTTGACTTTTGGATCATATGCAGAAAACCTGCTTCTTAGTGTCTCCCTCTCTAACTCTCTCTCCATCTCTATGGGGTTGTTAGTTGGTGTCTTAGAAACCCTTTCACCGCTTTATTTCCCAGAGTGTGGGGGTTCAGAAACAGAGATGGAGAAAGAGACGGCATGGAGGATATACATTTGTGCTCAAAATTTGCATACCCTGGCTGAAATTGAGAAATTTTGGCATTGATTTTGAAAATATGACTGATCATGCAAAAAAACTGTCTATTATTTAAGGATAGTGATCATATGAAGCCATTTATTATTATATAGTTGTTTGGCTCCTTTTTAAATCATAATGATAACAGAAATCACCCAAATGGCCCTGATCAAAAGTTTACATACCCTTGAATGTTTGGCCTTTTACAGACACACAAGGTGACACACACAGGTTTAAATGGCAATTAAAGATTAATTTCCCACACCTGTGGATTTTTAAATTGCAATTAGTGTCTGTGTATAAATAGTCAATGAGTTTGTTAGCTCTCACGTGGATGCACTGAGCAGGCTAGATACTGAGCCATGGGGAGCAGAAAAGAACTATCAAAAGACCTGCGTAACAAGGTAATGGAACTTTATAAAGATGGAAAAGGATATAAAAAGATATCAAAAGCCTTGAAAATGCCAGTCAGTGCTGTTCAATCACTTATTAAGAAGTGGAAAATTCGGGGATCTCTTGATACCAAGCCAAGATCAGGTAGACCAAGAAAGATTTCAGCCACAACTGCAAGAAGAATTGTTCGGGATACAAAGAAAAACCCACAGGTAACCTCAGGATAAATACAGGCTGCTCTGGAAAAAGACGGTGTGGTTGTTTGAAGGAGCACAATACGACGATACTTGAACAAAAATGAGCTGCATGGTCAAGTTGCCAGAAAGAAGCCAATGCCACAAAAAAGCCCAGTTACAATATGCCCGACAACACCTTGACATGCCTCACAGCTTCTGGCACACTGTCATTTGGAGTCACGAGACCAAAATAGAGTTTTATGGTCACAACCATAAGCGCTATGTTTGGAGAGGGGTCAACAAGTATTGTGCAACAAGTATATATTTTATATCCTTTTCCATCTTTATAAAGTTCCATTACCTTGTTACATAGGTCTTTTCACAGTTCTTTTCTGCTCCCCATGGCTCAGTATCTAGAATGCTCAGTGCATCCACGTGAGAGCTAACAAACTCATTGACTCATTACACACAGACACTAATTGTAATTTAAAAAGCCATAGGTGTGGGAAATTAACCTTTAATTGCCATTTAAACCTGTGTGTGTCACCTTGTGTGAATGTAACATGGCTAAACATTCAAGGGTATGTGAACTTTTGATCAGGGCCATTTGGGTGATTTCTGTTACCACTATGATTTAAAAAGGAGCCAAACAACTATGTGATAATAAATGGCTTCATATGATCACTATCCTTAAATAAAAGACAGTTTTTTTTGCATGATCAGTCATATTTTCAAAATCCATGCCAAAATTTCACAATTTCTGCCAGGGTATGCAAACTTTTGAGCACAACTGATATACACTACCAGTCAAAAGTTTTGAAACATTTGACTGAAATGTTTCTGATGATCTTAATAATCTTTTGATCTGAAGATGCATGCATAAATGTTTGAAATTAGTTTTTTAGACAAAGATATAATATAATATAATATATATATATAGAGAGAGAGAGAGAAAGAGATTGTGATGATGTTCTCAAAGGAGGACAGGAGCAGAGGGATCGTGCAGACAGACTCATGGATGTGCAGTCAGTTTCTGCTCAGAGTGTGTTTCTGTTTGATGTATGGATATCTCATCCATAAATGCAATCTGTGTGATTCTAAGTGAGGGAACATTTCATTAGGTCTTTGGCTCACATTTGTGATTGGCCCACGTTGCATAGGACATTGGCAGCTGTGCTGAGAAACACTGGTCATGCTTGGGCCACTTCTCTTCTCTATATACACAACATCACTGGGACCCATCATTCAAGCACATGGTTTCTCTTACCACTGTTACGCTGATGACACGCAACTCTACTTGTCTTTCCAGCCCAACGACACCACAGTGACTGCTCGAATTTCTGCCTGCCTGGCGGACATCTCGGCCTGGATGAAGGAGCACCACCTGCAACTCAACCCAGCCAAGACTGAACTCCTTGTCTTTCCAGCCAACCCTGATGTTGAACACAACATCACCGCGCAGCTGGGTGCAACTACAGTAACGCATTCCAAATCGGTCAGAAATCTAGGGGTAACCATCGACAACAGACTAAATTTCACAGACCACATCTCAAAGACCACAAGATCATGTAGATTTACGCTCTACAATATCAGGAAGATAAGAACCTTCCTCTCTGAACATGCCACACAACTGCTTGTCCAGTCACTTGTCATAACTAGACTGGACTACTGTAACGCTCTCTTTGCAGGCCTCCCTGCATGTGCAACTAGACCCCTCCAAATGATCCAGAATGCAGCAGCACGTCTGGTCTTTAATGAACCAAAGAAAGCACATGTTACACCACTCCTTGTCTCTCTCCACTGGCCACCGGTTGATGCACGTATCAAATTCAATGCTCTGATGCTGGCATACAGAACTGTTACTGGGTCTGCTCCAGCATACCTAAATTCATTTATGCAGAGCTACGTGCCCACTAGAAGTCTGCGGTCGGCTAAGGAACGTTGCATTGTTGTACCAACACAAAGAGGCACCAAAACACTTTCCCGGACTTTCAGCTTCATCATACCACGTTGGTGGAACGACCTTCCCAACTCCATCCGTGAAGCTGACTTAGCTGATCTTTTCCATGAGCACTTAACCAGTCATTAAAAAAATAAAAAATAAAAAATTCTTTATTTATTCTATTTTGAATACTATTATGATGCTAGTGATACTTTGTAATACAGCACTTTTTATACCACTGTCTCCTAAGATGATTCGCTTATGTTTTCCTCTCTTGTAAGTCGCATTGGATAAAAGCGTCTGCCAAATGAATAAATGTAAATGTAAATGGTCATTCAAACCTGATCTCGATGTCTACAGTATATGCAGAGACACGTATAGCTGTTTTATCAGCTTTGGGCAATGACATGTCCTGGGGATTTTTTTTGTTTGTTTGTTTGTTATGAATGTCATTTCCAAGTTTCACTGAATTTGAAACTTCGAAATTTACTTTTGATACTTTTCAAATGTCTTTTATGTACAGATTTGACTGTTTCAGTCTTGTCCCAGACCCAGATTTTCAATATTAAACTATAAAAATCCATTATAAAAATTCAAATTATAATATGTTAAAACTATGATCATCTAAACAAAGAGTAAAATAAACATAAACCATTTGAATATTTATTCTGTAAAAATGATTCCTATCAATTTTTCAAAAATTACGATTGAGGTGTCCACCACACCAAACAATTTTGCTCCTCATAAAGTTTTTTTAAAAGTTAGTGTACTTGTTAATCAAGTCAACAAAAAGTGTCAGTGAAGAGCATGCTTGAGATGAAACATGAGGCAAGTGATGCTTAAAGAAAACAATGAAAATTCAAAGTACATATCAATTTTGAGCAGAATAGTTTCATTGGGCGACATTCCTAATCAAGCTGGAATTTTTCCAAATTATGCAAATAGTGTGAAAATATTATTTCAGTGTATTTAGGATACATAAAATGTTAGCTGTGAAATTAGCCTTAGCAAGACAAAGGAATCAGCCATTTTATTTCAAAAATGTAAAAAGATAAAATTAAAATGGCATTTCCATCGCCATTTCCACTACAGAAATCTTACGAGTTGGCTCATACAAGAACGTACAACTTTTACTCCCAGAGTGAAAAAAATAAATGAACCAACAAACTACAGTATGTTATTAAAATTTTTCCAAAGTTAAACCCCTCACCCAAACCCTTAACCTAACCATGATTTTAATAGGAAAATCACTGTTGTGTACAACATAAGAAAATATCAGGGTCTGGAACGAGACGAGGGAAGCATATTACAGGTTATTGACATACATCATTTGTAGTGCATAAATAAATATGGAATGAGTAACAAAATTTGTTCACTGACATTTCTTATGTAAAATAAAGAGGAGTGACTATTTGCAATAGGTGTAAATAGCACCTACCACACATCACAGCTATTTGCACCCCAATGGTCTAGTGGAAACAAATAAATTGAAAACAAACTACACCTTAAGTGTTGCTGAAATGGTGTAGTGTGTAAAGATGGTGAGCATGTGTATTTTTTGTGCAGTTGGATCCGGGTTCGATCCCCCCTTTTGCCCAAGTTTTTCCCATCCTGTTTCCTGTCTCCACTCTTAATATTACATTTAATACTTGTTATAATAATGAATAAAAATTAATAAAAAGGTTTATTTCCTCAAGTAATTTGGCCATGGTGAAGGTCTGAGAGTTGAGGGAAAGGTAAAAAAAAATGTTTCTTTCAATGGAAACACATATGTCACAGGCATGTTCTGATAAACTGCCATGAATGTCCAAGTCTCTTTAAAGTTCTTGTTATGATGGTTCTCTTTTGTGTGTCAGATGCGTACCCAAAGACTGAGATGATCTACACCTGGACCAAAGGCCCTCAGCATTCAGTGGAGGTCCCACCTGAGTCGTCCAGTCTGGTCCAGTACGACCTGATCGGACAGACTGTGTCCAGTGAGACTGTAAAGTCAATCACAGGTACAGATACACACTCACAATTACACACAAAAACAGTGTTTTATTTGGTGCAGATATTTGCATTATTTAATGTCAACATGAAATCAAAACTGACCCTATTTACTGTCTTAATCCTTAAATGCATGGGTAGTTTAACTATTTGGGCAACCAGATTAACCATACGGGCAACTGGGCACATGCCCAGGGGCACCATGTCCAGGGGGGCACCACCTGAAGGCATTTTTTTAATTTTTATTTCAATGGTCATTAAAGTTTCTGGCATCATGAATCAGGTGTAAATTATCGTCTAGAGGTCTGGACCGCTACCAAAACAGCATGTTGACAGAGCTGCCACGTGGTACCTGTTACTTTCCTCAGCACTGGCCAGGATGGGCCAATCACGGTTGTTTATTATTACTGGATGACAATTTTTACTGTATTTATGCTTACATTAGATACTGCTGAGGTGGGCTTCCATTTACAGGCATGAATCCTTGCAATTACCAGTTTTTATATATATAAAAAATATATACTATCCAGTGTAAAATATCTGCAATGAGATATAAAACATTCTGAGAGATTTAAATGGAGGATTCAGTTTTCTGAGCCGTCAAGCGCCCCCTACAGGAAGAAAACTATATGTCTAATAAGCACAGACAGTGGCTGACAACATGTGCTTTTTCGGTCAGTTCCTCACACAAAACTATCGTATGAATTTAGAAAACATGAAATATATCATATGAGTCAAATGGAGTTTGGAATGAAGGTGAGTAAATGATGTTAGAAATGTTGGTGAACAATCCGTGTTAGTATTGTTTTGTGTACTTTACTTATATCTCACCCTGAAAAAGACGGTAACTCTGTTAAAGGAAATCATTTAAACTATTTTTAACTATTAACAGTTTCCGTGGCAACTATTAGTGGCATGGGTGTTTGCCAAACATTATTACATACCTCGGGTCTTTAGCAACCCTAACTTGTATATCTATACCAAAATGAATCTACAAAATGCCCAGATAGTGTAAAAGTTTCAAAGCATTTTCAAGAAAATTAGAAAATAACAGAATATATATGTGTTCTTATTTATTTTTTTATTTTTTTTATTTTTTTATCAAATAGATAGGACTGTTGACTTCAAAGTGAAAATTTTATGTGATGCAACATACTGTTCATGTGTTACACTTGCTATAGTTTAATTCCATGTTGCTTCTTCCTCAAATAGCAATGTCAAAAATAAATTAATCAATCACTGAAAAATCAGCACCACCTTGAGTAACAAATAGCATGTAAAATACAGGCTATGTGTACACACATACGGGATATTGATAATTCACCATCAGAAAATCAACATGATATAGTAGTCATTTGTGTGTATATATAGCATTTGTCTAGTAATAAACAAATAAATAGATATCCTGGGATATTAAAGTTATATAGATATAAAATAATCATAAAAATATGATTTATGAAGGCGCAAACATATATTACAACACTATTACATGTGTCTGATCACTAACAACCCCATATACTTTTGGTAATTAGCTTTTTTTATTTTATTTTTTTATTATTTTTTATTTATTGTTTCACTATTCATTAGAGAAAGGTTGATGAATACTAAAGAGGTGGGGGCATAACTCCAAATGGATGAGTTAAAGGGGGTGGAATGAGGTCCCAGGTCACTAAAAACCCAAAATATACATAAAAAAAATAAATAAAACCTCAAACCACCTGTATCCATTCTGCTATGTAGCGCCCACTTTTTTTTAACAATCCAGTCAATTTCAGATGGGTAAAGTCAAGTCATTTCACACACTTTTTCTCAATGAATACCATGTTTCATGCAGAAAAGTCACATTACGGGAAGTAAAATGGGTTGAGAATGGACTTTCACGTTGACTTTAAGAACTGCTTTCCACAAATGATTACTCATACGGCAGTATTTACATTATATTTGTCTAAAATTGTCACAGATTTTTCATCTTTTCACAGTTAGTATTTTCATATCCAGCACCCCCCCCCCCCCCCCAGTGGGTTGAAATACATATTAATTTTTCAATCTGCTCTACAAAGATCTTTGGCTACGTTACAGATAAGTCTATCTACTATAAACACGCATATGTTGAGAGATACCTGGTCTGTGTCCAAGTCACCTGATCAGTGTATACAGAGAATATTAGATATCAATGTCTACTGTAGATTAAAAGAAAAAACAATTTTTACTCATGACTCATGCCAAATGTTAGCTTAAACTTAAAGGTCATTGTGGATAGTTTCAAATAGGCTTATTTTTTAGGACATATCAGTTAACCCCTAAGAAATTGTGTGTCTCAGTGAAACAGATGGTAAAAAAAAAAAATAAAAAAAATATAGTGCTATTTATTTTTTTCTTCATTCTGATCAGAATTACATAAGAGGTTTGGAGATTTTAGCCTTTGTTTTGATTACTGGAGCAGTGTTTTCCCGTTCGGCTGCAAGCCTGATTCTATTAAAAATAAAATGAATCTGCCAGCGCAACTAAACAACAGCCAGAAAAACTTTGATATTCAGCTAAAATAAGTCTAACATTTTGACAGACTGTTACTCTGACCTTGTTCCTTCATGTGTCTGCGGTCAGGATAATAAGTCACTTCCTTTTTGCTCTGCTCTTTCAGGTGAATATGTTGTGATGACGGTGTACTTCCACTTGAAACGGAAAATGGGCTATTTCATGATTCAGACGTACATCCCCTGCATCATGACTGTAATCCTTTCCCAAGTGTCTTTCTGGATAAATAAGGAATCTGTTCCTGCCAGAACTGTCTTTGGTATGTGCTACTCTCATCTTCTGTTTCATTTTCATGCAAATATAGAGAAAAAATAGATATTTTCTTCTGTCATCATCATCATCATCATCTCTCTCTCTCTCTCTCTCTCTCTTCCTCTCTCTCATTTTATTTTCCTGACTTTCTGTTTTATGCTATCCTATCTACACTGTACAAATTCAATCCACTAAAACTGAAAGATAAACTGAAGTCTAAATACCGCCTTAAAGTTTTAAGTAAATACAAGTCATGCCAGCTACAGCTTGCAGTAGTAACATGTTTATAGCACTTTTTTGACTACTTTAAATTTGCGTTACTGATTAAGAAAATGTAGTTGAAACTCTGAAAACACTGAAAATGTGGAAATGACAGAAATTATTGTGACAACTTGCATGAATGGATCCATCATCCATACATCCATATTTTTTCATCCATCCATATGTGTCATCCATCCATCCATCATCCATCCATCCATCCATCCATCTTTTATATCCATCCATGCATAATTTTATCCATCCATCCATCCATCCATCTTTTATATCCATCCATGCATAATTTTATCCATCCATCCATCCATCCATCTTTTGTCATCCATCCATCCATCCATCCACCTGTGCATTGATTCATCCATCTATCCATCAATCTGTATATCTTTTTTCATCCATCATCTGCCAATCCATTCATCCATCCATCCATCTTTTATCATCCATCCATCCTTTTTTATTGTTTTTTTTTTCATTCAGCTGAAAGCTGTTCAATTACATGATGTGCCCATTAATTAACAAAAATTATCGCAATTAATCTTTTTATCAGTAATAACTAAGAAAGGCCCCCAAATAAATTTCATTAAAATAATTCTAAATAATATAATATAATATAAATATAATAATTCTTATTATTTAAATACATTACATTATTATGAGAACACACATGTAAAACTTTATTAGACAATACAAAATGTGACTTTTGGAGTCTACTTATTGTTTGTTTTATTTCCGTAACATGAGCATGTTATTTGCCTACATTTGACAGCAATCCATTTTGCAACTAAGTTTTTCAGTCTATTACAGGAAGCGTTCTTCTGGAGCGTCGCATTTTGTTTGGATCACATCTCAATGGTTTTCAGCATTTTGCACCCTAAATGCCCTGTGTCAAGTTAAACGTAGTTTAAAATTTTGAGATCCCTGTATTCTGTTGTGCTCAGTCAGTATTTTAGCATAATTTGTTTTAGCACAATTTTTTTTTTTTTTTTTTTTTACATGTTATTTTTTATGTAATTAATCACACTTTATTAGCATGTTATATCAACAGCCCTAATATATATATATATATATACACACTGGCAGCCAAAAGTTTGGAATAATGTAAAGACTTTGCTGTTTCAACAGTAAAGAGAAGACTCAGGGGTGCAGGCCTTGAGAACTTTTTGAAGTAGTTGAAGAAGTTCTGAACATTTTTTTATTTTTTTTTATTTTTTATTGTAATAGTAATTATTCACATTATTAATGTCCTGACTATACATTATGATCAGTTGAATGCCACTTTGGTGAATAAAAGTACCAATTTCTTTCCATAAGAACATAATCTGTACATTATTCCAAACTTTTGGCTGCCAGTGTAGGTGTGTGTGTGTGTGTGTGTGTGTATATATATATATATATCCAAAACATTATGACCACTCACAGGTTATGTGAATAGCATTGACCACCTCCTAATAAGGGCACATGTCAAGGTCTGGGTAGATTAGATGGTAAGAGAACAATCAGTTGTCTCAGTCAATGTGTTGGATGCAGGAGAAATGGGCAGGAGTACAGACCTGAGCGACTTTGACAAGGGCCAGACGTCTGGCTCAGAGCATCTCAAAGACAGGGTGTTGGGTGCCCAAGGCTCATAGATGCGCAAGGGCAAGTATTACTACTGTGGCACAAGTCACAAAAAAATGTAATGATGGTTACTGGAGGAATGTGTCACAACACAGTGCATCGCACCCTGCTGCTTATGGGCTGCATAGCCGCAGACTGGTTAGAGTGCCCATGATGACCCCTGTCCACCGTCAAAAGCACATACAATGGGCACGCGAGCGTCAGAACTGGACCTTGGAGCAGTAGAAGAAGGACGTCAGGTCCGAAGAGTCTCATTTCCTTTTACATCATGTGGTCGGCCGTGTACGTGTGCGCTGTTTACCTGGGGAAGTGATAGCACCAGGATGCACTGTGGGAAGACGAAAAGCCGGTGGAGGGAGTGTGATGCTCTGGGCAATATTCTGCTGGGAAACCTTAGGTCCGGCCATTCATGTGGATGTCAATTTGACACGTGCCACCTACCAAAACATTGTTGCAGACCAGGTACACCCCTTTATGGCAATGGTATTCCCTGATGGCAGTGGCCTCTTTCAGTAGGATAATGCGCCCTGCCACACTGCACACATTGTTCGGGAATGGTTTGAGGAACATGATGAAGAGTTCCAGGTGTTGCCCTGGCCTCCAAATTCCCCAGATCTCAATCCATTTGAGCATCTGTGGGATGTGCTGGACCAACAAGTCCGATCCACGGCGGCTCCACCTCGCAACTTACAGGACTTGAAGGATCTGCTGCTAATGTCTTGGTGCCAAATAACATAGGACACCCGCAGGGGTCTTGTTGAGTCCATGCCTTGGCTGGTCAGTGCTGTTTTGGCGGCACACGAGGACCAACTGCATATAAGGCAGATGGTAATAATGTTTTGGCTCATCAGTGTGTATATATATATATATATATATATATATATATATATCAGCAAATCGTGTGGCAGCAGTGCAGTGTATATAATCATGCAGATATGGGTCAGAAGCTTCAGTTAATGTTCACATCAACCATCAAAAATGTGATCTCAATGATTTGGACTGTAGCATGATTGTTGGTGCCAGATGGGCTGGTTTGAGTATTTCTGTAACTGGGATTTTCAAGCACAACTGTCTCTTTTCATTAAAGTGTCTACCAAATAAATAATTTCACACTGCTACACCACCTTCACCTTTCCGCTGGCTTGTTCATTTCCAAACCAAGACATCACTGTTAGCACAATGTATGTGCATGATCAATTTTAAACGCCCTTATTTGTTATGACATTACCTGTCTGATACAAGCTACTAAACAACAGAAACACGCACACATCTACATATCCTCACAATCATTGTCACACCTCCTGTTTCTTTCCAAACTTCACCTGGGGCACTTGAGATGCTGAGAATAGCATGCTCTCATTTTGCACTGGAAAAGTGTACCAATGACCCACCTTCAGATGGCTACTAACAGAGCTGTCCGCTTGGACCCGGGCCAGAGGAGTGAATCTTCATGTCCTAGATGGAAGTGTGCATAGTGATGGGGTTTCTGGGGAGTGACAATATGGTTTTGTGATAGCCAGTGCACTTTCAGAACAAACACAGCAGGAGAACTCTGTGATCTATTCTGGGATGGGTTCCATTTTTCACTCTCTCTAAATATGTCTCTAGTACCAGTGTGATCTCATGAAAATTAAGTGACTGTGGTTAAAGACACACTTCTATGTGTCATGGTCAAAAGCAGACCTTACCGTGCAAGCTGTTAGAAGAAAAGCCCCAGCAAGCCACGTGAGCAAGTAGCATTTTCAGAGAAAAAAACTCTCGAAGTGCACAAGTACCTTATCTGCAAAACTGAGCCATTTAAATGTTAGACAAAGAGAGAGATGTAAGTTGATTGGCTACCTGATTACAAGTCAAAGAACCAATCAGCTGACACCATGCGAGCCGATTGGCTTAACATGTCACATGTGAGCGAGCCGACTGGCTAACGGCTATCAAGTCAAAGAACTTATCAGCTTGCACCAAAAAGAGTTTCATGGCTGAACTTTGGATATGTGTGCAAGTGTTGTGTGCATGACTGTTTACGTTTTGACGTCAAAGCAGAGAATAATCTAATTATTTGAAATCTCACGTAAACACACTTTTCTTGCATTGTCGAATTTTTTGAACAAGCTGATTTTTGGTTTTTATCAACATATTGGTGTACACTCCAAGGCATCACATCTGCCATGATGTGTCTTCTTAAGCCAGGTTTGAATATGCACAAATACAGAAACCATGGAAGAAATAAATTAACAGAGGTTTAGAGCAACTTGAGGTTGAAGGAATGATAAGTTTCATTTTTGGGTGGACTATCTCTTTAACTTAAAGAATACTTGCTGCCAGTTTATCCTCTGACCCATTTTACTTTGGTAATGTGTCATATTTCCCAGTGAAATAAGTGTTGGGAAGGACTTCGTTTATCCATCAGGAATTGATAGGATAGTGAAAAGCTGATGGTTTAATGGGAGGGTTTTTTATAAACCGTGACGTGCCTTGTAACCCCTTTGCTTGTCTCGTTATCTCTCTTTGCTCATATTAGCAACCAATCACAAGAGTACCTCACTTGCCTCCACCAATAGCACATGAGCAGGAAAGCAAAGCTCTCCCAGCTCTGTAGAATCTGCAGAGAAATAGAAGCAAAACATATCCAGCACCTCTGGCTAAATGTAGCCTGCGATGTACCTATTGATCGTTCCACATCATTCTGTATGTAGGTGTTTGTAAGTGCGCTGGGACTGTGTGAAGTTTTCCAGGGAGTGTAGATTATTCTACCGAGGTGAGAGCTGATTTCATAGGCTGTTTACACACTTGGTTTGATTGCTTGGTCCAAACCCGAGTTTAATGCTCTTATCACACTGTATTACATTTGGTTCTGTATCACCATTATGAGCTGTTGCAGCAGTTGCTTATCTCTGTAGCTACATAACAAATCTGGAGGAGAAGATGCCGGTTTCACTGTTTTTACGTGGTTTAAAAAAGAAAGAAAAAAGAAAAAAGGTTGGCTGTTACAGCCCTGTTTCACAACAACCAAACACACCAAATTTTATCATCAGACAGACTTGTGCATCATACGATCTAGCATAAAAAGCGGCCTTTTACATCCGTATTCATTTTATGCATCTCAAGCCACTTGCATACTCCATAATTCAGAGAGAATATGAAACAAGAGTGAGAGTGTGTTTGTCTTATTACTGTACATAGATTCATGTGTGGGTGTTTATGTACAAGAGGTTTGTGTGTGTTTTCTTGTTTTATTAGTGTGTGCATGTAGGTGTATATGTATCAGTGTGTGTGTGTGTGTGTGGGGGGGGGTGGGGGTTGGAGATGGGATACAGGCTGCCTCTGTCATTGTGTGTATGTGTGTGTTGGTGTATCCATGTGTGTGACTCAACCTCTGGCATGCTCTCTTGTTTTGGCAAGCTTTCGTTGCACCCAGAGAAAAAACTCCTGACAAAAGAGTGAACTCCTGACTCCCCCTGCTGGTTCAAAGTATCACTGCTTGCTGTTGTAATTCCACTGTTTCAGGGGGAGACAAACCAAAGCTGTTACCTTTGCTAATTAATAGGGCTGTGAATCGATTAAATTGTAACCAATTATTTGCAATTTTTTCTGTGATTAATCATGATTAAATTATGGTGTATATTTACTTAGACACATTTTTACAGGTTTTAATTGTTGATGTTTATGAAGTTTATGTATACATGCTATAAAATTTTGATTCAGTTCATATCAAATTTAATGTAAAGAGAAACTAAAGTGTTCTTTGCCAATGCATTATTAGACACGATACATACAGATATAACACATACTGAATGCTGAAATTAAATTTGCTGAAGTTTAAAATCTCAAAACTATTATTTTCTCTGGCTGCCGTTCAGTGTCTTCAAGTATACCTCTCTGCAGCTTGCTGTACACCGGTATACCAGTCTCATGTGCGTGCAGGGTCTCACTCGGGCGGTTTCGCTTTTGAAACGGGTTCAGACGAAAGTCAGTGAGCGTTTTCACGTGATGCGAAGAGATACGGCTGATTGCCCGTATCACTCGCCACTTGCGGGTGAAATCTTCATTCTCCTTACAGTAAAAAGTGTTTATTATACCTGAGACATGCATCGCGTGCAATGAATAATTGTGCACTGCTTCACACAATCAGTTTCTCTGCAAGGATGTGCAGTTGAGTTGAGCGTGTACCCCCTGCAAATGTATATATGCCAGTGTTAGCCACAGAAAGTAGGGGAAAGCATTGAAGTTTTGCCCATTGTACAAAAGTGCTTAGGTTTATTCCTGGCAGGCAGCAGATGCCCTAGGCTGAGTAGCCTGCCAGGAACAACTTGGGACAACTTTTTCCTATCACGTGAAGTTTCAGGAGTGTAAAAAAATGGATACTGCATTAATTAGGCTTCAGTTTTTGCAATTAGACTTCCATGTTTGTTTAGTAGAGATCTCTGCACCCAGACTGATCTCATAGTGTAATCGGAAAATGTAGGTTGACTTATTTTTTAGGTAAAATTGGTCTGTGTTTACCGAAATTTGAAACACTGCCTGCAGAGGTCAATGCGGTAAGTTTTGATGGGCACGTGTGAGCGACATTTTCCTGGTGTAATGTCCACAGAGGGGCACCAAAAGGGAGAATGCAACCTCCGAATTGCACTTGTCACTCATTATGTGAACACGATTACTTCTGAACGCCATGCGTTTCCAGTTACACCACAGGAAAAAGGTTAACACACTGGAGCTGATGCAAACATGTTTGGTATGAGATGATGCTTGTCGGTGAATCTGCATAATGTGGCCAATCCTAGGGTACTGGAACTCTCAAAAACAATATACCGATTTCCCATTTGATCATGTTGCTGTATCATAGTACCTGGCTGTGTAAACTGATTTTTACCTATTGTCTTTGATACTATGGTTTGTCTGCTAGCATTAGTGTCCTACCATTAGACTCAACAGAATTAAACCGTTCGAGTTCATTTACAGACCATTACATGAAAATGGAATTCTCAGTTAATAGTCTCATAAAATGCAGTCAACTTTTGCCAGTTAATGGAATAGTTCACCCCAAAATGAGAATCCTTCCATCATTTTCTCACCCGCATATTGTTTCAAAATAAATTGGGCTGTCAAGCTTCAAAAATGAGTATTCCATGAGGCTTGTGTGCTTTAATCCAAGTCTTCTGATGTCATGTGCAAACCAAACTGTAATTCATTATTAACTGACAATCCTCCACTCTGTTCTCTAATTTCATTAGTTCTTCAGTTCAGTTCAGTAATGGCATGTCAAGACGAGATCCCATGGCTGACGTCATGATGTCTGACTTAATTGGTTCTCGCTTCTCATCATTGATGTCAAACCTGAGATTTAAGGGCTATGGCAGAGGACAATTTTCAGTTAAATATTGGTATGTTCCACACACAAAGCTATCAAATGTTTTCAGAAGACTTGGAATATAGTGCAAAGTTACATGGATGGCTTTATGGTACTTTTTTTTAATCATATTTGGAGTTCAACACCCCCAGTCCTCATTTGAGAAAAGATCACTTTGCATATTGGCAAAACGTCTTCTTTTAGGTTCCACAGAAGAAGAAAAAATTACAGTATACTTTATACTGTACAGTATACTTTATACTGTACATGCAGATTTGAAACATCATGAGTGTGAGCAAATGATGAGAGAATTTTCATTTTTGGGTGAACTGCTCCTTTAATAGTAAACATTTATTATTATTTTTTTTATTTTCCTAAAAGGCCTAAATACAATTTTATGGGCAGCAGGGGATGGGTAAACATCTGCAATATCATATGTTCGGTTGATTTTGTCTTTTAAGACAGTTTTTTCTTCCTCATCTACTTAAAGGTATAGTTCACCCAAAAATGACAATTCTCTCATCATTTACTCATCCTCATGCGTATGACTTTCTTTCTTCTCTTTCAAAGAATATCTCAGCTCTGTAGGTCCATATAATGACCAAAACTTTAAAGCATCAAAAAGCACATAAAGGCATTGTAAAAGTAATCCATAAAACCAGGGGCAGACTGGCCATAGGGAGAACAGGGACTTTTCCCAGTGGGCCGGCTGCCGGCCATCGCTCTGATGTCTGTGGTCATGAAATCATTTGAGAGACTGCTGTTAGCCCACCTGAAGGACGTCACTGGACCCTTTCTAGATCCCCTTCAATTTGCTTATCGAGCAAACAGGTCTGTGGAGGATGCAGTCAACATGGGATTGCATCATATCCTGCAATATCTGGACAGGCCAGGGACATATGCAAGGATCCTTTTTGTGGACTTCAGTTCAGCTTTCAACACCATCATCCCAGCTATTCTCCAGACTAAATTACACCAACTCTCTGTTCCCACGTCTATCTGTCAGTGGGTCACCAGCTTTCTGATGGACAGGCAGCAGCTAGTGAGACAGGGGAAATTCACTTCCAGCACATGTACAATCAGCACTGGTGCCCCCCAGGGATGTGTGCTCTCCCCACTACTTTTCACCCTGTACACAAATGACTGCAAAAATCACTCTGGATCCCACTCACCCTGCCCAATACCTTTATGAATTGCTGCCTTCTGGAAGGCGCTACAGAGCACTGAGCACCAGAACCGTCAGGCACAGGAACAGTTTTTCCCTCAGGCCATCCACCTCATGAACAGTTAAAACTGCCCCATTGAGCAATAATTAATGTGCAATACACAGCTTAGTCTATTTATATTTATCCAACATACCACACCTCTTCTGCCATTACATTCACTTGCTTCTGTATATAACAGATTTGTATTTGTATATTGCATATATATATATATTGTTTGTATTTATTTTTCCTATTGTGTATTTCTATATATACTTTATTTTCTATTCACTTTTTATTTTATTTTTTTAAATATTCTTTATATTCTTTTATTTATTTTGTCTTGTTGCTGTACTATTTGTGCACTGGAAGCTCCTGTCACCAAGACAAATTCCTTGTATGTGTAAGCATACTTGGCAATAAAGCTCATTCTGATTCTGATAAGCTGAAACGGGCTGCCACGTTATGCCGAACAGGCCGCGACAGGCTGAAGAGGGCCGCAAAACGGCGCTGCGATATGCTGAAGGGGGCTGCGATATGCATAAAAGGACAGCGAAAAAAGACTCCAGTGGTTTAAACCTTTTGCACATATGATCAAACTGGTGCGATCTGCATTTGTGCTGCTGTTTACAAGCAAAAGAGGGACTGAAGCGGTTGTCATAATGAATCTGCTGCTCAAATAGTCTTTTCAACATCACAATATTTTTTCATTTTACAAACATTCAAATAATCACCAAATAAAAGCATAAATCCATTACCGGAGCTGACTGTTTTGATGCAGCACTGTCGTGATGTTTTCTGTCATCACACAAAGGACATATAAACTTCTTAGTTCACTTAAGCTTTCTCCCATTCCATCCGTCACCTATTCTCACCACTTCTGGGGCTGGGAAAGTGGAAGGGCTAGGTTTTTAGAACCTTCTATGCTTCTATGCTATGACAAACTCAGAATCCCATGCTGCATTGCAAAGTAAACTATGTGGCGGCGCACATACCTGGCAACCACATTTGTGATCAAATCTTATCTTTCATAATCAATCATTATAATCATCTAAAAAACACATTATTTGTTTGTTAATATTTTATTTGACCTCAGGTGCACCTGCTGTAAAGTGTACGGTGACATTTTATTTTTAATTGCAGCACTCATTAAAAAACTCAGTACAGGAGAAACTCACTTTCGAAAGGATTAATCCATGTCTTCTGAAATGATACAATCGGTTTTGGGTGAGAACAAACCAAAATGTAACCCCTTTTTCTCTAAAAATCTTCCTTGCGTTCCAAATGGGATAAATCCATCTCCGAAGGGGAACAATCATGTTGAAGTTCCTAACCGAAGGGCTCATAAATAGCTGCTTCGAAGGGCCCTTTTGAAATGGGCGTTTCCATAAGGGTTCAACTGATGGACACTTCGCTTCCAAGCAGAACAGGAGCATACATAATAAATCTGCAATGGCAAGATGTAAAAAAGAGGTTACATTTTGGGAGTTACACCTTGAACCTTGTGCATTTCGCTTTAATACGGAACACAATGTGTGATGTACAATTAATATAAATGTTATTTTTATTATACAAGAAATATTATACTATGAAAATTAATAATATTGTTTTTTGATTTTGTCTTTGCCACAGGAATCACCACTGTTCTCACAATGACGACCCTTAGCATTAGTGCTCGCCACTCTCTACCCAAGGTCTCGTACGCGACAGCCATGGATTGGTTCATAGCGGTCTGTTTTGCTTTTGTCTTCTCCGCCCTCATCGAGTTTGCTGCTGTGAACTACTTCACCAACGTGCAGGCGGAGAGAGCCAAGAGAAAACAGGCCAAAGCTGCCGCTGCAGCTAGTGCTAAGAGCGCCACACCTTCAGGCAAAGCTAAAGACACAGAGGAGGTTCTGCAGGTGAGATGATGCTACAGACACCATACAGACAAAATATGTATTATAAAATCGATAGTTTTGGCTCTGAATTCTCATTAGATAAGCCACATAAAATTGCTGATACATGCACATTGTGTGTAAATATATGAAATTCTGAATTAATGAGGCTAGTCACACAGTTCATAGATTAATAATTGATTGTTTTGTTGCTCTCCTTCGAATCTTGTCTTATAGCAGCCCTTAATCATGGTAAAATTACAGTAACACTGCTTAAGGAAAGTAGTGGTCTCCAAAACAGTGCCCACGGGCACCTACTGTAATAGTCCACATGGAGGCTTTGAGTCACCCACAGAGTGCATTCAACAAATAATCTACATTTTAATGGTTAATTTCTTTTCATTTTATTTTTTCATAATTCTTGCATGTAATTATGAGAGTAGTTGTGCTCAGCCCTATGAAAAACTTAAGAGTCGCATTATGACATATTTTTAGCATGATCTCATAAAAAATGAAGTAACTGTGGCAAAAGTTTTGAAAAATGATATTACGTGGTTCATTACAACTGATGCGGCAGTTCTGATGTGAAATGTCCATTGAGGGGCACTAAAAGCGAGTTCAGTATTCTACCAAACAGATGAGATTTTTAAGGTTAATGGTCTATTGAGATTTAAATCTTTAAACTGACCTCCCTACCCTAAACCTAAAGACTAAACTTAACTGATAGTTTCAGAAAAAGCAAATGTGAGATGAAAAACAAAACTGCTGAAGCAACCACGTCATTTTGTGGTGCTTCTATGACACTTTTGGTTCACAAGTCCACTCGAGGGCTCTTCGGGACTAGTACCCCGGTCCTTTGCATCGCAAGTGCAGTGCTTTTTCAGTTGAGCTACTGCACAATTTGACCAGAAGCCACAACAATTCACGAGCCAGGAACAAATAAGTTTAGCAAAACTGTAAGAATACTAACGTGATTCTTTTAGACCAGGTTGGGGATGTGGCAAAGTGTTATGGAGCTGTATGGTCAGCAAACCAGGAACTACTTCACAGCTGTTCAATTAGTAACTTTTGTCAACCAATCAGAATCAACTATAATGCCAGCACAAAAAAAAAAAAAAAAAAAAAAAAAATTATAATGCTTGTTAGTAATCATAACTATATTCCTTGAGCCAGTATATCAAGGGATTTCAGTAACACTTTACATTAATTTTCCCTTTGTTAAGGGTTTATAAACAGGCTCATTAATGACCAAAAAGTCATTTACTAATTCATTATGCATCATTATATGCTGCAGTCATAGCAATGTATGAAAAGGGTGACTTTCATTCAATAATAAATAATAAATAATAATTAAATAATATGCATTTTATAGTGAGCATGTTATAAATGTGTAATAAATACGCTTATTCATACTTATAATAATCAAAAACATAAAATGCCCTAATTTATTATTTATGTCACAATGCAGCAAAAACAGACTATTGTAGTGAGATAAAAAGGAGAAATTGTCATTTTCCTTCAGTCCGTTTAGTGTTTATACAGTATTCATTTATAACACTTTTCAGCTCTTCATGCTTATACACAGCATATATCATATAATAAAGGCCACTTAACCATTCTGAACTTTATGTACATTGATCTCTAATTTTGGCAGCTTAATAAATGTGTCCACTCTACATTAAGATACATTTGCATAAATTTTCAATGTCTAATGAGTGTTATTAAGCATTTATAACATGTGAGGTAAAATGGCTCACTATTTGGCAAGTTTTGCTTGAAAGTCAGTCTTTTTTATAAGTTGTTTCAAACCCATATCAATTATTTATAATACATTTGTAAATGACTTATTAGTCATTAATGAACCTATTTATAAACCCCTTACCAAAGGTACTATTAATTTAAAGTGTTAACAAGATATACTTATTATTCCTTGGACTCAAGTTAGAGATTAAAAGTGAAAATACCAGCAGTTGATTTTTGCATGGAGCAAAGCCTTTCTGGTTTGCAAGTCTTGGTAGCTTAAAAATGCTGTTACTTAAAAGCATGGAAGGCTTTGTTTTCATCTGATAACTTCCACAAACAATTTAAATCAGTCCAATTGTCATTAATGTAAGAAGATCAATAGTAAAAAGACCTCTGTTATTAGAGCATCATGGGAGTTTTGCAGTGTAAAGGACACAAAACGACATGCTAACCGTATACTGTAATTATGGCTGATAGAACAGCTCTTTGGGAGTGTGCGCGTGAGCTCGGGCAGATTTAGTTTTTCGCTGGATAACGTGTGTAAGCTGAGATGTTGGATTAGACATGGCACATGCTGACAGCTGTGAGACTTAACCAGAGTGCCTGTCAGACTGTAGATGTTATGTTGCAGCCATGCTTTCTGTGTCGTTTATTCTTACAGCAGGCTGCAGATTTTAATGTTGCATATCTAATGGTGCTTCTTCGTAAGTGTTTCAAAACACAATTTTCTCGTTCTCTTTTTTTCTGCTCGCACATTTGCTCAGTTATATGATTGTTTAGTCTTTATGGTGAATGTGAAAATCGAGGCACAATGCAGGTTAACTGAGCACGTGACTCGTAAGTGAGCTCTGCACAGCGGGAACCACTGAATGTTTGACTCTGTACACGTAACACATAATCCAGCCTGGAAATGTACCAGCATTATCTCGTTAAAAAGGCTCAACGCTCATATCCTAAATGTTCTGTGCTGCTTTCTCATAATTTTATTGTCAGTGATGTATTCTGAGAGAGTTTGACTAAATAGTACACAGCGTATATCAAAGCTTCAATAGATTTTTTTTTTTTTTTTTTTGGGCATGTGGGACCTGCTCACTCACAGTACTTTTAAACACCCTAGATTAATATATATATATATATATTAAGCTACATTTTTACATTTTGTGAAGAGAACGTGAGTGGAGCTAATCTCTAGATTTGGCTCAGGTTCCTCCTTCAGGTGTAAGTGGAATATTTTTTTTTACATGTTATCTTCTAGCAGGTTAAAAACCATAAGTGTTATCCTTTAGAAAGTAATTGAACATCTCTCCTCAACAAGACATATGAATTGGGGTACAATTCATGTTTGTAGCACAAACAGTGCAGGGTGTGTTACATGGCAAAGTATAATACTCAGGATTATGGGTTTGTTCAAATCCCTAATTCTTAGAATGAGCAATAAAAATAAGGATGCCTGCCTTTGCAAGCACTACTACTGATTAAACGTTATTGTTATAACATGGTATGGTTTTTAATAGTTATTAAGTTTAACAGTATTTTTATGCATAAAGAACATTGTAATTTTATGTACAGTCTAGACCCATTAAGAGACATTAAGAGACAATCCCAATATGGAGCAATTTAAATGTGCGTACGTGTTGACCACAGGGTGACCATGGATTAATGAGATGCCATTAGTAGGTTTTCTGATCCGGGGGAAAAAAGAGAAAATGCTGACATTTTTGCATTGTCTCCAGCTTTTTTACCTTTCCCGTGTTGCATGACTGGGAACGTTTTGCATCAGCTCTGTAGGAGACCCTGGTTCATATCCCGTGTTGAAATCAGGAAGTAATCACGATCACATAATCAGTTATGAGCGTGATTTGCTTGCATTTTCCTCTATAACCTTAAATTTTTACTCCACTGATGGTTAAGTTTAGGCTTGGGGTTTGTGTTGGGGGGTTCAGTTTATAAAATATGCATTCCTCTTCACTGAATTACGGCCTGTACAGCTGAAAACAACTCACTTCACAACTCACTTTTGGCGCCCCTCTGTGGACATTCCACCTGGAAAATGGTTTTGCAGTGTTTTGCATTTTGCATTTTGGTGAGCACAGAATGATTATAGCTAAAGAAAAGTCGACCTACTGTTTCCAATTGCACAGTGAGATCATTCTGGCTTTGTACAACACACTCTCATTATGAAACGTCACCGAGGCGACTTTTTGCCATCACCACCATAATGTTGCAGTTGGTCCGCATGTTAAAAATTTCACTCTGATGCCGTTTTAAACGTATTTTGCTGCATTTCATTACTTTACCCAGGGCTAAATTTTAAAATTGAATGAACTGAAAATTCTGTCATCATTTACTCATTGCTTTATCATTGATTTTTTTTTTTTTTTTTTTTCTCGCTGTTGGACACAAAGAGAGTTTTCTAAATGTAAGGAAAAATATAAAATACAGCACAAACACTAGGTGATTTGGAATCTGCTCACAATTTAAATTAAACTGCCTGCATATCTTCACCAATAATACGTAGGATTTTATATGTAAATAATTAGTTTAAGAATCTTGGCAGCGTTCGACCACTAAGATAATGTAGGGAAAGATAAATGACGAATAAACAGATTGGAAATCTGATTAAAATTCTCCACCATTAAATATGTAATAAAACAGGCTTGATGTATTTGCTAATAATTTATAAGCAAGGAATTTAGCTCAATAAGGGAATTATGTTTAATTTCGGGAATATTGAAATAATTAATGTTTATGTCTGATCAACCAGCGGCCAGCATGGAGTTGATATGACGTATCGGTTAACCCTTTAGAGTAATACTATTCTCATGGCCATTGAAAATAATATCACAAATACTGTATGTTGAAATATTGTTTGAGCATGTAGCGTAGATCTTATAATTCAAGTGATTTTATTTATCAAAATATACCACAGTCAACTTCTCTTTGAATACAAACAAACTTTATTGACTAACATACACATAAAACTAACTAACATATAGCAGGCTAACATGAACAGGTTAATGAATTAGATTTGACAGAGAATGAATGGAAATAATCTGTAACAGGAAAATTTGGAGTCTATAGGCCTTGCCTTAAAACCACTAATACTTAATTTACAGTGCATCCAGAAAGCCTTATTCCAAAATGGATAACATTCATTATTTTCCTCAAAATTCTACAAACAATACCTCATAATGACAATGTGAAAGAAGTTTGTTTGAAATCTTTGCAAATGTATTAAAAATAAAAAATGAAAAAAATTACATGTACATAAGTATTCACAGCCTTTGCCATGACACTCAAAATTGAGCTCAGGTGCATCCTGTTTCCACTGATCATCCTTGAGATGTTTCTACAACTTGATTGGAGTCCACCTGTGGTAAATTCAGTTGATTGGACATGATTTGGAAAGGCACACACATGTCTATATAAGGTCCCACAGTTAACAGTGCATGTCAGAGCATAAACCAAGCCATGAAGTCCAAGGAATTGTCTGTAGACCTCCGAGACAGGATTGTATCGAGGCACAGATCTGGGGAAGGGTACAGAAAAATTTCTGCAGCATTGAAGGTCCCAATGAGCACAGTGGCCTCCATCATCCGTAAATGGAAGAAGTTTGGAACCACCAGGACTCTTCCTAGAGCTGGCCGCCTGGCCAAACTGAGCGCTCAGGGGAGAAGGGCCTTAGTCAAGGAGGTGACCAAGAACCCGATGGTCACTCTGACAGAGCTCCAGCATTTCTCTGTGGAGAGAGGAGAACCTTCCAGAAGAACAACCATCTCTGCAGCACTCCACCAATCAGGCCTGTATGGTAGAGTGGCCAGACAGAAGCCACTCCTCAGTAAAAGGCACATGACAGCCCGCCTGGAGTTTGCCTAAAGGCACCTGAAGGACTCTCAGACCATGAGAAACAAAGACTGAACTCTTTTGCCTGAATGGCAAGCGTCATGTCTGGAGGAAACCAGGCACCGCTCATCACCTGGCCAATACCATCCCTACAGTGAAGCATGGTGGTGGCAGCATCATGCTGTGGGGATGTCAGGATCGAGGGAAAGATGAATGCAGCAATGTACAGAGACATCCTTGATGAAAACCTGCTCCAGAGTGCTCTGGACCTCAGACTGGGGCGAAGATTCATGTTCCAACAGGACAACGACCCTAAGCACACAGCCAAGATAACAAAGGAGTGGCTACGGGACAACTCTGTGAATGTCCTTGAGTGGCCCAGGCAGAGCCCAGACTTGAACCCGATTGAACATCTCTGGAGAGATCTGAAAATGGCTGTGCACCGACGCTCCCCATCCAACCTGATGGAGATTGAGAGGTCCTGCAAAGAAGAATGGGAGAAACTGCCCAATAATAAGTGTGCCAAGCTTGTAGCATCACACTCAAAAAGACTTGAGGCTGTAATTGGTGCCAAAGGTGCTTCAACAAAGTATTGAGCAAAGGCTGTGAATACTTATGTACATGTGATTTTTTTCGCTTTTTATTTTTAATAAATTTGCAAAGATTTCAAACAAACTTCTTTCATGTTGTCATTATGGGGTATTGTTTGTAGAATTTTGAGGAAAATAATGAATGTTATCCATTTTGGAATAAGGCTGTAACATAACAAAATGTGGAAAAAGTGAAGCGCTGTGAATACTTTCCGGATGCACTGTAGTACACAGTGATTTGAGATCAGTTACTGAAATTATATTAAAGAAACACCAGCACTTTCAATGAAAGTTTGGAGGTATATTGTACTTGCGTTATGTTGTTTGGCGTTGAAGTCTTTGACGTCCTTTGGCTTGGCTTGTGGAAGTTTTGTTTAGTTCGATGTTTGAAATTCTGTTGAAGATCTTGGAGTGTCGATTTCGTCAGTCGCGGACTGAAGTGAAGGAGGACACCTGCACAGTGCCTCGTGGTTCCAAGGGACCTTCCCTTGGAAATTAACATGGTGATTACATTCAAACTCATCTGCTGGAACAAAAGAGCCCAGAGCTGGGCCTCGGCCCTTTTCCCAGAGGTGAAGGGAACCTGAAGAACTAACTTTTGTGGTTAGGCATGGTCTTTTAACCCTTTCAGTTTGGTCCAACTCTCAGCCTCTAAGCCAATTAAATGTGTCTTTACAATGTCACATGATCACCTCTTTCCCTCCTTTTTCAAAGTTGATTTACAATCCTTTGTATAAAGTCCTCTTAAAATTCCTGCTTGAAAAAGTATGTTTTAATCATACATTTTATACCTTAAAACAAATTATAACAATAAAATTAATTCACCTGTTACTCACCTCATGGGAAGACAAACCTTCATATATCAGACATGATACATTTGCTCTGAATATTAGTTAACTAACTGTTTCAACATGGATAATACAAGATTAAAAATCATAATCGCCAGTTTATCAGTAATAAAAGGGATTACAAGTCATAACATATTTAAAGGATACAATCAGGTTAGAATAATTGGTGTAAGATGAATTTGTCCATTTTTGGTTTTGGAAAATAGACTGTGCATTGTGCAGTGAAAAATAATGGTACAATTGAGTCTTGTGATAGTGTTAAAGTTTATGATGTATATGCATTGTAACACACAAGGAAAGTCTGTTTTGTGCCTTTGGAGATAGAAGAAAAGTAGTAGTTGTGTCCAGCTAAAAAGAGAATACAAAAGTTCAGATCCAGTGAGAGTCTGTTCAATCTCTCCGTCTTGTATTATGAGTTTTAAGCATGTGATGGGTATAATGGCTGACTGTCTCATGATGGTCATTCAGTATATAATATTAAGTGTTTGTGTGTTCTGACTGAATGAACAGAACAAACCTTCCTTTGATTTCTGGAAACCCCAGGCTTCCATGGTCACAGTTCTTTCTCTGGAATGTGCTTGCCAGTTGTGGGGGTTCTGGGTAAAGGTTTTTCTGGACACCCTCCATTGTTTTGTGACAATTACGCTGGCCAGATGCAGGTCAGCTCAGGCTCCTTGGCGCCAGTTCAAATTTCTAGCTTCTTAATGCTTAGAGGAATTTCCCAGAATTATAGGCCATCTTGGTGTACATATGTCGTTTATAATTTACATTATGAAAATTATAATGTCGTACATAATTTCTTCTGCCTGGCTACTCAGATCCTACATAAATTTCAGTGTTGCCACTCAAAAAGGGAGTAAAGTACTATAAAAATGATCATTTAGGTATATTCCTCCATTCGTTCAAAGTCTCCCAATGCCGTGTGATTGTGATTATGTGAGAATAAAAATCAACATTGAACTATTTACTCAATTATCAGCGTTCCCATCATTTAAACACTGATAATTTGCGGCCTCAACAAGCATTACAGCAGCTTTGGCGGCAGTAATGTCAAGTGCCATTGGTTCTCGCGTTTCATGGGATCGATTGCAACATTCTAATGTTTGCATGTGTATATTTGAATGAGATGTGACTGCCTTCATGGAGAGGAAGGTTTTCTGTTATTCAAACCTTCAGTTTCACTCAGTTCCTCACACGGAGCTATTGTTTGACTTCGGAGGACTTGGACTGCAGCATGAGTCGTTTCGAATGCAATTATAGTGTTTTTTTGTTTTTGTTTTTTTTTTGTTTGTTTGTTTGTTTGTTTGTTTGTTTTTTGGGGGGGGGAGAGGATATTTTGACCATCCTTTTTATCTGCTTGTTACGTTTTTTATATTATTGAGTATTGGTCAGGTTTAGGCGTAGGGATGGGGTTAGGTGCTCAAAAACGCAGGATAGTGTAATGTTACTGAAGTTGTTGTGACTAAATTAACCTGCATGTTAATTGTTTGAAATTGTTGATAATTGGATAGGTTTTGGAACAGGGTTGGGTTAGGGAACTAAAATATCAAAATGATAGTATAGTGTAACTAAACGAATATACTTATAAGTATAATGACACATATTGTGGTTAAACATGCATTAATATCTGAAGATTGCTGAGCCTGTGACGCAGTCATTCAAACAAAGGAGAGACCGTCCTGGGGTGCGTTTCTTAAAAGCATCGTTAGCCAACTATGGTCACAAGTTCCATCGTTGCCAACATAGTTCAACAATTTGGTATTTCCCGAAACCGTAGTTCCAACGAACATTCGCAAACAGCATCGCAAAGTTGTGTGGTTAGAACTACAGCTCTTTACCTGTTGTTACAAGCATAGTTTCTATGCTTCTATATCTTTAATTCTTTCACTCTGTCAACACTTTGACCACATTTACAAGAATTTAAGAAAAAATTTTTTCCAGTGTTGCAGAAAGCGGTGTTCTGAAGGGTTTAAGACTGTTAAGAGAAAGTGGTTTTAACACACTGTTGGAGAACACGGCTTTTATGTGTTTATGTTAATGCATAAGTGGTGTCTATATGTTTTTGAAGAGTGTGCATGTGCGCATGTGCTCAAGTGCATCAAAGAAAACCTCCAAGTCTGATGTAGATGGAAACCCCACTATTGCAGCGTATGTATCTGTCGCATTACACAGTACACACTGCTTTCAGGTCTTCAGCAGCCTTCTCGCATTAAATGGCTTTGTGGTGTACGTGTAAATGAGCTTTTATAATTTAATATCCGCCAAAGTTATTACGGCAGCTGTATATTGTTGAAACAACGTGGTTTGAATGATGGATGTGCGACATAGTGATTTCCGGAAACTGTCGTGACTAGCATCATACTATGGTGGTTAAGCAGTGAGTTATGTCGTTGTATGAGAAACACATCCCCGTCCATACATTTTCACGGTGCAGGTAAATCCTTGTTATAGTGATGACTCACTTATGAGATTGCCCTGGTTTGTGGGGTATTTTAATACAAAAACCTGCATCTTATTTACAGTACAAAGCACCCTCAATCTTGTTTAACCAGGTGCTAAATGTGCTGAAATAACTGCAATTTGTTTTCAGTGAAAAATGCCTTTTTTCTATGTAAATTGTTATAGATTATTTATACGTAATTACAATAGATTATGCCTTATTTGCAAAACTATGTGCTATTCGCACGGCACTATTAATGTTGCACTACTTCCCACAGAAAGCAAAGACAGCAGGCAGCAAAGCAGAATTTAATAGTAGAATTTTATTTAAAATTGTATTGTCAAATTATATAAAAAATATTATATTATTTAAAAAGCTGATAATTATTATTATTATTAGCATGACATATCCGCTATGCAAATTGTGTTTAGCACTAATTTTGAGGCTGCACTTGCACCATTACATCGCATAATTCCTTTAGTGAATCTGTGAAATGCTGTCAGTGGCCGCAATTTATTCATAGTGAATTCTGCCCAGAGAGTACAAGCAACGGATGCAAACACTGGGCAAACTCTCCTCATGAAGTGAGCTCTGCATTACATGGATTCCAGGAGCCTGTTTCATATCTCACAGAGCTGTGTAGGGAGACTCCTGTCTCTCCTCACTGATTGTGCTAACATATTTTTCGCACACCACAAGACACCAATTACACTTTGCCAACTGTTCATTTCTCAGAGGAAATGGTAAAAAATACCATGGTGAAACTGGGCTATCAGGTCCAGTGAGACAGATAAGAGAGAATGTGTTCTTTTCACAATAATCGCGATATATTTGTTGAACTCATGTACAAAATAGCACTCAACGCAATCAGGCCATTTCTTGCCATATTGGAACATAATTTGATTCATACTGGAAAACAACCAAATACACAAATTCATACCTTATTCAGACACACATTCTGCCTACTCTTCCCCCAAAATCAACAGAGAGAAACAAGATATTCTGTTTTGTTTAAAGAACATGAAGCCTATTTTAGGACCAGTAAGATGTTTTTGCAGTGTAACATTATTTTCATTACAATTAAACATATTCCCTTCAATTCTCATTACATTACTGTAATACAAAAAAAAAAAAAAAACAAAGACATTAAAATTTTATTTAAAAAGTATTTATACATCATACAATTATAAAAATAAAAAAAATAAATATTATATTATATATAGTTTTACTCAAAGTATGGTAACTTAATTTTACAGTGTCCTTGTTACAAATATATCTTACTATTATTAATTAGTAAAGTAATAACAACAACATGTTATTAAAAGCAGTTTTATGGTAATTACATGTAGTTCAATAGTATTACTCAGTAATTACCTCTAAAACACAGTAACATGAACACTGTAAAATACAGTTTGTCTAAAAGTGTGTATATCATGGTAGTGTTTTATTATACTGCCTTTAATGTATACTCGTTTAAAGCTACACTATGTAGGATTTTTTTTAATTTAATTTAATTTAATTTTTTTTTAGAAATGAACAAAATTTAATTAATGATCAAGTATACTAACAATCCGTCTTCCAAACCATGTTTTTGCCTTACCCCTATTCACTATGGTATGCCTATAATTATTATTTATATTTTAGAGCTGTCGGGACAGATTTGGAAGGAAATTGCATACTTCCGTCAGTCGTCCGTGCATTTCTGTCATGTCCGTAAGTAAAGAAAAGAAGATCCGGAGCTACTACTGCGCATGTACATACAGTGATGGTTGTGATAGTAGTTTGAAGCTGAAAGCTTGTAGCCACATCCAGGGTTGGGGAGTAACAGAATACATGTAACGGATTACGTATTTATAATACAAAATATAAGTAACTGTATTCCACTACAGTTACAATTTAAATCATTGGTATTTAGAATACAGTTACATTCAAAAAGTATTTTGATTACTGAAGAGATTACTTTGCATTTTATTGTCATTTGTTTCATTTAATATTTAGTCCTTTCAGGTGGAAAACATTTATACATATAAATGATGCGATCCAAAGTGCATTTGAACAGCGGTGAAACACTTTCTTATGATGTGTTACATTCATACGAGCAGACAGAGAAGTAAGTTTGAAGTAAGTTTGGAGCAGAAGAAATAGAAATAAACCTTGTGTAAATTGTCAGCTTTACGCTAATCTAAAATGCTATTTCTAGCCATTTTACATGCACGTTACCAGGCACGATCATATTTTTTTATCAAGAAAATTCATGTTGGATCATAATTTATTTTTTGCTATTAGGGCAAAAATCATATTCTTGATAATTTGTGTATTGTTTTCCTGTAAAAATATATTTAAAAAAATCATTAAAACAAGATAAGTTAGATTGATCTTGTTTTAGAAACAACACTGCATAAGATATTTAGGTTTTTCAGAGAATGTATTTTTAATGTGTATTTTGTCTTACTTTTCTGGCAGAGTTTTTATAGTCAAAACAAGTGAAAAAATCTACCAGTGCTGAAGAAGTAATCCAAAGTATTTAGAATACGTTACTGACCTTGAGTAATCTAACGGAATATGTTACAAATTACATTTTACAGCATGTATTCTGTAATCTGTAGTAGAATACATTTCAAAAGTAACCCTCCCAACCCTGGCCACATCACATGAGCCACATTGACCATGGATCATTCAGAGTTTTTATTGCTCGACAGGTAAGATATTTTATTGGACAGATAGTTAGCCAGGAAGCTCTCTTAGCGTGTTAGTTCATTAGTTAGCGTTAGCCACTCTAATGGGGCATTTTTTTATGGATTGTGGTACTGCAGTGCTTGATTTCATTTTCGAGGAAAGACAATGGAAAAAAAATAACAGTGCTGGTAACTGTGCCAATCTCTAAACCAGTTACTACCTTGGTCTATTTGCCTGCTAGCTAAGTTATAATAGTTTCCACCGTTTGACTTTATCTGATATGAGTAGCAATCATCTAATGTCATCGTTGCCTAACTTCTAGGGGTGTAAAGGTGTATCGTGGCATGATACATCATGGTTCAAAAATGTGACGATACGCATCGTGGAGATTGGACTTTTTTATTTTTATTTTATTATTATTATTTTACAAGTATCTGTATCCAATACACGTGACGTCTTATGCCTACATAACGAGGGCATACACATGGAAATCTCTTCAATGCACACAAGAAGAACTAAAGTGCGATTAATAGTTGAATTTGTGAGAACTGAAAGTGAAACCATGTAAGCGAATGTAACACAGGGTGCAGGAAAGAGAAGCGCCTTTTTAGCCATAAGGGATCTGTCCGTATGCGTGAGAGAAAATTAGGCTACATTCACACAGTCAGTGTTTGGTTTTGACGACCAAATTCACTTACAGGTTTGAGTCTTGAAATGTCCCGTTCATACAACAGTTTACAGTAGCAGTTCAAATGATGTCTGTATGAACAAACAACCGAAGTCAAGCCCGTATTCTAACAGCTGTAACCATAGTGACAGTGACTAAAGTAAATTTCAAAGATGGCGACATCCATAACACCTGCATGTCTAATCACAATTGACGCCGCGTTAAATATACAAGTCCAATCGAGGCGCGGGTTCAACCATCAGATCGTAGTTAACCGACAGCGGCTTTGAATGCTTTTTAACCATGTGTCACGCAGCTTGTGCCCGTGAGTAGCCGGTGGAAAACAGCGGCTGAATCTTCAGATGACAAGCAGATAATATCTCCGTCTCCGTGAGTTATGAAACACACAAGACACACGCGTGTACAATGTAGTGTGGCTATCTCACATTAAATGATGTGACTGTTAACTAGTTCAGTGCAGGTTTGCCGAAAATGCTGTTGTGAGTCCTGAAATTAATGATAGTGCCATACTAATCTACTATATATAATGCTGAATATGTATAATGATGCTATGCTATGTCAAATGTCATGTCTGATTTGATTTCATCAGAACATTTCAGTAGGGTTTTAAGTAGGGACATTATTTAACTGGATAATCATGCACTTCCATCAAATATGCATTTTTGAAAAGAATATTTAGGTGTTGGCTAATCAGAGACAACATTATTTTAGAAAAATACAGCATATTTAAAATATTTTAAATTCATTTAATCAGTGACAGTGTGTAAGCAGCATATATATCTAACGTTATTCCATATTTTCAGCAAAGCTAATTATTAGCTAATATTTTCATTTGGTGTCACCATTGCCCTGTTCTAGACTGATTTTTAATCCCAGTAAATCTCTGATGGATCATATAGCACTTTTAATAGCAGTGCTACATTTGAAATGTTTTGCATATATCTTTAAAGTAATACTACTACTACTACTAATAATAATAATAATAACTTTAGGCTTAGTTTAAAAAATCGTAAACTGAACTGAACCGTGAGCTCAGTATCGTGAACTGAACCAAATCTTGAGATGAGTGAACCGTTACACCCCTACTAACTTTTGTTGAAACAATTGTTTTCAGTAAGTCAAAACAACAGCATAAATATGCTACTTACATGCTAATAAGACATATTTTTTCAGATATCCACCTTTTTCTTCCTTTATTTATTTATTTTATTTATTTGAGGGGAGGGGGCGAGTTTTGTTGTTGTTAGTGACATTCACTCTGATAAGATGATCACCTGTAACCATGGTTACACCGGTACTCCTCAAACCATCAGATTCATCCCCACAGGGGAGCAAAGCCAAAGCCCGATGGACGTAATTACCAAAACAGTGTTTCTCTGCAAGTAACTTGCCGTTCTATGCTTCAAACGCTAGAGGGCCAAAAGTTACATAGAGGAGCTTTAATTAAAAAACAAATTAATGGGCCTGTGTAGCTCAGCGAGTAAAGATGCTGACTACCACCCCTGTAGTCGCAAGTTTGAATCCAGGGCATGCTGAGTGACTCCAGCCAGGTCTCCTAAGCAACCAAATTGGCCCGGTTGCTAGGGAGGGTAGAGTCACATGGACTAACCTCCTCGTGGTCCCTATAATGTGGTTCTCGCTCTCGGTGGGGTGCGTGGTGAGTTGTGCATGGATGCCACGGAGAATAGTTGAAATATAACCTGAAAATCTGCTTGTGAGATTCACCACAGTGCATCCTTCTAATAAACATGCATAAATCATTAGACAGTTACATTCCAGATAGAGAATGGATCAATAATATGGCTGAACATTCTTTAAAAATAAATGAATAAAAATAAGGAATTCCCATCATCCCTAGTATAATATCATTAGCATCTACAATCTTGTGCACATGTACAGTACATACAGAAAAATACAGTATACAGCCATTCACACACACCATACATAGTGGAATCGTTTCGCTAGTCGCTGTTTAAAGCAATAAAGCTGCTTATAGAATCATTCCACCCTCCTTCTCCACATACCCACAAACAACAAACCATCTGATCATAAAAGCTTCTTACTGTCCTGGATGTTACTGTAAGCATGACGTCTGTTCACATCTGCATTAGAGACACATACTGGCTACAGAAGTGCACTTTTAATGCACTTCAGCTCATAAAAGCTTTTCATCAACTTAAAGGCATGGTTTGACCCCTGGGGGTCCATAAAGGTACTGCAGGGTGATTTAAAAATGTTCAGAACTATCAGAATGCACATTAATTAATGACCTGATAAACGCTGTATTATGTAATAATGTTAGTTCATGTTTTAATGAAAGTTATTATAAACTGCTACCATGATAATCAAGCTTTTCCCTTTATATTGGGGGTCCCTGGCAGTCGCGATTTCTCCGAGTAGGCAAAGGAGGCGTCTCCTCAAAAAGTGGGGTGAGCAAAATAAATTACTGTACATAAATAAAACAAATAAAATATTATGAAATGTGAGCTCAAACAATGTGTAATAGCAGTCATATTTCTAAAGACACTGTATCAAACAGCGACACCGGCAGATAAATTTTCAAAGGGAGGCAGTGTCTCTCAAGCCTCCTTTCAGCTCATTGCAATATCACTGAGTTCATAAAGCCTGTGGTGAATGTGAGGGGGAAAAACCACCAAGTATAGTCAAAAAGTCACATGATGGGGAGACTCCGATTAGTTTAAATCTTAAATATTGCAGAAAAGTGAAATCTATGGAATTTTTTTTCACCCGTTATGAATGTCCACAAGTGAAATCATAAATCTGAGTACTAATCTGAGTATACCTTTCCAAGCCGCACAATTTGAGGTATCATTCATATATGTAGCACAAATGATGCGGGACTTTGAAACATGTTAGAGTTTAGACCTACTATTTAAGGTTAGAGTATTTTTAAGTCCCCCAAATACAACTAATAACTAGCTAGTTTGCTGTGAACATCTGTACTAATTATATGTTCTTTTTTCTCTGCAGCAAAACTCAGACACCAACGGCAATTTACGGAAACGCGTGAACTCCAGCATTCACTCGCAACCTGATGCCAAGAAACCCCAAAGAACCGAACCAAAAGAACCGTCTGGCAAGAGCGGCACTGCTGCGTCCAAACCGACTCTGACCAGCCAATCATCTTCCACCTCAGAGGGTACCAGCAGTTTCTCCAGCCAATCATGTCTCAGCCCCAGTGCGGCCAGCCAATCCAATGCAGCCACTTCATCCTTAGCCTCTAAAACCACACCCCCAGCCCCGCCCTCTACGCCAACAGCCCCTGAAAAATCCTCACCCACCACTGGCTCCGCCCCTCTTCACCATCTTCTCGGGCCTAAATTAGAGAACATTAAAAAGAAGGAAGCCAAAACCGCCTCTTCTGCTCAACCTGCACCTCCTGCTACCGGGGGGGCCAGCAAAATCGACGAGTATGCACGTATTTTATTCCCAGTGTCTTTTGGGGCGTTCAACATGGTGTACTGGGTAGTGTACTTATCCAAAGACACCATGGAGGCCAAGGGAGGCTAATAAAGACTGGCTTGTTTGTTTGAACACTTTTTCTACAATTCACTGATGATATAAAGACCCCTTCGAAGGATTATGTCAACTATTATGTAAACTGTTTGCCTCAACAAATTATTTGGTGAAATAATATAAAAACATTTATTTAATTGATTATCAAAAGGGCCGTTCCAGATTTAGCATGTGTATATATGATAAGTAAAAATAATTTAATTAAAAAAAAACAAACTAAAAAAACAATTCAAGCAATCTCACTGGAATGAATCATAGATTTTTCTGTTGTCTGTTTGAATAGCCATATTTCTGGTCCGTCCTATATATTGCCAGATCCACTGCAGCAGGGACAATGCTACTGAATATAGAAAAAACAATACCCAGGCCATTTAGTCTATTTTTATATAGAGACACATTCTAAAAGATTCCTTCATTTGGAGACTCGGATAAGTTTTCTGAAACCTGATAGATTTGAATTCACCCCGTGGATGCCAAGAAAACAAATTTCTGACATTGTTATGACACTACACATCTCATTTGATAAAGCAACATTGTATATGTAAACTGCTGTGGCACAAATGGTATCTATTATGCATTCTCTCGCCAAGAGAAAATGCTAGAATAGAGTTTTGTTTTTGTTTTGTTTTTTCAGTGAAAACATATGCATGTCTTTTCTTTTTTTAAAGAAACTACAAGAATTTTCTTGTAAGTCCTTAAAGCACAAATGATGGCTTTCTCTCTGGTATTCTTTGTTTTTGAATGGCTTGTTTTTAGTTTAGTTTGATTTTGGTTTTGGTTTTATTATTAAAGTATTTATGTCTTATTGCTTATATACAGTATACTCTGATAGAAAGATTGTAGTGTGACATAGGGATGGAGTTTAACTATATGAAACACATAGCGCGCGTGTACGGACCCCTGGCATCCTGATCACACAGTGAAATCGGAAAGAGTAGGTCAACTTGTCTTTAGCAAATATCGGTATACATGTATGCTTACCGGAATTTAAAACACTGCCCCCAGTGGCCAAAGCTGTAAATGTTGTAGGGCGTATAGTCACATGTGAGCTCCGTTTATGTCCAGGAGAGGTCGCCAAAAGCAAGTTGTGAAGTGAGCTCCTTTCAGCTGTACAGGATGTAATACAGTGAAGAGGAATGCATATTTTATGGACTCTATCCCCCAACCCAAACCCCAAACCTAAACCTAACCATTAATGGAGTAAAAATTAAATGTTAGGGGGGAGAGTGCAACTTCCGAATCATGCTTGTCATTGATTAAGAAAACACAATTACTTCCTGGTTCCAGTGTGGATACAAATCCAGGTTGTTCACGCTGATGATGCAATGCACTACCGGTCGAGCCACATGGGAAGGTAAACACACTGAAACCGATGCAAACATGTCTGCCGTGAAATCTCGTATGTCAGTGAGTCGGCGTACTGTCATCGATCCTAGGGTATCGGAACTTTCAAAAACAGCACGCTAACTTCCTGTGTGATCATGTTGCCCCTGGAGCCCGTTTCCGTGGCAACTGCTCAGGGTCGAGATGGGAAGCTCAAACTGACTTTTGAGGTCATCATACAAGTGCCAACAACAACAATGTCATGCAATCCTCATAGGGCTGCTTATTGTAAGTGTATATTGGATCTAAAGCAGTGATTAGTTGAGATATTCAGTATCCACCAATCACTCGTCACGTCACAAAATTTATGTTAAGTAAAATTTAAAGGACAAGTTCACCCAAAAATTTAAATTCTATCATTATTTACTCACCCTCATGAAATGTGTAAATTTCTTTCTTATGCGGAACACAAAAAGCTCTTAGAATCACGTTACTACACCTACATTTAAAAAATATATATATATATATATATATATATATATATATTTACTTTGCTCGATGTATGTATCGCGGCAGTTTTTGGGTGAAATGAACGCTAGAGGCGCTACAACAACAATGACTTTTATTCACTTTCACACAAATCACAAGTAAAGTGGCAGATTATCAGTTCATACACACTTTTCACCCTGTTCGTCACACAGTGCTATCTTATGACATCTAAACTCTTTTACTATTGTGCATGACTTGTAAGGCGTTACATTTTAATGTTTGCATTACATAACCAACTACATTTACAAGCTTGTTCAAATGCAATCAAATTGCGCAGTAGCTCAACTGACAGATTGTTGCACTTGCAATGTAAAGGATCGGGGTACGAGTCCTGAAGAGCACGCTTTTCAAAACGTGAGCCAAAAGTGTCATAGAAGCACCACAAAATGACATGGTTGCGTTTGTACTTTTTACTATACTGTAGCCCTACATCTCCACCTTCACTTTCACTTCCACATTCTTCTTCTTTAGTTTTTTGGCTATTTGCATTCTTTGTACATATCACCACCTACTGGTCGGGGCTGGTCAAATGTGGAGATTTATTGTTAAAAAAGGACTTAAATATTGATCTGGTTCTCACCCACACCTATCATATTACTTCTGAAGACATGGATTAAACCACTGGAGTTGTATGGATTACTTTTATGATGCCTTTATGTGCTTTTTGGAGCTTCAAAGTTCTGGCCACCATTCACTTACATTGTATGGACCTACAGAGCAGAAATATTCGTCTAAAAATCTTCATTTGTGTTCAGCAGTAGAAAATAATATGCATCTGGGATGGCATGAGGGTGAGTAAATCTGTTTGGGAGAAAGTTTTATTCATTTTAAGCGCCACACAATGGACATTTCACCTCAGAACTGATGCAATAATGAACCACGTGATATCATTTTCCACAAATGTTGCCACAGTCATGTAATTTTCCTGAGATCACACTACTCATTTGTCAAATCTTGGCAGATATGAGAGTGTTGGTCATTCATGTTTTTGAGTCATAATAGAAAATACAGCTGATTCTGTGTAAAGCTGAATAAATAATTATTTATCAAAGTAATGGCCAGCATCATCCAATCACTGCCAACCTTGTTAAAATAAAATTATACATTATAAATACAGAATCTAAGTATTGCATCGTGTTTGAAACAGCATGTGGGTGAATTTTTTAGGTGAATTATTCCTTTAAAAGCATTACGATTAATCCGAATTTGATGGTGTGAAAGTTGCTGTCATCTCTGTGTTTGCTTCTGTTTTGCTGTTCATTACTGGTGCAGGAAGATGCTGCACTGATGCTCTGGTGTTGTGAAGTAAGGTTACACCCTTCTGATGATCCTGGGAGTTGTTAGCAGTTGGCTTTGACTTGATTCATTCCACCATTCTATTAAATGTGACATACAACACATACTGTATATGCATATATGGCACAAATTTGGTTGATTAATCCAATAAATTATTATATTTTTTATTATTATTATTATTATTAATTAGAAGAAATGTGCATGTGTATTCTATGCATGCATACATATAAAATGTTTTTCTGTTTGTGTGTGTGTGTGTGTGTGTGTGTGTGTGTGTGTGTGTGTAAGGAGACACAGTGTGATAGACTTTCTCACTGGTTAGACTGGACTCTGAGTGGTTACTCTCCTTTTTAACGAGGCAGCACATTTAATCTAATGACCCATTAAGTTAGCTTTCTGTCCACCAGACTGTTTCCAAGAAAGACCGTCTGCCTTACTGGTTGAAGGGGACAAAAAGAAAAAGGTCATTAAAACAAGCCACTATAAATCGGAATGGAAAAGTAGCCTTTTATTTTCTACTTACAGCCCAGTATATGGGTGTTCTTCAACTTTGGGCACATTTACTACTGTGGAACTCTAGAAAGTAAAGTCTCGTTAAAACCTTTTTCACTCTCATTATTATTATAATTATAATTATTATCATTATTATTATTTTATTTTTTTAAATTTACTAACAATGTCCAAAAGTATCTGTGCATTAATCGCCGGAGATTTATGTCTTTTTTTTTTTTTTTTTTTTTTTTTTTTTTTTTAACCTTTTTTTTTTTTGAAAGTCATGAGAATTCCCACCAATGTCCAGCACATCTCAAATTCTGTATTGTGTTTAATAGAATTCTGTGCTGGAAATGATGCTGAAGGAAATTTTTAACGTTTTTGAAATAAAATGGCCGACTCCTTTGTCTTGCTAAGGCTAATTTCATAGCTAAAATTTTATGTATCCTAAATACACACAATTAAATAATATTTCACACTGCATAATGTGGCAAAATTACAGCTTGTTTGGAAATCACGCCCAATAAAAACATTCTGCTCACAAGTGATATTTATTCATATTTCATCTCAAACATGCTCTTCACTGGCTATGTTTACATGTACACCAATACTCTGATTATTACAATAATCAGAGTATTGTGAATAATTAAATTATGAATCTCTTCAATACCATTTACATACTACTTGCCAACAATCTGATTATTCGATGAGAAATGTGATGTTTTAATGTTTTTTTAAAAATGGAAAAAAGTACTTGTTGCAAATATGTGTCTTTAAATACAGCTTGGTATAAGGGAAATTAGTCAGTCAGTTTGTGAGTCTTTTTGAATGATTGATTAAAAGAACCAATTCAAAAGAGTCATTTTCAACTACACTGGTTGCTGTTTTGATTCACTAAAAGAATCAGTCCATAAGAATCTTTTGATTGTGAATCTGAACACTCTGGATGTTGTCGTGTTCCTGCCGCGAGGAGTCGGACAAATTCAATAGAGCGCAAAAGTCTGGTTTTGGATGTAAAAATCCCATTTATTTATATTTAGGTTGTACATCAAGTCAAGTCAAGTCTTATTTATCGGTATAGCGCTTTTCACAACACACCTTGTTTCAAAGCAGCTTTACAGAAAATTATGCTCTAACAAAAAAATGATGCTATTTATGTCCTCATTGTGCGATTATAATGAATAATGATATTAAAAAGCATGCCTTAAAATTTAAAGTCTTTAGGCCTCCAGTGAGCAGGCTTAAGGCGACCATAAGATGTAAATATTGGAGAAAGGGTTACCAGGCTCACCAGGGGGACCAGTTCCCCTCTGGCTAAACAGCATGAATACAATGCCAATATTAGTTATCTATGTGTGAAACAAGTCTTGTTTTAAGTAAACTGAGTAGATGTTGTTGGCCAATGTCTAAACTAAAGGATTTTGTACGAACTATAAGATTAAGGATTAAGTGTCTATGAATTCCATCCCAAATTGTTTGCAGAAGTGCATGCAGATGCAGTGTCCATTTATTCGCCTGATTAAGGCTTTAGATGGTATTAATTTATCGTCTATGTATTCTGTTATAAGAGAGTGTAGTCAATCCTTTGACCAAGATGATGCTGGCGGAGGTCAGCGAGATGTGCATCAATGGTAAGCTATATGCTTCTGTTGAAGCCACCCGTCTACGTTATTTCAATTTCATTGTTTAAGAATCGTCTTTGATAGCAGAAATCACGTAAACAACTACATTACCCATGGTCCAGCAGAGAAAGCTTCACCAATCAGAGAACCGTGGCCAATTGTTCGATTTTCAAATCCTTTTTTTGCCTCAAAACAAAGTTTGTGATGTTGTGCTTCACCACGGAGCTGGTTGGTTTGGTTCATGGCTTATAACTCTTTTATGAAGGATTTTAAGAAAAGTCTATGGAAGAAATGAATGGGGAAAATACTTCCAAAACCCAGATGGCTGGGTGGGCGGGCAATGTTGCGCTCGATAGAAAGACACGTTCCCTTGCCACTATTTTGTGGTATATGACCTTTTTATCTCACCAACATTCAATTCAGACAGCAACTGGACATTTACAAATAGAGAAAATATGTTATCTTTTGCCGAGGGGCTGTAAATTCTGCAGCGGTTGAACACCACTGCTGGAAAAGGTGCAAGGAACTGCCGTATCGCGTGAAGGTGAGAAGTAAGTTAGTGCAGCTTCTTCCTTTTCGCAATGTTTTACAAACCTGTGCTTGAGCGCAACATCATCCGTCTGCAGCACTGGCACAGGTGCACTTTGGTCAGAGTGGAAGAAATCCGATTAAAGCATTTACATGCCAAGATAAAGCAAATCAAATAGGAGTACTCCTATTAGGGGCAGTGGTAGCTCAGCAGTTAAGGCTTTGGGTTACTGATCAGGAGGTCAGGGGTTCAAGCCCCAGCACCACCAAGATGCCACTGTTGGGCCCTTGAGCAAGGCCCTTGATCCTATCTGCTCCAGGGGCACTGTATCATGGCTGACCCTGCACTCTGACCCCAGAAAAAGAAGAATTTCACTGTATATGTGCAAATGTGTGATAAATAAAGAAAATTATAAAAAAACTATATATATATTATTACTCCACATATCTTACAGCACATGTACTCCACATACAGGTGCATCTCAATAAATTAGAATGTCGTGGAAAAGTTCATTTATTTCAGTAATTCAACTCAAATTGTGAAACTCGTGTATTAAATAAATTCAGTGCACACAGACTGAAGTAGTTTAAGTCTTTGGTTCTTTTAATTGTGATGATTTTGGCTCACATTTAACAAAAACCCACCAATTCACTATCTCAAAAAATTAGAATATGGTGACATGCCAATCAGCTAATCAACTCAAAACACCTGCAAAGGTTTCCTGAGCCTTCAAAATGGTCTCTCAGTTTGGTTCACTAGGCTACACAATCATGGGGAAGACTGCTGATCTGACAGTTGTCCAGAAGACAATCATTGACACCCTTCACAAGGAGGGTAAGCCACAAACATTCATTGCCAAAGAAGCTGGCTGTTCACAGAGTGCTGTATCCAAGCATGTTAACAGAAAGTTGAGTGGAAGGAAAAAGTGTGGAAGAAAAAGATGCACAACCAACCGAAAGAACCGCAGCCTTATGATTGTCAAGCAAAATTGATTCAAGAATTTGCGTGAACTTCACAAGGAATGGACTGAGGCTGGGGTCAAGGCATCAAGAGCCACCACACACAGACATGTCAAGGAATTTGGCTACAGTATTCCTCTTGTTAAGCCACTCCTGAACCACAGACAATGTCAGAGGCGTCTTACCTGGGCTAAGGAGAAGAAGAACTGGACTGTTGCCCAGTGGTCCAAAGTCCTCTTTTCAGATGAGAGCAAGTTTTGTATTTCATTTGGAAACCAAGGTCCTAGAGTCTGGAGGAAGGGTGGAGAAGCTCATAGCCCAAGTTGCTTGAAGTCCAGTGTTAAGTTTCCACAGTCTGTGATGATTTGGGGTGCAATGTCATCTGCTGGTGTTGGTCCATTGTGTTTTTTGAAAACCAAAGTCACTGCACCCGTTTACCAAGAAATTTTGGAGCACTTCATGCTTCCTTCTGCTGACCAGCTTTTTAAAGATGCTGATTTCATTTTCCAGCAGGATTTGGCACCTGCCCACACTGCCAAAAGCACCAAAAGTTGGTTAAATGACCATGGTGTTAGTGTGCTTGACTGGCCAGCAAACTCACCAGACCTGAACCCCATAGAGAATCTATGGGGTATTGTCAAGAGGAAAATGAGAAACAAGAGACCAAAAAATGCAGATGAGCTGAAGGCCACTGTCAAAGAAACCTGGGCTTCCATACCACCCAGCAGTGCCACAAACTGATCACCTCCATGCCACGCCGAATTGAGGCAGTAATTAAAGCAAAAGGAGCCCCTACCAAGTATTGAGTACATATACAGTAAATGAACATACTTTCCAGAAGGCCAACAATTCACTAAAAATGTTTTTTTTATTGGTCTTATGATGTATTCTAATTTTTTGAGATAGTGAATTGGTGGGTTTTTGTTAAATGTGAGCCAAAATCATCACAATTAAAAGAACCAAAGACTTAAACTACTTCAGTCTGTGTGCATTGAATTTATTTAATACATGAGTTTCACAATTTGAGTTGAATTACTGAAATAAATGAACTTTTCCACGACATTCTAATTTATTGAGATGCACCTGTATATATATATATATATATATACACACACACTAAAATTGTTTTGTGTGGTGGAAATGACACCACAATTGTGGGTCAAGTCATAATTCTTTTTTCACACAATAAATATTAATATTATTTATGTTTATTTAGCTCTGTTTAAATTATCATAGTTTTTAAACATGCAATAGTTTGTCATTTTATAATGGATTTTCATAGTTATTATTAAAAGTATGCATCTAGGACAGGGCTTAAACAGTAAATTAAAAAAGATATCTATCTATCTATCTATCTAAAGTTTAAATCTGTTTGTTTTAAATAAAAACAACCCCTGGGACATGAAAACGCACAAAGTTGAAGTAACACCTTCATTGTTACATCAGCAAGTGCCCGTTCAGTTAATTCAGAAATAGATATGATTATTTTGCACTTTTAATCCAATTTTGAGTCTGACATGTTAAAATCATAATTGATCTTGAATCTGTTTCATTCATTACACTGGGAATGGAAGATCAAGTAGAGCACTTTGCTTCATAGGAAACAGTATTTAACACAGTGTGCTCTGTTGTATGCTGCACATTTATGCCAATTTAGTAGGTCATTTGGGATCCATGCACACAGCAATACTGTATAGAGCATGCATACTGCACACCACTGCATACTAACCTTGCAGTCTTGTTAGTCTGACACTGTCTGCATATGTGTGTGCACGAGTTTGTGTGAGAGGGACATGGCTATCAGCAGACTGATGGAGTGATCAAAATGTCTGGATTCGCCAGAAACCCATTCTAGTGTGAAATTGACTTTGTTCCTTCATCCTCTTTCAAACACACACACACACACACACACACACACACACACACACACACACACACACACATACACACTTGTTGATGTGGCTATCCTTATGAGGACTCTCCATAGACATAATGATTTTATACTGTACGAACTATAGATTGTATCCCCTAACCCTAACCCTACCCCTAAACCTCACAAAAAACTTTCTGCATTTTTACATTTTCAAAAAAACATTGTTTAGTATGTTTTTTTAAGCGATTTGAATAATGGGGACACTAGAAATGTCCACATTAACCACATTTATAGCATAATACCCTACAGTTTGTAACATAAAAAATTGTCCTAAACATTGTATTTGTAGTAAAATCATAGTTGCCACAAAATTAACATGGTTACTGTCATGGTTACAATACTATAGTAAAACCATTGGTTAATTCTATCAAAACCATGATTTCTGCTAAGAACACCAGGGTGATAACTGTCCTTGTTATTACAGTCATGGTTACTACAATATTACAATAGTAAAACCATGGTTAATTTTCATTAAGGTCCTTAAAAACAATTAAAAAAAAAAAACTCTCTAATTACTAACTCAATATTTTGATGCATGTAGCATTATTATGCTACATGCATCAACATAAAGTGCATTTCAAACTCAACTCAATGTATATTCAACATTCAGAATCACTATAGAAGAAATACATTTGCTATTAAAATGAATACGAGAAGGGATGTCGTAACACGACTCGAGTTTTTTAATCATACGCGGAAATCCCACATCTTCATCTACGGAGTAAGGGCAACATAACTTTGGCAATGAACACTTCAAGCGCTTTAGTTCTTGTTTCATGTCTGTCCGAACTTGGACAATGTGCCAGCTTAAAGACGGAAGGGATTGTGTCTGTGTGCAGTTTCGGGCTCACCTGCGGCTCTGTGCGCACCGCGCGCTATATATCCTCAGGTGATGTCAGCGCAAATAGCAAATCAAATATCAATGTATTACCAGTATACCAGTATATGTTGTAAACGTTTTTTGACCATTGCTGTTGTATTTGACTGCATAAAGAAAAAGTTCCCAGACAAGAGACTAAAATGACGCAGCGCTTCTCTCTTGCAGCTTGTTTTCTCCGCTTGCCATTTTGCCAGTGCGTGCAGAACTGTGATGTCATCAATTGATTTAACATACTAACAGTTAATAAGACAGCTTCTCTCTGTAGAAAGTTGACCCACGTCTACAGAGCCATACAGGTGCATTAGCGGAGGTTACAACTGCGCATGTCTATTTGCCGCTTTATTTTCTTCGCCAAACTATATGATCCAGATGTGTTATTAAACTAGAGATGGTTGGCGAACCATACAGTTTGTTTTTTTGTTTTTTTTACTAAGAACCGTTACACTCCTATTTCACACGTACGATCAAACCGGTGTGATCTGCATTCATGCTGCTGTTTACCAGCAAAATCGGCTGTCATAATGACTGAAGTGGTTGTCATAATGATCCAGCATCTCAAATAGTCTTTTCAACATCACAATATCTTTATTTTTATATGTTACAAACTTTAAAACAATCACTAAATAAATGTATAAAGCTGTTCATATTGGAGCACACTGTTTAGATTCAGCGCTGCGGCCATGTTTTCTGACGTTAAAGAATATATAGACTAGTCAGTCCACTCGAGCCTTCTCCCATTCCTTCTGTCACAACCACTTCTTGGGCTGGGAGAGTGGAAGGGCTAGGTTTTTATAACCTTTTATGCTCCTCCTTTTGTATGCTTCTATGACAATACAAACTCAGAATCCCATCTTGCATTGCAACGAAAATATGGCAGCGCCAATAGCCGGCAAGTGCATTCACGATCGCATTTTATCTATCTTAATCAATCATTATAAACATCTAAAGACCACATTATAGTTTTGATAATATATAATCTGATGTTCAGTGCACCTGCTGTGATATAATCTGTCCACCAGTGCATCTACTGTGAAGTGTAAGGTAAGATTTATTTTAATTATAGTGCGCATGAAGAACTCTCGCTGGGAGATCTGTCAGTACAGGAGAAACTCAAATGTGAAAAGGATAAGCACTCTTCGTTTTAAAATCAACTTTTGCAAATTTGACCCGAAAACAATAAACAAGTATTTTTTTTTATTATTATTATTTATTTATTTTTTAAAGAAAGAAATGCAATAACCACTAACATCAATAAAGTAAAAAACATTAAATTTGTGCATTTTTGGGAGGGATTTGCTGGGATTTTTTGGTATTTAGACCTTATTTAGCTCTAAATTACTAAATTACACCATTCATTTTCATATACATTAAGCACATTTTATGTTGTCTTCACTTCAATAAAAACCTTCAAAACATCACAATTTCAAAACATTAAAATTTGTCATGCATTGGGGGTCTTTGGTGACATCTGCTGGAGTCAAAATAACAACTGTATGAAATGACAACTACGCTCAGTAGATGGCTACAGTGCTCCATTCATTGGCTGATTTCTATAAGCTAATGTTGTATCAAGCTTAATTTCTAGATATTATCACAAATTATGCATTGGATATATATTTAGACATTATAAAAATAAATAAATTTAAAAAAAAATCTCTTTTGTCAAATTGTAGCATTTTTTTCTAAACCACTTGTGTTGAAGTGTCAGATTTTTCAATGATGCTCCAATTTGCTGTCAAACATTTCTAGTGTCCCCATAATTCAAATAATTCAAAAAACACACTAAACGATGTGTGTGGCTGTGTTCTGTGTAATGTCTGATTTATTGATTTTTATTTGACAATTAAATAATAAAAAAATGTCTGTATTTTAGTATTTCCCATTCATTTCCTATGACCGTTCGATTTTGACCCGAAGAACATAAGTAATTTTTTTTTACTTTTTTTTTTTTTTTTTTTACATTTCTTTTTATGATCACTTTTATTTTTGTATGTTTATTAGGTTCTAATAGTATGGAGTTAGAATTGTTTCAGATTCACAAATAGAAAGATGATTCACAAATGAATTGAATGAGATCCATAAATAAATGTAAGGAGTTTCACAAAAATAAAATGAATTCACAAATAAATAAAATGAGATTTGCAAACAAGAAAATTATTTACAAATATATATTTTTAACTCACAAACACAACTCTGTCCAACATTCATTTGTGAAACGCACACAATTATTTGCGGATCGCTTGATGTGCATTTGTGGATGGTAGCTCACATTTGTGAATTCTGAAACATTTCTTGCGTGAGAGCTGCGGGCAATCCACAAATAGATGGACTCCACCCATCGTTTACTCAAGCAAATCAGATAACGGCCACATTACTCGGACCAATCATAGCACGTTCTATCTTCAACCAATCACGCTTCGAGTAAAGTAACGCAATATTTTTTATTGTAGACCATAATATCTGAGTTACTTTTTAAATAAAGTAACATGTTGCTTTTGTACACCTCTACTGTCCCTGTATTGTGATAAATCATGAGCAAATGTGTGTAAACTTCAGGGAGGAGACATAGTGCATGATAGGCATTGTAGTTCTATAGAGTGTGAGGCCAGAGACTATTTAGCAGAGACTAGTCACTTCTATTTAAATGTATGGGAGAAATTGGAATGCCCAGCCAAGAAGCTCTACCACCCAACAGTCAATGGATGTAGAAAGGAAGTCCCACCTTGCAGGTAAAAGAGCCAATCACCTTTTAGATACAGACATTGCCTCAACGGGTCAGTCAACTCGCTAACGCGCATGCGCATTTTGTGTTTTAGAGTAATATGATGTCAACATCAGGTTGAGTGAAACGGGGTTGATTCATGTGTTAATACATACTTCATTAAAAAAAAAAAAAAAAAAAAATCAGTAAAAGCGTTTAGTCATATGTATTATAAGACTAGCCTTCCACTGGCCACGACATGATACACAGGGTGAAATACTCGCTCAATTCACTGACTTACTGTATGTAGCCAAACTGCTCCATGTTACAGCTCCCCATAACTGGGAGAATGGGATGAGAAAAGATGACTCTGGATCAGTGGCTCCGAGAAATGTTCTACATCGATTATGTATGGAGAGAAAAATGTCTTAGTTTCTAAAAAGATTCTACATTTTTGTTTTATAATAAGTAGATTGATTCATGAAATAAACAATTTTTATGACATTTTGGTAGCATTAAGAGAAAGTGGCTGTGAGAAAAAAGTAATGCAAAAGTAACGTAAAAGTAACGCTTTCCATAAAAAAATAAACATTTTAATTAAGTTACTTTTTAAGGAGTAATGCAATATTCTAACAAGTTACTTTTAAAAGTAACATTACCCAACACTGAATGTATGTACAGTGCATCCGGAAAGTATTCACAGCGCTTCATTTTTTCCACATATTGTTATGTTACAGCCTTATTCCATAATGGATTAAATTCATTATTTTCCTCAAAATTCTACAAACAATACCCCATAATGACAACATGAAAGAAGTTTGAAATCTTTGCAAATTTAAAAAAAAAAAAAAAAAAAAAAAAAAAAAAAATCACATGTACATAAGTATTCACAGCCTTTGCTCAATACTTTGTTGAAGCACCTTTGGCACCAATTACAGCCTCAAGTCTTTTTGAGTATAATGCTACAAGCTTGGCACACCTATTTTTGGGCAGTTTCTCCCATTCTTCTTTGCAGGACCTCTCAAGCTCCATCAGGTTGGATGGGGAGCGTCGGTGCACAGCCATTTTCAGATCTCTCCAGAGATGTTCAATCGGGTTCAAGTCTGGGCTCTGGCTGGGCCACTCAAGGACATTCACAGAGTTGTCCCGTAGCCACTCCTTTGTTATCTTGGCTGTGTGCTTAGGGTCGTTGTCCTGTTGGAAGATGAACCTTCACCCCAGTCTGAGGTCCAGAGCGCTCTGGAGCAGGTTTTCATCAAGGATGTCTCTGTACATTGCTGCATTCATCTTTCCCTCGATCCTGACTAGTCTCCCAGTTCCTGCCACTGAAAAACATCCCCACAGCATGATGCTGCCACCACCATGCTTCACTGTAGGGATGGTATTGGCCAGGTGATGAGCGGTGCCTGGTTTCCTACAGACATGACGCTTTCCATTCAGGCCAGAGAGTTCAATCTTTGTTTCTCATGGTCTGAGAGTCCTTCAGGTGCCTTTTGGCAAACTCCAGGCAGGCTGTCATGTGCCTTTTACTGAGGAGTGTCTTCAGTCTGGCCACTCTACCATACAGGCCTGATTGGTGGAGTGCTGCAGAGATGGTTGTTCTTCTGGAAGGTTCTCTTCTCTCCACAGAGAAATGCTGGAGCTCTGTCAGAGTGACCATCGGGTTCTTGGTCACCTCCCTGACTAAGGCCCTTCTCCCCCGATCGCTCAGTTTGGCCAGGCGATCAGCTCTAGGAAGAGTCCTGGTGGTTCCAAACTTCTTACATTTACAGATGATGGAGGCCACTGTGCTCATTGGGACCTTCAATGCTGCAGAAATGTTTCTGTACCCTTCCCCAGATCTGTGCCTCAATATAATCCTGTCTCAAAGGTATACAGACAATTCCTTGGACTTCATGGCTTGGTTTGTGCTCTGACATGCACTGTTAACTGTGGGACCTTATATAGACAGGTGTGTGCCTTTCCAAATCATGTCCAATCAACTGAATTTACCACAGGTGGACTCCAATCAAGTTGTAGAAACATCTCAAGGATGATCAGTGGAAACAGGATGCACCTGAGCTCAATTTTGAGTGTCATGGCAAAGGCTGTGAATACTTATGTACATGTGATTTTTTTAATTTTTTATTTTTAATAAATTTGCAAAGATTTCAAACAAACTTTTTTCACGTTGTCATTATGGGGTATTGTTTGTAGAATTGTGAGGAAAATAATGAATTTAATCCATTTTGGAATAAGGCCGTAACATAACAAAATGTGGAAAAAGTGAAGCGCTGTGAATACTTTCCGGATGCACTGTATGTGTCGTCAAAACCTTTACTCTAAATATTACAAGGCAGATCCAAACAGACACACTACTAGACACTACAAAAGATCAATAGTACAGATAGTGTCTTTATAAAACATGAATCTTATTAGATGACCTTAGGAGCACAAACCATAAATTAATACACAATATTACACAGTGTACAAGATCTGCTATGCCAATAACTTGGTTTCACATTATATTAATGTATATATAAAATAAATAAAAATAATTGAATGTGTTATGGCAGACCAGTCCAATGTTACTCACAAGACACAAGAAATAATTATGTTAACCCTGTAAAACAATGTGTGTTTCACTTATTTCTCAGGACGTATATGGGCTGTGAGATACAGGAAAATAATAATAAGAGTTGCAAGGATACTGGAGAACTGGTGCTCTCTGCTCCACATCACAAAAAGATGGAAACTGTAAGGGACTTGACATGGAGGCGAAGGTAGAATCCATATGCAAGAAGTTTATTACAATCAGCAAACAAATCCAAGACACAAGGTAGAGACATAATCCTTGAAGCAGGCAAAGTAGTCTTTACACAGGTAATCTGTCCAACCAGGCAAACAGAGAAAAACAGTAATCCAATATCGGTAATCCAGAAAGCAGGCACAATGGTCATAACAAGTTGGCAATAAACAGGCAATAAGCAGTGAAACTGGCAATACTTTGCAAAGTCACAATGGAGAAGCATGGCTATTTATATAGTACAAACAGGACGTCACCACAGAAGAAACGGTATAGTGTCAGTATTCGGGAGAGTACTCCCTCTGGTGGTCGGCTGAAGGGATACCAGCCTCATTCGTTACAGAAACAGTTGTGGGACTTTTGTGCTACTGGTGGTAAGACATCACAAAGCTCCATGACCCAATCTTGTTTGTGTAACATGTTTCTTTCTATATAGTAATGGACTTGTTTTTAACATGTAACTGTTATTTTTTTCCAATCATTTGTGCAGAATGCTCTTACCCTGACTAAGAGTATCCATCCCAGACAACTGATACAACAGACATGACATTGTAACTTAAAAGAAATCTGACATAACAGAAAAATAAAGAATCTCATATTACACATTTTATAAGGTATCCTGTATTGGAGATGGAACCACTGAGTTTTGGAGCATGTGAGTCAAGTGTTTAAAGTTGATGTGCAGTACACAGGGGAAACATCTGAAAAAAGATGCCAGTAATCAATGAGTCAATTATCACTGTCAGAACATGATGCTGTATTTTAGAAAAGGACCCTGTAATAGTACCTCCTAAAACATTCACACAAAAGTGCTAAAATGCAAAATTCTAATAAATATTACCTTACAACTGCTTTTATTAAATACATGAACATAATGTGAAACCAAATTATTGGCATAGCAGTGTTGTACACTGTGTAATATAGGGTAGGGTTTGTGCTCCAAGGATCATCTAATATGTTTCATATTTTATAAAGACACTGTACTGCTGATCTTTTGTAGTGTGTCTGTTTGGATCTGCCATGTAACATTAAGAGTAAAGGTGTTGACGACAAATACATACATTTTTCTATTATGTAGTTAGGAGTTTCAGTCAAGAAACTTGGTTAAAATTAAAATAACAGACTCATACATTCAGCCAGGTTAGCTATAAAGCTAATGATCAGGACACTCTACAAATGGGCAATTTTCAGTTGTCTGTTTATAACTGAAAGAAAATGATACAAACCTTAAGTCACAGTATTCCTCTGATGGCATCTGTTTCTTTAAGTGTTTGCAGCCTTGGAGCTTAACTGTATGTGCTTGATTCCATGCTCATGAGAGCGCTGTGACTCTGGTCCTGCCCTGATAGTAAAACGAGGCATGATTGGTTGAAGATAGAACGTGCTATAATTGGTCCGAGTAATGTAGCCATTATCTGATTGGCTTGAGTAGACGATGGGTGGAGTCCACCTATTTGTGGATTGCCCGCAGCTCTGGCGCAAGAAATGTTTCAGAATTTATAAATGTGAGCTGCCATTCACAAACGCACAGCAAGCCATCCACAAATAAATGCGTGCAATTCACAAATGAATGTTGGACAGAGTTGTGTTTGTGAGTTAAAACATATATTTGTAAATAATTTTTTTGTTTGCAATTCTCATTTTATTTATTTGTGAATTCACTTTATTTTTTGAGAACCTCCTAACATATATTTATAAATCTCGTTCTTTTTATTTGTGAATTTATTTCATTTTTGTGAAACTCCTTACATACACTATATTGCCAAAAGTATTCGCTCATCTGCCTTTAGACGCATATGAACTTAAGTGACATCCCATTCTTAATCCATAGGGTTTAATATGACGTCGGCCCACCCTTTGCAGCTATAACAGCTTCAACTCTTCTGGGAAGGCTTTACACAAGGTTTAGGAGTGTGTTTATGGGAATTTTTGACCATTCTTCCAGAAGTGCATTTGTGAGGTCAGACACTGATGTTGGACGAGAAGGCCTGGCTCGCAGTCTTCGCTCTAATTCATCCCAAAGGTGCTCTATCGGGTTGAGGTCAGGACTCTGTGGAGGCCAGTCAAGTTCTTCCACACCAAACTCGCTCATCCATGTCTTTATGGACCTTGCTTTGTGCACTGGTGCGCAGTCATGTTGGAACAGGAAGGGGCCATCCCCAAACTGTTCCCACAAAGTTGGGAGCATGGAATTGTTCAAAATCTCTTGGTATGCTGAAGCATTCAGAGTTCCTTTCACTGGAACTAAGGGGCCAAGCCCAGCTCCTGAAAAACAACCCCACACCATAATCCCCCCCTCCACCAAACTTCACAGTTGGCACAATGCAGTCAGACAAGTACTGTTCTCCTGGCAACCGCCAAACCCAGACTCGTCCATCAGATTGCCAGATGGAGAAGCGTGATTAGTCACTCTAGAGAACGCGTCTCCACTGCTCTAGAGTCCAGTGGTGACATGCTTTACACCACTGCATCCGACGCTTTGCATTGCACTTGGTGATGTATGGCTTGGATGCAGCTGCTCGGTCATGGAAACCCATTCCATGAAGCTCTCTACGCACTGTTCTTGAGCTAATCTGAAGGCCACATGAACTTTGGAGGTCTGTAGCGATTGACTCTGCAGAAAGTTGGCGACCTCTGCGCACTATGCGCCTCAGCATCCGCTGACCATTTTACGTGGCCTACCACTTCGTGGCTGAGTTGCTGTCTTTCCCAATCGCTTCCACTTTGTTATAATACCACTGACAGTTGACTGTGGAATATTTAGTAGCGAGGAAATTTCACGACTGGACTTGTTGCACAGGTGGCATCCTATCACAGTACCACGCTGGAATTCACTGAGCTCCTGAGAGCGGCCCATTCTTTCACAAATGTTTGTAGAAGCAGTCTGCATGCCTAGGTGCTTCATTTTATACACCTGTGGCCATGGAAGTGATTGGAACACCTGAATTCAATTATTTGGATGGGTGAGCGAATACTTTTGGCAATATAGTGTATATTTCTGAATCTCATTAAATTTATTTGTGAACCAACTTTCTATTTGTGAATCTCTTTCCATTTGTCTCTGAATTAGAAACAATTCTAACTCCATATACTAGTTACAAATCAAAAGGGGAGACAACAAATGCACACAGCAGTCACACTCAGGTCTCAGGAGGATATACATAATTTCTTGTTCTTTACTCTCTGCATATGTACATGCACCCTTGAGGGGATACATACACAATCACACACTTTCAAGATAATTTACTCCATGAATATCAAAATATCAAACCAATTGGCATTTATTTTAAAGAAATATAAAAAAAAAAAAAACAAACAGAAGTTTGTTAGGTTTTAAATGGTAAAGCAATGAATAATTCATTCGATATGCAAGTCTGTGTAAAAAAAAAATGACAACTTTATTTATGCAATACAAATGACTGATGTGTGCCAATAACCTGTATTACGCTCCCCTCGTCTCGTTCCAAACCCCAATGTTTTCTTTCTTTCGTTGTACACAACAGTTATTTTCCTATTAAAATCATGGTTAGGTTTAGGGTTGAGGTAAGGGGTTACACTTAAGAAACATCAAAATTACATTGTTGTTAATTTATTAATTTTTCCTAAAAGGGAGTAAAAGTCATGCATTTTTGTAAAAACTTTTATGATTTTGCCAAACAAATTATCATGACTTGTCATGAGACCGGGTTGGATCTATTTATCAAAATGATGACGAAGTATTTGGACATTTTTTGGTTGTCAAATGCTAGTGGAACATGTTCATAGTTAATGTGATGAACTTCACCTGTGGTTATTCTGCTACCTGTTACCTTAAGAATAACAGACTTCATACATCTACCAAAATTCATCTTGGGACATGCTTAAAATTTATTGCAAAAAATGACTCAGAAAAGTTGGTTACAGGAAAAGCTTTAGCATCAGCTGTAGCATAATGTTATCTAATGCAATGGCATTTAGCATTTAAGATGTGATGTAACTATCCGAATAGATTTTGTGGCATCTGTATAGGGTTTGTCAGAGATTAAAATAGTTATTGATGTTACTTCAATACCTTTTTTATTTAATTGGGTTGATTCTATCTTTTTTTTTTTTTTTTGGCAAATCATATTGTGAAATCAGTCATTTTTCTAATTGTTATTTGTCAGATGAAACATTTGTTCTATACTTCTTGAACACAGAAAGGGAGTAAGTCATTTGTACTGCTGCAGCTGCCACAGAACAGACGAGCATATCTCAGGGCCAGTAACTGTCTTGACTGATAAACTAATGTATCTCATGTACAACCGGCAACAGGAAGCAAGAGAGAGATTGTGTTTATCAGGCCCTACAGAGTTTATCATGTTGGCATTTATGAGAACAAATATCCATAATTTTCCTTTGGGTGGATCCCCAAAAAAAAAAAAAAAAAAAAAGGAAAGATGTAAACAAATAAGAAGAGGAAAGCAAAAAAAACAGCTCCCTATCGGTCACTCACTTGACGTTGTGTCGATGTAGTGACAGTAGGGGTGCCCTTGGGAGCCCAAAACACCTCTGATCTTTGATAAAAGGCCAGTGTGAATTGGTGAGTGGAATTTGCATGCAACTCCCCCAGACATACGGGTATAAATGGAGCTGGCTCGCAACCACTCATTCGCTGTCTCATTACATGATTGCTGTCTTGTAGCTTGCGCTCCCCAACCTGTCACGATGGCTGACCAGGACCGTCCGACTTGGCTATGTGATTAAGTTCACCAGGCACCCGCTCGGGTTCACCGGCGTCCGTTTTACCTCAGTGAAGGGCAAGAAAACTGCTGCCCTGCGTGAGGAGATCGCAACCCTTCTGCGGAAGGATGCGATAGAGCCTGTTCCTCCAGCCGAGATGAAGAAGCGGTTCTACAGCCCCTAATTCATCATGCCCAAGAAAGGTGGTGGGTTGCGGCCAATCTTGGACCTGTGAGTACTGAACTGGTCCTTGCACAGACTCCCGTTCAAGATGCTGATGCAGAAATGCATTTTGGCGAGCATCCAGCATCAAGATTGGTTCGCAGCGGTAGACCTGAAGGACGCATACATCCACGTCTCAGTTTTACCTCAGCACAGGCCCTTTCTGTGGTTCGCCTTCGAGGGCCGGGCATACCAGTAGAAGGTCCTCCCCTTTGGTGTTTCCCTGTCGTCTCGTGTCTTCACAAAAGTCGCAGAGGCAGCCCTTGCCCCGCTAAGGGATGTGGGCACCCTCATCCTCAATCTCGATGACTGGCTGATTCTAGCTCACTCTCGAGACTTGTTGTGTGCACACAGGGACCTGGTGCTCAGGCACCTCAGCCGGTTGGGGCTTCGGGTCAACGGGGAAAAGAGCAAGCTCTTCCCGGTACAGAGCATCTCTTTTCTCAGGTTAGAGTTTGACTCAGTCTCTATGTTGGAACACCTCACTAGCGAGCACGCGCAGTCGGTGCTGAACTGCCTGAAGTCGTTCAGGCGGAGAACGGTGGTCCCACTGAAGCAATTTCAGAGGCTCCTGGGGCATATGGCGTCCTCGGCGGTGGTCACGCCGCTTGGGTTGATGCATATGAGACTGCTTCAGCACTGGCTTCAGACTCGAGTCCAGAGATGGGCATGGCGCCGCGGCACACATCGCGTGGTCATCACGCTGATCTGCTGCCGGTTGTTCAGCCCTTGGACAGACCTTGCATTTCTGCGGGCAGGGGTCCCCTTAGTGCAAGTGTCCAGACGCGTCGCGGTTACGACATACGCCTCCGAGCGTGGCTGGGGCGCTGTGTGCAATGGGCACGCAGCCACGGGCTCCTGGACAGGGCCATGACTGCATTTGCATATCAACTGCCTCGAGTTGCTGGCAGCGTTGCTCGCCCTGCAGAGGCTTCGGCCATTGATCCAGGGCAAGCATGTGTTGGTCTGGATGGACAACATGGTGATGGAAGCGTACATCAACCACCAAGGCGGCTTGCACTCGCGTCACATGTCGCAACTTGCCCGCCGTCTCCTCCTCTGGAGTCAGCAGCGACTCAAGTCATTGTGAGCCACTCACATCCCAGGTGACCTCAACAGCGCAGCACATGCACTATCACAGCAGGTCACGCTTAGGGGAGAGTGGAGACTCCACCCCCAGGTGGTCCCAGGTGATTTGGAGTGGATTCGGTCAAACGCTGGTAGATCTGTTCGCTTCCTGGGAATCCTCCCACTGCCCACTCTGGTACCTGGGACCAGACCTCTGGAATCTCCATGTCTGGCCCTTGGATGGGATGCGGAAAACCTAAGTGGCCTACCGCTCACGGTGGTAGACACGATCACTCAGGCTAGGGCTCCCTCTACAAGTTGCCTGTATGCCTTGAAGTGGCTTCTGTTCGCTAAGTGGTGTTCTTCCCAACGCAAAGATCCCCAGAGATGTGCAGTCAGGTCGGTGCTTTCCTTCCTGCAGGAGAGGCTGAAGGGGTGGCTGTCCCCCTTCACCTTGAAATGCGGCGCACCATGATGCAGTTGACGGTAGGTCTCTCAGGAAGCACAACCTGACCATCAGGTTCCTTAGAGGCGCGAGGAGGCTGAATCCTCCCAGACTGCGCCTCATTCCCCCATGGGATCTCTCCATGGTCCTGCAGGGCCTGCAGGGAACCCCGTTTGTGCCCCTGGAGTCAGTTGAGCTAAAGGTGGTCTCTTTGAAGACTGCTCTCCTGACTGCTCTCACGTCCATCAAGAGGGTAGGGGACCTGCAGAATATCCGGAATATTCCCACGTGGTCCTGAAACCCCGACCGCGCTATGTGTCCAAGGTTCCCACAACCCCGTTTTGTGATCAGGTGGTGAACCTGCAAGCGCTGCCCCAGGAGGAGGCAGACCCAGCCTTGTCGTTGCTGTGTCCGGTGCATGCTTTGCGCATCTATTTGGATTGCACGCAGAGCTTTAGACGCTCTGAGCAGCTCTTTGTCTGCTTTGGAGGACAGCGGAAAGGAAGCTTTGTCTCCAAACAGAGGGTCACCCACTGGGTCACTGACGCCATCGCTTTGGCATATCATGCCCAGGGCGTGCCACCCCCCTTGGGGCTACGAGCACACTCTTCCAGGAGTGTGGCGGCCTCCTGGGCCCTGACCAATGGCGCCTCTTTAGCAGACATCTGTAGAGCAGTGGGCTGGGCAACACCCAATACATCCGCGAGGTTCACCAATCTCCAGGTTGAGCTGGTTTCATCCCGTGTGTTGTCAGGTACAAACAGGTAAGTTTGCGGGACAACTGGCCGGGTGTACCGCTTGTGTACGGTGTCTTTCCCCTCCTGGATGGGGTGACTTGCGCTTTTTACTCCCCAGCCGTGTTCACGAGGTTGTGGACCCTGGATGTCCTTCCTCCTTAGCCCTGTGGCTGGCGAGTTCGCAGAGAAATTCGATACCAGCCCAGTACGTGTGCTAATAAGCCCTGGACTGGGGTAGGTGCTCCACATGCGCTGGTTGCCTGTATGTAACCCCGTGTGAAGTATCTTCCATGAGACGGTTTCCCCATTGGTAAACCCGCGTCTTCCTTGGGCAGAGTCCCCCTCTGCCACTGGTCGCCGTGTTTGTAGAGCTCCATCCCCTCTGGGTAGGACCTATCATGGGGACTTCTCCACATGCGACAATGCCGACAAGACTTGGTAAGACTATGTGACAAATTTCCACACAATTGCCTCCCCTTCGGGCAGGGTGTGATCTCCGCGGTGTCTTCCCCTTGGGAAAGGACACCCCCCCCGACGTGGACACTTATGGCCCCCAGCTGAACGATTTCCACTCTTTTTTGGGGAGAAAAAAGAAGAGAAGAGGTCAAGGCTGGGGCAGCCTGTCCCCATTTTGGGCAGTCGACTTGTCCCCGAGGTCCGTGAATTGAAGCTCAAGCGCAACAGGATTATGCAGCAAGACAATGATCCAAAGCATAGTTGTAAGTCCACCTCTGAATGGCTCAAAAGAAGCAAAATGAAAGTTTTGGAGTGGCCTAGTCAAAGTCCTGACTTGAACCTGATTGAGATGCTGTGGCAGGACCATAAACGGGCAGTTCATACTCAAAAACCCTCCAATGTGGCTGAACTAAAGCAGTTCTGCAAAGAAGAGTGGGTGAAAATTCCACCACAGTGTTGTGAAAGACTGATCTCCAGTTATCGGGAGTGATTGGTTGCAGTTGTTGCTGCTAAAGGAGGCACGACCAGCTATTAAGTTTAAGGGGGCAGTTAGTTTTTCACATGGGTGATAGGTGTTGGATAACTTTTTTTGCTTCAATAAAAAAATACATATATAATGTGTTTACTCAGGTTGCCTTTGTTTTATGTTATATCTCGTTTGAAGATCTAAAACAATTTAGAATGAAAACTACACAAAAATAGATGAAATCAGGAAAATACTTTTTCACAGCACTGTAGATAGATAGACTGAAAGAAAGAAAGAAAGAAAGAAAGAAAGAAAGAAAGAAAGCTGCCAACAAATGAGACTTCACATCTGGAAAGATGCATTAATCAAACAATTGACCTCCATCGTCGTTCTACATTTCTGTAGAAGATTTATCACGATAAAAATATTTTCAAGCAAATATGGCCTCTTTATTACAGTCAGCCTTTCTCCAAAAATAACCACTGCTGCCATGGCAACAGCAGCTTCAAAGAAATAACAGTAAATAGCTTTTATTGTGACTGTTTTGAATTGGCAGTTTAAGGGAGGCAATTTTAAGCCAAGCAATTATACTCTGATAATGAGATTTGGTGTCAGACTTGGCCAACTGTAGACTGGACCTGGACCCACACACACTTCAGGCTGTTTATTATGTTTGTTGTCGTTTCTCTCTCCTCTTCTCTCATTGTGTGACTCAATGGTAATTTCTTCTATAATGAAAGCTCACAAAATGAGAATGCAACAAAAGCTCAGCACCAGTGAGTCGGATACAAACACATCAATGCAGTTTGAGTGACTCTTAATATCTACTTACTGTTTTACTGTGAGTTTTATTGAACAATGAGTGTCACTTCTTCTGTTAAATGAATTTATTAGTTCTGAGTTTGAAGCTGCAACCTGCCCAGTAAACATCTGAACACGTTTAAATTCTGTGTTCGTCAATGCAACGAAGTGTGACCTCTCCTGGTCAAATTTGTCACTGCAACAAAATTAATTCTGACAAGAAAAAGTGATCATAAATGTAATAAACACACAATGTTGATGTTTTATAGATGATTAAAAACAATATAATAATAATAATACAAAAAACAAACAAACATGTAGTTATAGTGTGCATTTTGTATACCTTAAACTAAACTGACACAAGTTATGCATATAAGCAATAGTGAGTGGCATTATATTGAAACAGCTATGACTAAGGGGCGCCGTTGTTAGGCACACCTATATTCAAAATAGCTGTACTGAGTGAAGTGAACAGGTCACGTCCTGGCTGGAATGCTGCAGGATAATCCACAGCTAGGTGTGCTGTAAGTAAGGGATAATGTACAATCAGTCAGTGGTTTTAGCAAAATAAACCCAGACAGGGTGATCAGGACCCCGACATGAAACAGAGGCCGTTTATTACACGGTTACTAACCAAACAAACAAATAAATGGACATTAAATATTGATTTGTGTTGAAATTATGTAATTATGTGAGAAGTAATAAATCTCTGAACAGCTGAAATCAACCTTCTGTTGGTGTTTATTTTGTGAAAATGACTGTCTGACTCCTCATTATTCAGCCTATTACAAGACTACTTGCCAAATATATAAATAAATGCACATGAAACATTGATTTGAGTTGAAATAATTTTATTAGCTTACTTGTAGAGATCACACAGAAGATCCGAGAAGCAGGAAAGATGATTTGCAGTACCCGGATGTGCGGTTGTTACTCATTGGCGCCATTGACCAATCAGAATCAAGTATTCCAGAGCGGCACGTAATAAAGGATTTTAATGCACGACCTGGAGGCAAAGAAACACCCAATGCAAAGCAGATATTACAATACATGTTACAACAGCAAAAGACGCATTTCATGGGTCCCGGTTTTCTTCTCAACCCCTGCATGCAAATCATAGCTGAGCATTTCTGTGTCCGTCTCCCATAAGCATTTTGAGCATTTTAGCACTATAGGTCGGACTCAGTAATATGGGGCTGATAACCACTGTGTCTTGTCTGCTTCACAACTTATTTAAATATGGCATTACATGACTTGATAATGTCATGTTTTGTGATGTGACGGTTAATCCCATGGTGGGTTTCAAACTGGGCATGTTTGCTGGGGTCCAAATCCAAGCACTCTCCCCGCAGCATTGATCTGGTATGATTCTATTGAACCTCTGTGCTTTTCCGTTATCAACTTGCGCCATCACAAACATGTACATGATGGAAACCACAATGTGGGTTGCTATATTTGTGTGTTTTTTATTAATTTGGTGTCATTACGCACTCCAGAGTTAATGAAACTTGCACCTCTGTGCGCCGCATAATTCAGCAGTTGTATATGTCCAGGAGAAGGCGACTATTTCTGATGCTCACAAACGATCTTTTTTGAGGACACGGTTGCATGCGCACTCATACATGTATACAAAAGGCCTCTCACCTCTTCTGTGTCCCACAACATTCCCCTGTCATTAATCGTGCATGTGTGTGTCTTTTTTTGTGGAACTGATGATGTCTTAATGTTGATGTTAGAGGGGTGGAGGAGGCCGATTGCGCCCCCTTTAGTGAGCCGCTGGCACCCACCATTGAGCATTTAAGTACTCAATTAATCAAAAAGGTAAAACGGAAATTATTACAGCAATGAAACGCCTACTGAAACTGTGGGGAATCATGTATTCTTATATTGCCAATGACAGCAGTCAAACTGTATATTCAGATGTTAAAGTGCTGCTGGGATACAACTGGGAAGGTTATTTTTGTACTTTAAATGGTCTCGGTACAGGCATCTGAGGGTGAGCGGAGCGGTGGGCGTCTGCCTCTGTTAGATCATATGCTGAGCTGTCAAGAGTGGGCGCAGGTTGGCTGCACTTCAAATTGTTTCTGAATCTCAACTCACTTACGGTAATTATACTCGATGCTGGAAATGTTTGCCATGCTTTCTTGCACAAGTGCACAAACACACACACACAGACACATACACAACCAAGCACATGCTCTTGGGGTGGGGAAGGTGGGGTGATAGAGAGTGTTATCCTATGAGCAAAACTGCCCACCCCCAGTAGACAGCTCACATATCTTGATTTCTACCAATTTAGTCAAATTTCATTTGTCTGTTTTCCATGACAACACATAGAATATACTTTATTGTGTGTATGTTGAATGTATGCAGGTTAACTTAGCTATATTTTGGTTAAAAAAATGTTTAAAATAATTTTAACTTAAAAAAATAAATAAAAGCAAAACAAAATTGCATATATATATATATATATATATATATATATATATATATATATATATATATATATATATGTATATATATATATATGTATATATATACACTGATTATTACTGTTGGTCTGTTGCTATAGTCATGATGCAGCACATAGCAAATCTTTATAAACTCTTCACAGTCACAATGAATCCATAAGTAACTCTTTCCCTGGAAACCACTCTTAAAAGAATAGTTCACCCAAAAATGAAAATTTGCTGATAATGTACTCACCCTTAGGCCATCCAAGATATATATGACCTTCTTTCTTCATCAGAACAGGATTTAAGATTTTTAGGAAAGTATCCCAAGTTTTTAGCTTCATCCAATGCAAGTGAATGGACACCAATATATGACTGTACTTTCAGTACTTTTGGTACTTTTCAGTTCTATACTTTCCTAAAAATATTAAATCCTGTTCTGATGAAGAAAGAAGATCATATACACTGGCGGCCAAAAGTTTGGAATAATGTACAGATTTTGCTGTTTTAGAAGGACATTTATACTTTAATTCACCAAAGTGGCATTCAACTGATCACAAAGTATAGTAAGGACATTACTGATGTAAAAAACAGCACCATCACTATTTGAAAAAAGTCATTTTTGATCAAATCTAGACAGACCCCATTTCCAGCAGCCATCACTCCAACACCTTATCCTTGAGTAATCATGGTAAATTGATCATTTGGTGCTAGAAATTCACTTGCCATTATATCAAACACAGTTGAAATCTATTTGGTTCATTAAATAAAGCTTAACATTGTCTTTGTGTTTGTTTTTGAATTGCCACAGTATGCAATAGACTGGCATGTCTTAAGGTCAATATTAGGTCAAAAATGGCAAAAAAGAAACAGCCTTCTCTAGAAACTCGTCAGTCAATCATTGTCTTGAGGAATGAAGGCTATCCAATACTTGAAATTGCCAAACAACTATAGATTTCATACAAAGGTGTACACTACAGTCTTCAAAGACAAAGGACAGCTGGCTCTAACAAGGACAGAAAGAGATGTGGAAGGCCCAGATGTACAACTAAACAAGAGGATAAGTACATCAGAGTCTCTAGTTTGAGAAATAGACGCATCACATGTCCTCAGCTGACAGCTTCATTGAATTCTACCTGTTCAACACTAGTAAAGAGAAGACTCAGGGGTGCAGGCCTTGTGGGAAGAATTGCAAAGAAAAAGCCACTTTTGAAACAGAAAAACAAAAAGAAAAGGTTTTGTGGGCAAAGAAACACAGACATTGGACAACAGATAATTGGAAAATGTTGTCATGGATCTTAACCCCATTGAGCTTTTGTGGGATCAGCTAGACTGTAAGGTGCATGAGAAGTGCCCAACAAGACAGCCACATCTATGGCAAGTGCTAGAGGAAACATGGGGTGAAATTTCACCTGAGTATCTGGACAAACTGACAGCTACACTGCATGCCCAATTATTAGGCAAGTGAGTATTCTGATCTTATCATTATTTCAATGCACATTTTCCAAGTCCAAACCATATAAACTTGAATGCTTATTGGATTCAATCATTTTCAGGTGGTATGTATTTGTGTAATGAGGGAGGGTGTGCCGAAAGTGACAAACACCTTATATCAAGGTGTGCATAATTATTAGGCAGCTTCATTACCTCAGGTAAAATGGGCCAAAAAAGAGATTTAACTGACACTGAAAAGTAAAATATTGTAAAATGCCTTTCAGATGGATGCAACACTCTTGAAATAGCTAAACTATTGAGGCGTGACCACCGGACAATCAAACGTTTTGTAGCGAATACTCAACTGGGGCGCAAAAAATGCATGGAAAAGAAAAGGCACAAATTAACTGCAAAAGACTTGAGAAGAATTAAACGTGAAGTTACCAGGAACCTATTATCCTCCAATGCTACCTTATTCCAGAACTGCAACCTACCTGGAGTGTCCAGAAGTACAAGGTGCCAAGTGCTCAGAGAAATGGCCAAGGTCAAGAAGGCTGAAACACGACCACCACTGAATATATTCACATGTTGAAGTGTCAAGATTGGGCAAAGAAATACACAAAGACAGATTTTTCAAAGGTTTTATGGACAGATGAAATGCGAGTGACTCTTGATGGACCAGATGGATGGGCCCATGGCTGGATCACTAATGGACACAGGGCACCACTTCGAGACAGGTGCCAGCAAGGTGGAGGAGGGGTACTCGTATGGGCTGCTATCATTAATGATGAGGTAGTTGGACCTTTTCGAGTTGAAGATGGACTGAAACTTAACTCTCAAACCTACTGCTAGTTTATGGAAAGTACTTTTTTCAAGCAGTGGTACAGGAAGAAGTCCTCAGCATTCAAGAAGGCCATGATCTTTATGCAGGACAATGCTCCATTACATGCATCCAAGTCCTCCACTGCTTGGCTAGCCAGCAAGGGCCTCAAAGATGCCCAAATAATGACCTGGCCCCCTTCCTCACCTGACTTCGTACTGAAATCCTACTGAGAAATTGTGGGCCTTTCTCAAATGTGATATTTACAGTGAGGGAAGACAATACACCTCTTTGAACAGCATTTGGGAGGCTGTGGTTGCTGCTTCAATGAAAGTTGATCGTGAACAGATCAAGAAACTGACAGACTCCTTGGATGGAAGGCTATTGGCAGTTATTGAAAAGAAGGGTGGCTGAATTGGTCACTGAGTATTTTTGAAAGGACAAAAATGTTACTTAATTGTCATTTTGTATAACTTATTTGTTGCACTTACTCTAAAAATTGAGAATAAACAATTGAGTTGGGAGAAATTATTTTTGTAATTTAGTTGCCTAATAATTTTGCACACTTATATATTCCCCTGAGAAAGACAAAACTCACTTTTTCTTTGATAAACATTCAGGTTTGAGGTTCAATATCATTTTGGATTGACTGAGAGCATTGTGTTTGTTCAACAATAAAATTAATCCTGAGGAATACAATTTTCCTAATAATTGGGCATGCAGTGTAGAATGCCAAGGATCTGCAAAGCTGTCATTGCTGCACGTGGAGGATTTTTTATGAGAACCCTTGAAGTAGTTTAAGAAGTCCTGAACCTTATTTTCAAATTGTAATAGTAATTTTTCATGTTATTAATGTCCTGACTATACATTGTGATCATTTGAATGCCACTTTGGTGAATAAAAGTACCAATGTCTTTCCATAAGAGCAAAATCTGTACATTATTCCAAACTTTTGGCCGCCAGTGTACATCTTGTATGGCCTGAGGGTGAGTAAATTATCAGCAAATTTTCATTTTTGGATGAACTATTCCTTTAAGTGAATTAGCAATTAAAAGTGCTGATAAACCCCCATTGGCAAGGTTGTTGAATAGGACTATCTGCATAGTTTGTGTGCGTACATGTGTGAGTTAAGAATGTGCCTTTTATTAGCAAACAAAAGGGATTTGTGCTGTAACTCTAAACCAATGAGCTGTCATTATTGTAGATGCAGAAATGATTATTTATTTTTCATGGTTTTATGTGTTTTACTAGGTTGTGTTGGATGTCACACACAATCTCAGTACAAGAGCGAAATATTCTTATTGGGTTCATGACAGTAGAAGAACATCAAACATTTTAATGATAAAGATGCAGTCTATAACTGTATAAAGAGCATCGCTCCAGGAGTTATGCTGTAAAACTGACAGCAACAATTCATATTTGAAAATGTCACGGTCTACTGAAGTCCTTGGAAGCACTGCTGCTCTGAAGATGTTTGTAATTGCACTGCAATTACTAGTAGATTTTAGTTTCATGAACTGTCAAGAGTATTTTTAATTTGTCCTTTTATGAACAGTTTGAACTCTGGGTTAAATTTTCACTCTTTTATAAGGTCCTGTAGCACAGGTCAGTTAATTAAGAGTTTATTATTGTATTAGTCAGGAGAGTAAAATTTTAACAAAGCAGTTAATTGTTATTAGCGACTCACCTTTATGGAGTCACAACTAAATTATCCCTAGCTATTCCCTAGTAAATATTAGGGGAGACCAGGGCTAGTTTTCAAATTGTTTTTTTTTTTTTTGTTGTTTTTTTTTGTATTTTTTTGTATTTATTTTTTTTACTCAGTTGAATTTTTTACAGAGTAGACTTATATCTGAAACTATAAAAATGGTTTCCACTTTTGTGGCCCAGAAGAAAAAAAAAAAAAAAAAGAATAAAAAAAAACAAAAACAAAAACTGTACAGTTCATTTAACACATTTTGTGACTAAAAATAAAAAAAATTGGGAACCTGTTGTTATGTTAGATTTTATAGGCTACTTAATGGCCTTGCAGAAAACATTAAAGGGTAAAACAAATATGAGGTGCAAAACAATTAATGAAACTGCTAAAATGTTAACAGTGAGTGTCGTACAACAATATTGTGACGTCAGACATGTTGGATTTCCACATAGGCAAGTTTATTGGTTGACATCACAGTCACAGCAATACCAGAACTCAGTGTAAGTCACCATCATTTGCAATCCTGAGCATGACTGGCTGCTGCATCTCTGGAGCTACACAGTTAGATGATGTAACCACACATAAACAACATGCACTAAAACACACCATTTGAAACTTTTACTAAAGAAGAACACACCACCAAACCCGTTACACCTAACTCCAAAGTATCTATGAGTATTTCACTCCAAACCTGGCTGAAGTTCCCCTGTCCGCAAAGAATGCAGGGTAACTTGCAGTGCTACACTGCCCCCACATAAGGAGGCTGCCATTCCCAGTGACTCCTTCCAGTCCAATGCCCTGTTGCAAATAGTCCTGCAGAAACTTTGGGTGATTGGGGGATTGTCAACTGCGTTCCACATCGCCAAGTGTCTGTTCATGGTAGGAGGAAGAGGTGGCAGAAAAGGGCGGTTCACTGGCACCTGTCGAGGAGATGGAAACTGCGGAGTACCGATAATCCTTTAAGTCCTTGTCAAAATATTGCTCTGCTAGTGGCTGGTATGGAGTCACCCTGTCCATGTGAAATACTACTGTCTGGTGACATTGGTCCCTGCCACTTAGTGAAATAGTCCATGGCCACAAGGATGTAGCGATTTTGAGGGGACTGCCTGTGCCTACTCCTCCAGATGCTGACAGTAGGCACTCCTTTTCCTCACAGGGTCAGCGGGAGAGGGGATCAGCATTGCCTAGTTGCCCCGATGCTGAATCTCAAAATTGTAATCCTGCAGCACCTCCAGCCACCTTGCTACCAGGCCCTCTGGGTCCTTAAAACTGAGAAGCCAAGTCAGTGATGCATGGTCAGTCTGCTTGAAAGAACTTTTGTCCATACTAGTATCCAGAGTACAGGCCTCGGTGTAACGCTCATTCCTTCGACGATAAACATGACCATCAACCCTGGTGAGACAAAACCACGACTTGTCAGTGAAGAGCACTTTTTGCCAGTCCTGTCTGGTCCAGCGAAGGTGGGTTTGTGCCCATAGGCGACGTTGTTGCCGTTGATGTCTGGTAAGGACCTGCCTTACAACAGGCCTACAAGCCCTCAGTCCAGCCTCTCTCAGCATATTGCGGACAGTCTGAGCACTGATGGAGGGATTGTGCATTCCTGGTGTAACTCAGGCAGTTATTGTTGCCATCCTGTACTTGTCCCGCAGGTGTGATATTCGGATGTACCGATCCTGTGCAGGTGTTGTTACACATGGTTTGCCACTGCGAGTACGATCAGCTGTCCTTCCTGTCTCCCTGTAGCACTGTCTTAGGCGTCTCACAGTACAGACATTGCAATTTATTGCCCTGGCCACATCTGCAGTCCTCATGCCTCCATGCAGCATGCCTAAGGCATGTTCACGCAGATGAGCAGGGACCCTGGGCATCTTTCTTTTGGTGTTTTTCAGAGTCAGTAGGAAGATCTCTTTATTGTCCTAAATTTTTATAACTATGACCTTAATTGCCTACCATCTGAAAGCTGTTAGTGTCTTAATGCCCGTTCCACAGGTGCATGTTCATTAACTGTTTATGGTTCATTGAACAAACATGGAAAATATTGTTTAAACCCTTTACAATAAAAGATCTGTAAAGTTATTTGGATTTTTCCAAATTTTCTTTAAAATACAGTGTCCTGAAAAAGGGACGTTTCTTTTTTTGCTGAGTTTACTATAGAGTATTTTGCGTTGTAATTATTTTAAACAATTGTAGTCATTAATTCACTTTTTTTATTATTTTATTTTTTACAGTTGATGGAATCAAGGCCAATTATTATTATTTATTTTTTTGCTTTTCAATTTATTTCTCGAATAGCCTCGCTGGCCAGGTAAAATGGTCTCACAGGCCTTATGGCCCTGAGGCCTGATGTTCCCCACCCCTGCTCTAGATGGACGTCTTTGACCACTGCGCCATGTCTTACGGGGTTTTTTTTTTTTCTCGTGCAGTAACTTTTTTTCAGACACTCTGTCAATATAAAATAAAATGTAACCTTCAAACGCCCACTGAGACACCCACATTCTGTTTTATTCATTGCACTGCTTATGTTATAGCACAATAATTTAAGCCATCATCAGTGCTTGGCACACATCCAAAATCCAAAAGCTCAGTTTAGCATCCAAATGTGCATTTTTATCTTAAATTCAACGAATATTCAAATTTTGAATTTTAATTTGACAACCTTAAATCACGTCCACGTAAACAATGGTTAGTGCGATTTGGAGGTTGTTTTTATGCTATAAGATTAATTTTTTTACTCCACTGACAGTAAGGTTTGGGGTTTGGGTTATGGGGTACAGTCAATAAAATATGCATTGACTGTAGTATCATTTACAACTAAAACAACTCACTTTTGGCACCTCTCAGTGGACATTTCAGCTCTGGAAATCACACGTGTTCATACATTTAACAACATTTCCAGCTTCAGCCACTGGGGGCAGTGATTTCATTTTGGGTGAGCACGGACCGATTTCATCAGCAAAACTTTCACGTTTAATTCTCTTTTCATTTTTGCGCTTTATAAGAGTATCATTCATTTATTCAAAATAAATATTATGTGGCTCTTTCTATGTCCTGTAGTAGTTTTCTGGTGAAATGAACAATAAGGGCACTATAACATTTACATTTATGCATTTGGCAAACGCTTTTTTTTCCAAAGTGACTTACAGTGTACTTATTACAGGGACAATCCCTCCAGAGCAACCTGGAGTTAAGTGCCTTGCTCAAGGACACAGTGGTGGTGGCTGTGGGGATTGAACCAGCAACCTGATTACAACAACCAGGACTTCTGATTACCAGTTATGTGCTTTAGCCCACTACACCACACCACTATAACAACAATGACTTTTATTCACTTTCACACAAATCATCAGTAAAACAGCAGATTATGACTTTATAAACACCCTGTTCCTGTTGGTTCCAAACGCAACCAAATTGTGCGATAGCTTAACTAACAGAGCATTGCACTTGCGATGCAAAGGAATGGGTACGAGTCCTTATGAGCACATGAATATAGTGCATGCTCTCCACTTAAATCTCCATGCTCTTAAAGGCACCTCCGCTTAAAAGGGCACCTTTAGATTTATGAACGAAAGGGGCTTGCGCCCCTGCAGCCCCTGTTCTGTGCACATCAGTGTGCTTTAGTATATATAATAAACCACCTACAGTAAAATCACTTTGCAAAGATTTGTCTGATAATTTGTATGTGATCAGGCTTGTAATACTGCAATTTTAGTTTGAAGTATAGAAATCTCAAAAATTATTCTAATTTAAGATGGTTTTGATCTAACTGTTAGGTCTACCGTTCTTTTCTTCTCCAGCAACTAACCAAGAAACTCCAGTCTATTTTAGCATTAATATTTTGTGCCCTCATTTATATGGTGTATTAAAATGACAAAAGACATGTGTATCTTAAATGAACATAAAGTCCATTGTTTGTAATGATGATTTATACCCTTTAATAAGTACTTGAGTCTTTGCAGAAGGACCTATATGGTTTTTTGATGAAGGTATAGTTTATCTAATGCTGTAGTTTAATGAGAGATTATAGATGAGTGATCCTCTTTCTCTTCATGGTCTGTTCCTCCCTCACTCTCTGAGTGATGCTGTTACCCAAGCAACAGAGCTGGAAACAGCAGCATCAGTAATAAGGATCAGCTGATTGTCATGCTGTGCACATGAGCATGTGATGATAGTGTTTGAAAATCAGGACACACGCCAGCCTTCACGAGATGATAAATACATGTGTGCTGATCCAATGAAAGACCTATGATGTTACAATTCTTGTTTAATGCAAAACATTCTGTCTGCATTGCAAGCTGACTTGTTCTCTGTCATAGTTTAATATAGCATCTCACGACACAGATCATATGAATGTTAATTATGTAATTCATCAATCTCCATGGAATGAAATGAAGGCTGTCTAGAGTTGCTTTCTATAAGTAGAAAAGTAATAGCACACTTCTCCTCAAGATACACAATGTGAGGATGAATTCATGTCTGTAGCACAACTGTGCAGGACGAGTTATGTCCCAAAGATGAATATCTAGGAATAGGGGGGTTGTTCTCAAGGGCGTAGATTTGGCTTCAAAATTGGGGGGAGGGGGAGGGGGGGTTGGGGTTGCAGCGTGAAGCATTTGCATGTTTCCATTGATCATGGTTTAAATAATGGGGTGGTTGTACTTGCTTGTTTTGATTATTTGGGGGGGGGGGAGGACGAATACCTCCCTCCTATCCCCCCCCGGAATCTATGCCCCCTGGTTGTTCTAAGTTTGAGCAAAAGTATTACTGATGCTAACAAATACCGCTAATGAAATATGGCCTGTCTGTAGTATGCACTTATATAACCACTAGAGGTCACTATTTCCTTATCACAAGTAGCTGCACTGCCAGAAAAAACTAGAGGCGAGATTTACAGTAATTTTGCATGAGGTGGTCCAGTGTATGAAACACAAATAAGAGATGTGTGTCATTTTATCAGAGGTGACCCTTGTTGCTATACTGCTGTGATCTAAACTGTTACACAGTATTTATAGTCTGCATATTAACATTCCAAACAGGTGTGTGACAGACAGTAAGTGGCACAGATGGTGATGTAATGTGATGGTAATATAGATCAGAATGGTTGTTATGATCAGAAACGAAGAGTTTGTATTCGGGTGGTGTCTGCGCTCAGCAGGTGACAGCGGCTCTCAGGTGGGGGGTTTAAGACCTGAAAACATTCCCGTTTACCGCAGCAGAAAACTAGTGTGATGTCAAACAGCTCATCTTATGGTGAATTAGGATAATTGGATAGATTAGAACATTTCATACATAATGAATCGTTTCACATTCAGTGTTTGCTTGTGGAGTATATTAACATTTGTGCAGTGGAATGGTAAAGTGACAAATCTAAAACAGTATACTGTATAAACGTCCAAATTGTAAAAACTCTTCGCTACATCAGCGTTTGTTTCATTAGACAGGTACTTTTTTGACCCCGCGTGGGAAATTGGGGTGCATAAGCAGCCAGACAATCAACATTGTACAGTACACAGAGTGCACCACTTACAGTATATTACAGTGAATACAGGATATTAGATAATGTCTACATTATAAGATACACCATACACATAACATCTAGACAAATGTAGGTATTTATTAGGTAGTAAAATGAAGTTTAGAATTTCATGTTTAAACTATCAAAATAGTATTAAAAAAAATCAAATAAATAAATAAAACTATTCAACGTTTTAAAAACAAGGTGAAACTCACAAAGAAATGTTTGGATTCATGCCAAAATTAAAAGAAGAAATACATTCATAAAGAAAATGGGGCTGATTAAGGAATTAAAGAAATCCTCCCAAATAATTCCTACTATGAATGACAGAGAGAGAGAGAGAGAGAGAGAGAGAGAGAGAGAGAAGAATTCTCATTAGTACAACCACCATGATTATGCACAAATACTTTTTTTCCCACCATTTATTTAATATATTATTATTATTATTATTATTATTATTATTTTCACATTACAGTAATTAGAAAGAGATCTGTTTTTGCATTACAGTAATGTGAATTGGGGGTGGAGGGGCACTATACTGTAGTTGTCAAATATAATCGAAAATAGGTATTTAAAAATCGAAAAAAGGGGATAATTAAGTATTAAACTGAGATTTAAAACTTTAATGAGTTTTTTTAATTGTGTTAAAATTTTTACATTTTGAAAACAGGGTGAAACTCACAAATCAAAGGACATTTTTTTTTTTTGCATAAAGACAATAATGCCTATTGTAATGTCCATTTTTATGCATTATGACATTATTATCATGATAAATAAGGACATTGTTTGTCTGACAATAATAAATATTATTATGACATTTATTTATTTCTATGAGAAAAATATATAGCATATACCACAATTATGTATAAATACTTACATATGCCACATACATAATATTTATTAATTTAATTAATTGTGGTAATTTTATAATATTACAATAAGGTAATTCTAAATAAAATAATGTTAAAATGCAAAAAATCTTAATGGTCCTTAAAAGGGTTTCATTGTATTTATGTAAAATGTACTTTCTTATTTCTTTCTTTTGATTTTGGGTTGAAATATGAATCAAACATGTTCTTGACATGTTTTTTTGTGATTCAACCAATACGACAGCAAGAAAAACAGGATAGAAATCATTTGCATTTAGGATATGCATCATGTGTCAATAAAAAGTTCTGAGAACGAGTACGATTACGATACTTCCTTTTCAGTACTCATCAAAACTGATACCTGTTTCTTTTTTTTTTTCTTTTTTTTTTTCTGAATTACAAATCAAGAGCATACATTAATTTTATCATCAAAATGGTGCCTAATAAATCAATTAATTTAAACTTAAATCAAATAATATTAGAACTATTAGTTTTCAACAAAATTTTGTATTATTTTTTATGAAATGAAGTGCTTCTCTACAGAACCTCACAGCACAATCCAAAATACAACATTGGAGTTATACTGTGTCAAATAATGCTCTGCATAACAGCACATCACAGATGTGAGATGTTGCTTGAATACAATTACTATTTATTTGTATTATTATTATTATTAGTAGTAGTAGTAGTAATAGTATTACAGTGAATATATATATATACATATATATATATAAACTATACAGTAGTGATATGTACCTGTCATGCTTTTTCCACTTAAATTGAGCTTTTATTTTGGCGAAAGCTTTTATTTAAGTGTTTCTGTGTCATTTTGATGGTAGCGCTTCCAGAAAAGCAGGTCGCTACGTGACTCAATGTTATTACTAAACTGCAAAAGGCTGCTATTTAATTAAATAAATATGTAGTCTGTATGTGTACAAATACATGAGCGCAGAATCGGTATCGATATAAGTATCGGTATCGGCACATCCCTAATTTGCATCCATATTACAATGTTTTATTTCCTTGGCTACTTTGCTCCTCATGTCACATAGGGCATGTACCCATGATGAAAGTAGCTGTAATGGTTAGATGTAGTGGTCGGGCTGATCTCAGAACTGATGAAGTGGACCACAAAAACTGATTGAATCGGGAGTGACAGCCTGTGGAATTAAGGTTTTAAGGGTCAGTGTGGTCTGCCCTGAGGGTACAGACAGCCTTCAGGTAAAGCCCAGACATCACTACACTCAATCTCAACACTCATCATCTGAACTTTGGTGTGTGTGGAGCTACGCGTTCGTCTAGATAATAATCAGGTTAAAGTGGCCCCCAGAATTATTTGAAACCATACATCATTTATTCAAATTATATTTACATGTCCATTGTGATCTAAGCAATGACATTCAAATATTTTTAAATGTGGCTTATGTGTCTGAAAGTGTTCAAATACTTGTTGTCTCATCAAAACCAAACACACCTTGTGCTATTGTGCTTTAAAATAAATGCCACATTGTTTCATGTTTGTTTCTAATGCAAAGACATTTATACATTTGTATGTGTGTGTGCGTGGCCTGGTCATATAATGATTCATTGACTGGATTGAAGCAGCTCAGGGTTAATCTTGATCCCTACAAGACACTGCTTCTTATCTCCTGTTTGGATTTTTGCCCTTCCCTCTAGGCCTAAGATTGAATAATACATTTAATTGATTGTGCCGGAGGATATGCCAAATACTTCACATTTTTAAAGTGAAAAACGTGATTTCTTTCAACTCGGCATGGCTGCTGTATTTATTTGTTCTGTTATGCACAATTCAACACAATGGCTCTCTAAAAGAGTTCTCTTAAAGGATTGCTAAATTGTCAAATTATTTCTGTAAGTAGAAAATGATTGATTCACAGAAAGAAGCTGTAACTTGCTAATGCTACCTTAAGGAGCTATTTCTACTTGATTTCACCCTTAAAATTGGTTTTGTTTGTGTAACCTAATGTATTCATGTTGATTTAGTGTTGTTAAATAATATTTTTGACTTGAATAAAACCAGTTCATTTGGATGTTATCACATAAAGTATATTTTTATGTAGAGAACAATCTTCATTAATATTTTTTTCCCATACGAAACCTGCCATAACAATGCAAGGACATTGTGGAGGTGAGGGCGTGGTCAAGCACCCGTTTGGGGTGAGAGAAAGCGGTAAGGACATCCACCTGAGATAAATTGTGACTAATTACCATCTCTATTTTCACAGTGAGAGATGGGGGAGATAAAAAGAAAGACAGTTCACAGAGAGAGGGGAGAGACAGACAGACCAGAGTCTTCATGTCTGTCCCATGAGAGAGAGTCTTGTGCTGTATGAAGCTGAAAAGCAGACTGTTTATTTGAGTGAAGCTGAAAAGCGGACTGTTTATTCGAGTGACGCTGAAAAGCCGTCTTATGCTTTGAGTGAAGCTGTACAGTGATTGCTGTTTTTTTGTGAATAAAACAAACTCACGTGAACTGTGGAAACCGGTTCCCGCTTCCTCCTTTCTCTCCCCAACCTGAACCTTTGTTACACTGGTGCTGAAACCCGGGATAAGGAGTAAGGTATGCTGCTATGGAGTCGTCTTCGCCACTGGAGGAAGTGTTTCGATCCCTCGCCAGCATCCACAAGGCGCAACACCAGGTCCTCATGGATCTGTGGGCGGAGCAGCAACAGCACTTCGAGGTGCTCCTTTGAGGCCAAGAGGAGGACCGACGGGCGTGGCGGTGCTTGGTACCCGGGGGTCGCACACCATGACCCCGGACATGGCCCAAGCTCTGGAATGGCTACAGGCGCAATGGACAGTCGACTTCCTACTGCTGCTGACCAGGGAGGCCCAACTTGTGGCCCAACAACTCTCAGTCGACAACCTCCTAAGACACCCTGAGCTGAAGAAAGCAATCCTGCAAACAGGTTGGCCGCAGTCCAGAAGAGCATTGCTGACAGTTCCGAACCTTGACACTGAGCAAAGTTGGCTGCCCATTTGCCTTCGTTCAACAGCTCTGCGATGCCTGCTGGTGGTGGTTTCTGTCCGAGGAGCCCAGCGACGGGGGCATCATCAATCTCATGGTACTGGAACAATTCGTCACCAAACTACCGAAAGGCACTGCGGAGTGAGTCCAGTGCCACCGACTGGCATCGCTGGATGAAGCAGTGCAGTTGGCGGAGGACCATTCACTAATTTTGGGTACTAATTGACTGGCTTTTCCTGAATTGTTAAAGGGGTTGTGTGTGGATGAGTCCTGTAATACAGTGGGACGGTGTGGGGTGTGCAATGCGCTGATGGGGGAGGCGGAGCCAGGGCCGTCTATGTCAGCACTGCGTCAGGATGACGAAAGGGAGGGGGAAGCCTCGGCTTCCCCAGCCCTTAGGGGAATTCCCGCTGGGGATTTCCCTCTGGAGCAGACATGAGACGAGACTCTTAAGCATGCATTTGACCAAGTGAAATAATTGATTGTCAGCGCCTTCAGCCATGCATTGCATTCACATATCCATAATTCTCAATTATAAAAGATCGGTTGTATCGAGTGATGCAGGATGCTCAGACAAAAGAAGATACAACCCAGTTGTTAGTACCAAGGAGCCGTCGAGAAATGTTGTTCCAGGCAGCTCATCATAGTCCGATGGAAGATCACTTGGGACAGGGGAAAACTAAGCCATCTCATGGCTATTGGCTGGGCATTCGCGGTGGTGTGCGACATGCCGCGAATGTCAGCTGGTGAATCCGCCGGCCACTCCAAAATTGCCATTGCGCCCTCTTCCATTGATCGAGGTTCCCTTTGACAGAGTTGGCATGGACCTCGTCGGGCCATTAGAACGGTCAGCACACGGCATCGTTTGTGTTGGTTCTGGTGGATGACGCAACATGATACCTGGAAGCAGTGCCTCTTCACAACATCTCAGCACGTAGTGTTGTGGAGGCACTCTTCAGAATATTCTCCCTAGTGGGGATTCCTAAAGAAATCCTCACTTTCATGTCACGTACACTATGCGAGCTGTATGAATTATTAGGTATTAAATCGATTTGGACAAGGGTGTACCATCCACAAATGGCAGCTTGGTCGAATGATTTAATAAGACCTTAAATCAAATATTATTTGTAAGTTTGTGCACGAAGATGCTCAGAATTGGGATAGGTGGCTCGAACCCCTGTTATTTGCAGTACGAGAGGTCCCACAAGCCTCCACGGGGTTTTTCCCATTTGAATTATTATATGGGCATAAGGCCCGTGACGTGTTAGACATCATGAAGGAAAATTGGGAGGAGGGAGCTTCACAAAGTAAAAATGAAATTCAATACATTCTTGACCTGAGAGCAAAACTCCACACACTGGGGCAACTATCACAGGAGAATTTGCTACAGGCACAAGAATGTCAGTACCGGCTTTTTAACGGGGAGCTCAGCTACGGGAATTTGCACCGGAGATAAAGTACTTGTATTACTGCCCACATCGAGCTCTAAATTACTCGCAAAGTGGCAAGGGCCCTTTGAGGTCACACGGCGAGTTGGGGAAGTCGATTATGAGGTAGTGCATACGGATAGGGGTGAAGCTCGTCAAATTTACTACCTCAACCTACTAAAACCATGGAGGGAGGTGGTCCTCGTATCCTTGGCGACGGTAGTTCCGGAGAGGGAGGAGCTCGGCCCGGAGGTGAGTCTCAAAGCAAATCAATTCACCCCGGTCCCTTGTGGAGACCACCTCTCGCCATCACAATGTACGGAGGTTGCCAGGTTGCAAAATAATATCTCTGACGTGTTCTCGCCTCTCCCTGGCCGCACTAATCTCATAAAACACCATATAGAGACAACCCCCGGGGTAGTGGTATGTAGTCATCCCTACCACCTACCCAAACACAAGAAACAAGTTGTACAGGAAGAATTAAAGGCCATGCTCAATGTGGGCGTAATAGAAGAATCCCACAGTGATTGGACCAGCCCAGTGGTTCTGGTATCTAAGATTGATGGCTCTGTCTGGTTCTGTGTGGATTATAGAAAGGTCAACGTGGTGTCTAAATTTGATGCGTATCCAATGCCTCGTATTGACGAACTGCTTGACCGGTTGGGCTCGGCTAGCTTTTATTAGACACTGGATTTGACAAAGGGATATTGGCAGATCCCCTTAACGCTGATGTCCTGTGAAAAAAACGGCCTTCTCCACACCGTTTGGATTACACCAATTTGTGACCCTTCCATTTGGTTTGTTTGGGGCCCCGGCTACGTTTCAGCATCTTATAGACTGAATCCTCAGACCGCACGCTGCGTATGCCGCTGCTTATTTGGATGATATCATTATTTACAGTAATGATTGGCAGCTGCATATGCAGCATCTCAGGGTGATTCTGAGGTCGCTGCGATGAGAAGGGCTCACAGCAAACCTGAAGAAGTGCGCAATTGGACGGGTGGAGGTAAGGTACCTGGGGTTCCACTTGGGTCACAGGCAGGTGTGACCTCAAATTGATAAACCGCAGCGATCACGACCTGCCCAAGATCCAAGACCAAAAAGGAGGTGAGACAGTTTCTGGGGCTGGCCAGCTACTATCGAAGGTTTGCGCCTAATTTTTCTGACGTCACCAGCCCACTGACTAATCTCACTAAAAAGGGAGCCCCAGACCCGGTCCAGTGGACGGAGTCATGCCAACGAGCTTTCACGCAGGTAAAACCTGCACTTTGTGGCGGGCCGCTTCTGCATTCCCCTGATTTCTCTCTCCCTTTTGTTTTACAGATAGACGCATTGGACAGGGGGCTGGGTGCTGTTCTGTCCCAAGAGGTGGAGGGGGAGGAGTGCCCGGTGCTGTGTATTAGTCTAAGCTCTCTATGAGAGAGACGAAGTACAGCACCAGAAAGGAGTGTTTGGCCATCAAGTGGGTGGTCCTCACTCTCCGCTACTATTTGTTTGGACGAGCATTCACCCTCTGTTCTGACCACGCCTCGTTCCAATGGCTCTACTGCATGAAGGATACCAACACCCGGATCACCCATTGGTATCTGGCACTCCAGCCATTTAAGTTCGAGGTGGTCCATGGACCGGGGGCACAGATGGCTGAGGCGGGCTTCCTATCCAGAAAAGGGGTGAGTGGGCAATCCGGACAGTTCCCCCGGCCTGAGTCGGGCAGTGGGGGTATGTGGAGGTGAGGGCATTGTCGAGCGCCCATCTGGGGAAAGAGAAAGTGGTAGGTAAATCCACCTGAGATGAATTGTGACTAATTACCATCTCTATGTTCACAGTGAGAGTCAGGGAGATAAAAAGACAGTTCACAGAGAAAGGGGAGAGACTTCGTGTCTGTCCCCTGAGAGAGTGTCTTGTGTTGTGTGAAGCTGAAAAGCGGACTGTTTATTTGAGTGAAGCTGAAAAGCGGACTGTTTATTTGAGTGACACTGAAAAGCCGTCTTATGTTTTGAGTGAAGCTGTACAGCGATTGCTGGTTATTTGTGAATAAAACGGACTCACATAAACTGTGGAAACCGGTTCCCGCTTCCTCCTTTGTCTACCCAACCGGAACCTTTTTTACAGGCATAATTTTATGGGACTGTAAATGCAACATAAACTGTTTAATAGGGCTGGATATAACTGGATATCGACAATATTTGACAAATATGTCAATGCCGATATCGACGTTCAATGATAGATGATGTTCGACAATATCGCGACATGATACAACCATCGAGCTGGGGAGTCACTGTTAGACACAAAGACACATGCTTGAAGAAACACACTTTATTATATTTGAAGAACAGATGACAGAAAAGCCGTCAATGTAAAGAATCTTTACTCTTTCTTCTCTATTTCAGTCATCTGAAAACAGTTAGCAAGAATTGTGTCCTCTATGAGAACGCTGCTGATGACTTGAGACATTCTCAGGAGGCTCTCGGAGTTAAATTTGCTTTATTTCCGCGGAACAGTTCGAGCTTAATGTGCATTGTGAACGGAACTCTGCGGGTTCACAAATAATAATATAATACAAAAACACCTTGAACATAAAATGGATTTATGTTTCAATTATCATTATTATTATGTTTACATTTATAATTTTCTTTTGATCTTAATTTGTATAAGTAATTTTCCACCTGTTGTTGTAGATGGATACTTGCATGACAGCAAATGAGAGGTGGTTAAATACAAATTTGTTGACCACTTCGTTCTTTTAATTCCTTTTTCGTTTCGATTGAAATGCAATTTGAATTTAGAAATATATTTGGATTAAGATTTTCATGTTTCAATAAATTAATTTAATATTGAAAGCAAAATCAATAAAGCAAAAATATTACATATACCCTTGGCAGTGGGGGCAGGGGAGTTGATGATGTAGCCTAATTGGATATCGTGATATCATTTATAAAAATATTGTGAACATATTTCTTGCATATCACCCAGCCATTTTATAAACAAAATCAATAAATTTGACACTTTCAGTAAAGGGGGAAAACAATAACCGCACAACTCAAAATACAAGATTATTTATTGGCCAACATTTAGATAAATAAGCTTGCATTTTGAGTTGTGTTTTATATATGATTCCTTCATATATTTAGGCAATAAGTTCTACATTTATTAGGTGTGCATTAACTCAATTGCCTTTTCAAAGGAACACAATTTTACTAAGGCATTTACATATAGCATAAGCAGGCTAAACCTACTGTATGCTTTTATTAAATAGTTTTTGTTTAACATTTTGTAATTTCTTTCTCGAAATGGGATTAGCGCATCATATCTTTCCTCTTGTTTGACGCACACACGTGTGACCAATGCGCAGGAGATGAACTGTTGCTAGAAGTTTGATTCTTCCAAAACAAAAACTCCCAAACAGAATAGACATTCAAAATGAAGGAAATCATCTACTCTATTATTGGAGTGCAAGTCCATCTTCAGTGCACTGTAAGCTAGGCACAAGCGATACTTTTTATTTATTAGTTTTTGTTTATTTCCTTTTGCCATGCAGACTGACTTTTTTACATGACAGTGTAAAATAGGCCACCAGTCATTTTTAAATAGCACAGTTTGTGTTATCCTGACTTCCCGTGTTAAGGGGGAACATGAGGCTACAAGTACAAGTATGTCAAAAATGTAACAAATGATACATAGTCAAATGTACTTGCGTGAGTGCTCCAGTTTGAATAAATGTTCTAGATGATACGTTTGTTCTGCTTCCTGGAGATATATATATATATATATATATATATATATATATATATATATATTTTTTTTTTTATTATTATTTTGTTTTACAATGTGATGAATATGACATGCCCCCAACAAACCCCCCCACCCTGACATTTCAGCACCCCCGCCTTCAAACATATTCCCACGCCCCTGTGCTAGGGTGTTACAGGTGGTTGCCACACCATTGCCATGTGGTTGCTATTGTGTTCTGAGTGAATAGTGTGTTGCTATTCAGTTGTTTGTGTATCTTAGGCGGTTGCTAGGTAGTTGCTTACTGGCCCAAGTCAAGTCTCTAAATATGGCTCAGGTACCTCCTTCAATGTAAGCCTATGGGAATTTTTTTTTTTTTTTTTTTTTTTTGATCACACTTTATAATCAATCTTACAAAAATCAGGTTGCTTATAGACCTTTTTATAGCAACACTATTTTTGTTTTTGACGGGAATGACGAGGCTGTGAGGGATATATGTACAGTCTCTTCAATGGGCTGTACTGCAGTTTAAAGTGTTTTTGGATCGTTCAGCAGACAAAACATTGACAAAAGAATTTTGAAATATTTCCAGGAACATTCCAATAGACAAAAAACTCCAGACAAATGAAAAGTTAGAGGGGATCTTGGAGCTTTATACAGCTTTATACCATGCATGTCATTGAAGAGATGGGAAGTCCAGGGGCAGCGCTAGGGGTGGGCTTACTGGGCTTAAGCTCCGGATGTTTATATTACCTTGTACTAATCACAGAGTTTTCATGCACGCAGTAAAATACAATTCTTTAGAAGTGCTATTCTGCTCGCTGCACATCAAACAGTGTCTCCTTTTACATTCATTCACTCCTGACAAGAACCTTCTCAGACAAGAAGTACTGACTGACATGTAAACTTGCCAATCATCAATAAGAAGTTACATACATTCCAGCAAATGCGACTGGAATTTTTGGGTGTAATTACCTCGATTGCTTTGGACAGACAGCTCGTAGGTGTGCACTTGTCTTGGTGAGGAGATTTATTAAAAGAAAAAGAAAAATGTAAAACAGCCTCAGCCGGCATCAGCACTTCCACAGCAAGATGCAGCTGCTTCAGGCATATGTTTAACTATAACTTATTGATTGCATTGTCAAATGAGTCTAATTATTTGTCGCTTAAAAGCCCTGTGACTGTTAAGCGACAACTATAGATTTCATCATTTTATTATTTTCATTTTGTATCATTTTTTTTTTTTAAACTCGTCTCTGATTTGTTTATGGCTAGACCTCACGCAGCCGCAGTCTTCCAAGCACACACACACACACACACACACACAAAACCACACAATACTGCGACTATATGAACCGTAGCCTGTAACAGGTTTTAACTAGATCTGATCTGTAATCTGGATGCACAATGTTGTTTGTGCAAGACTTTTCTCCGTGTTTAATTTTAATTGGCTTCAGCAAGTGTGTGTGTGTGTGTGTGTGTGTGTGTGTGTGTGTTGTATCTTATTGTTTGTGTATAATTAGAATAGATTATATCAAATGAATGGGTTGATGAATGGGTAAATAATCTTTATTTATTATAGAGAAACTTTCTTTATTTCTTCATGTATTTATTTATTCTCACACTGATGGCTTCTAAAAATTCAGTAGTTGGAAAGAAGTTGGGATTCACTGTCAACATACAGTAATATGAAAGAGGAATGGACTGACTTGCAGGAATGGCTGCAGCAGTGCACATGTTAAAATTAACCTGTGCTGTACTTGTAAATCTAACATCTTGGAATGTCTGGTATTCTCACTTTGTGCTCATGCATTTCTGTTGATGAATATGAAATAATTTGTGGATGTTCTGTATGGCAGTTTCTTAATTACACAAGGAATAACAGCTGTGTCATGGCTCTGGAATTGTAGGTTTTAAACAAATAGCCTACATGTTCAATTAGTTTGATTACAAATGATAAAATAGCATTGAGCAGTATTATTAAAGGAATGGTTCATCCAATAATGAGAAATCTCTCATCATTTACTCACCCTCATGCCATCCTAGATGTGTGAAACACATATCTCAGCTCTGTAGGTCCATACAATGCAAGTGAATCGGTGCCAAAATTTTGATGCTACAAAAAGCACATAAAGTCAACATTAAATTAATCCATACGACTCCAGTGTTTTAATACATATCTTCAGAAGTGATATGATATGTAGGTGTGGTTGAAAAACAGATCAATATTTAAGTCATTTTTTATCATACATTCTCCTCCCTGCCCAGTAGGGGGCAATATTCATGAAGACTGTAAATCACCAAAAACACAAGAAGAATGTGAACGTGAAAATTAAAGTGGAGATTGGGTAAGTCTATCCCTCACAATCTCGTTTTCATTCCCTTAAAAGATGCACTGCTGTGAATAAGGTCTATAATAGCGATAGCACATCTCTGGGTCAATGACGTGACACCTTCTTTTTCTGTTCATTTGTAATTTATTATTATTATTATATTATTGTTGAAATATCATATGGTGTGACCATCCACCTCGTTGGTCTTGCGCATCTCGTTACCAAATGTCATAATAAGTTTATTGATGTGTCACCATATTGAATTTGTGCTCTGTTTACATGAGTTTACAATTATTTGATTTGAGAGTAAACAACAACTTAAATTTTGGTCTGTTCCTCATACAAAGGGATCAAATGCCTTCAGATGTCACATAAAAGGTGCTTTGTTTAGATCTGAAGTGAGTCACTATCAACTGCTATTGCATCAAAATGAGCAAATGCATCTTTGAAATATCCTTTTTGTGTTCTGCTGAAGAAAAAAGTCATATGGGTTTGGAATGACATGAGGGTGGGGATAATAATGCAAATTTGTTATTATTATTTTTGGGTGGACTTTTTATCAGATGAGATTTTATCAGATTATTTTTTTTATTTTTATTATTAGATGAATTACAATTGAATGACATACAAGAAGGAAACAAATGAATCCATTCAACTGTAATAAAATGTTTTATAAAATAATTTGATTTGTTCTCTAAATTGTTTGTTTATCGGCATTTCAATAAGTACATTTTGTTTGTTTCAAGGAATTGAATGAGCGCTGGTCTTTTTTAACCTCATATTTAACCTCACTCAGTCATGTCATCATTTGGTGTGAGCATACATCAAGTGATGCAACCAATCACGGTGGCAGAAATAAATAAACAGAATTAGATATTTAACATCTGCGTCTTAAATATGAACCATTGATATAATACGCTAGAGTAGGTCATGTTGTTATGCTTTTTCCATGCATTTTATGGGTTTAAAACAAATGGATCTTGATGAGACTGCTCTGAAAAGATACATTTGAAGATATCAATCACAATAATAATTAAAAAACGTGCAAACTAATTTTCAAAACACTCAGAATACTTGTAAAAAATATTATGCATGTAAAGGTAATATTGTTAATTGAAATACATTTTACAGTCACACCACATGACATTTTTAGGGGCAAGAATAGGTTAACTTTGTAAAAACACATTAAACTAATTTAATGTTTTTATTATTATTATTTATTTATTTATTTATTTTATTAAAACTGTCGAGTACAAAACTGTTCATATATTTGAACTATGTTAAAAAAAATATATGCAAGATTTTTATTGTTTTTAAATAGCCCTTTAAAAATCCTAATCTGTCATCGACCCTTGTACAAGCTGCATGATTTGAGGTATCATTATTGTCTGTAATCTCAAGTTTAATATGTGTGGTTAAGGTTTTGTTTAAATGCCTAAGTACTGTTTGGACAATGGTAAAAGTGATGCTTTCCTTACCTCTAATAAATCTCGACTTGGATTTTTTCTGTTGACCTCTAAAATTACCTCATCCTCCTACATGCATATAAACAGTACATCCCCAGAGCAACATAAGGAACCTTTTGGCCCACGTTTGCATACTACTTGCACTGGGGAAAATTCTTTCATCTAATCAGTCCAAATCTGTGCATTGAAAATCCAGGATTGCAAACCACAATGCGAGACAGAAACCAATAAAAGACACGTTAACGTTGAGATTTTGTTGATAAGAGCAATAGCTCAGGGAGAGACAGGTGAAAAAAAATCAGAAAATGCAATTAGGGAGAGATCAAAATTGCAACTGCGCTTGCAGATGAAAAAAAAATCTTATTTATAAGCTAAGGAGATGATGCTTGGACTCCCACACATTCCTTACAGGGAATACAGGCACACGTGTGTTAACGTTCTTTAGTGGCACAACAAGATGCATGTTCACATAAAGTCACACAGAGAAACATCTCTACTGGAATTAAGCTGAAATGTAGAAGCCAAAATTAGAAGACATGCATCAAATATGCTCTCAGTTAAGTTAAAGTAAATCATCTCAATCAAATCCTATGAGTACTGTTAGAAACTGAATAAATGTGTGTGCATACTCCATTAAGGAATATTAGATTTAAAAAATGCATTTGCTCTTAGGTAATAACTGTTTGGAGGCAGTGTGGCCATGTCATGACATATGGCCACACTGTGACACCCACCACGCCACTGTGGGAGGTGTTTAAAGGAGCATTTAAAAATAAGCAAGTGACTTAAAGGAATAGTTCACCCAAAAATGAAAATTCTCTTATTATTCACTAACCCTGATGCCATCCCAGATGTGAATTGCCTGTCTTTCTTCAGCAGAACACAAATTAAGATTTTTAGAAACATTTTGAAGCTCTGTAAGTCCTTATAGTGTAAGTAAACAGGTGCCATCATAAAAGTAATCTCCCCAATTTGGAGTGCCCAATTTCCAATGTCCTCTAAGTCCTCGTGGTGGCGTAGTGACTCACCTCAATCCGGGTGGCGGAGGACGAATCTCAGTTGCCTCCACATCTGAGACCGTCAATCCACACATCTTATCACATGGCTTGATGAGCACGTTACCGCGGAGATGTAGCACGTGTGGAGGCTCATGCTATTCTCTGCAGCATCCACGCACAACACACCACACACCCCACCAAGAGCGAGAACCACATTATAGTGACCATGAGGAGGTTAACCCAATGTGACTCTACCCACCCTAGCAACCGGGCCAATTGGTTGCTTAGGAAGGTTTAGGGGTAGGGTTAGGGTTAGGGGATAGAATCTGTAGTTCATACAGTATAAAAATCATAACGTCTATGGAGAGTCCTCATAAGGATAGCCGCACCAACATGTGTGTGTATAAATATAGTTGTACCACTCCCCCCATCCCAGTTTAACGTTTAAAAATGATGTTATATTTTTAATTACTTCGTGTTGTCTCTTGGAGTTTCATGAGCATGGAGGCATATCAGTATGTCCACATCTTGAAGGTAGAATCTTGTGTATTTATGAATGAAGTACTCTTGTTTTAAAATCTCCCCTCTCTGCTTTCAGTTGTTATGACATCCCCTGAACACTTTAAAATACTCATGATAGCTTTTGACAAATCTACAACCTGTAAATATACTTTGCTAGCTAATTACACTCTGATCAGCCTGCAGTGGGCCAGTCTCAGCTGAGGGTGTCTTGTGATAAAAGGCTGAAACACCCAGTGACGTCAAGGTACACTACTGAAGATGTGTTTTAATGGTAGTAACATCAGCTAATGGTCATCCCCAAGAACAACCCCACTCAAGTCGATTGCAGTGCAGTACTTCAGTGATTGTAACACCCAGTCCTAGTAATCAATCTGAATATCTGGAATAAATCAGTGACTGCTGCGAAAGGGTAGCTGACAACCAGGGAAAGACCTAGTGACGACTTGGAGAGACTGCTGACAGGAGGGAATAGACCCCATTGGGGCTTGCATGGGCTAGCTACTCATGCCAGCAGGATCCATTGCTAGTCAGCGTATGGGATCCACCCATCTGGTGCTACAAAAACTTAAAGATGAAGAACACCCCTTGAGCCTACAAGAGCAGGGGCGCAAGATGAATCACTGACAGACCACACAGTAACAGACCTAGGAACAGAAATGATGATGAATCAGACGACCAGCACGGCAATTGACAGAGCAGCAGCGTCGGCAGGACACAAGCTACAAAGCTGCATCTGTGGCTGGACAAAGATAACATCAGAAAAGGGGCTCAAGATCTACCAGGGCAGGAAAAAGTGCCTGAGGGAGCTCGGCGAGGGGCCTTGCATTGATCATTACCTTGTAAGAGGTAGGTCAAATCAGTTGAGTGAAGTCCAGTAGCAGGACATTCACCACCATTCACAGGGTATCAGCACCCCAGGCGAAGCTCAACCAAGCACAGACCCACCAATGGACATGAGTCCAGCCAGCCACAGCCAGCAGTAGAGAGGAAGATGGAGAGAGTAAAGCCTCAAATTGTGTGGCCTAAATCCTGCCAGAAGAATGAGTGGGAGATCAACAACACAGACCTCATCCATCTTCTATAAGGACTGAAGGTAGAAAGAAAATTGGAGAAGATGGGAGACATAATATACAACTATGGGGCAGAGAAATTCGGGGTGAAGGAAAAAAAAAAACAGAGGACACAGAAGGAATCTGCTGCCCAGCCCACGTCCAGGAGACAGCAGGAAATCAAAAGTCTTGTGAAGGAAAGAAGACAGCTGAGAAAACAGTGGAGGAAGTCCACAAAAGTGGAAAGGACTCAAAGCTCTACAGGCTGGAATAAAGCAGTGACTGGCAATGCTGTGAAGGGCAGAATGGCTGAGAAAACAACATAAGAGGAAAGAACGGGTGAGGACAGGCTTTTACAGAGATCCCTACAAGTTTGTCAAAAGCCTCTTTGTCAAGGACAAGGGATCCTTAGAGTACCTGTAAGGGAGCTCAATGAACACCTCAGGAAGGACCTACTCTGACAACCAGGCATGTGCCAGTCACCATTAGGGATGACATGCCTCCAGTTCACCTACCTGACATTAAATGGACATAAGGCCCCTTACATGGAATGAGGTGGAGAGTAAAGTGAAACTAGCAAGATCAGGATCAGCCCCAGGGCCCAATGACGTCCCATACAGGCTCTATAAGAACACCCCCAGCATCCTAAAATATCTCTGGAAACTAATGAAAGTGGCATGGTGGGAAGGAATCATATCTAAGGCATGGCGAAGGGCAGGATAAATCCTAATTCCCAAAGAAAAACATTCCTCTACAATTAGCTAGTTCCGCCAGCTCAGCCTCCTAAATGTGGACGGTAAAATCTTCTTTGGTGTTGTGGTCCAAAAACTCTCAGCATTTCTGCAGAGCAACAACTTTGTCCGAATTTCAGTGCAGAAAGCAGGTATACGTGGTTTCTCAGGATGTCTGGAACACGCAAATATCATCTGGCACCAGAAACAAACTGCCAAGAAGGAGAAGAGAGACCTGCATGTGGTTTTCCTAGATCTTGCCAATACCTTCGGGTCAGTGCCTTATGAGACTCTGTGGGTCGCTTTTAACTTCTTCCACGTCCCAGAGAGCATTACAAAGCTGGTCAAAGCTAACTTCCAAGATCTCCAGTTCTGTGTCACAACATAGGACAAAACCACCACCTGGCAAAACCTTGAGATAGGCATAATAATGGGCTGTACCATCTCTCCTCTGGCATTCACCATGGCAATGGAGCTCATTATCCGAGCATCACAACAGGTAGTCGGAGGGGAACATTTGAAGAATGTTCTGCGTCTTCCCCCAATCAAGGCCTACATGGATGACATGACCACAGTCACAACAACAAAAGCATGCACCAAACGCCTGCTGGATAAACTCCAGGGAAACATCAAATGGGCACAAATGGAGATCAAACCCAGTAAATCCCACAGTATTTCCATTGTCAAAGAAAGCCTCAATCACAACAACAAAAGCTTCCATCAAAATCCTGCTGGATAAACTCCAGGGAAACACCAAATGGGCATGAATCGAGATCAAACCCTGTAAATCCCACAGTATTTCCACTGTCAAAGGCCACCTCACCAAAGAAAGGTTCCACATCAATAATAAACCAATACCAACTGTCCGGGAGAAGCCTATCAAAAGCCTTGGACGATGCTACAACAAAAACCTCAAAGCTTTTAACTTCTTCCATGTCCCAGAGAGCATTACAAAGCTGGTCAAAGCTAACTTCCAGGATATCCAGTTCTGTATCACAACACAGGACAAAATCACCACCTGTCAACACCTTGAGATAGGCATAATGGTGGTCTGTACCATCTCTCCTCTGGTATTCACCATGGCAATGGAGCTCATTATCCGAGCATCACAATAGGTGGTCGGAGGGGAAAATTTGAAGAATGGGCTGCATCTTCCCTCAGTCAGGACCTACATGGATGACATGACCACAGTCACAACAACAAAAGCATGCACCAAACACCTGCTGGATAAACTCCAGGGAAACATCAAATGGGCATGAATGGAGATCAAACCCAGTAAATCCCACAGTATTTCCATTGTCAAAGGCCGCCTCACAGAAGAAAGGTTCCGCATCAACATTTAACCAATACCTACTGTCTGGGAGAAGCCCACCAAAAGCCTTGGATGATGGTACAATGCAGACCTAAAGACTCTGAGCAGCTGGAACAACTCAGTGGCCTCAAGCAAATCAACAACACTTCTCTCCCAGGGAAGCTGAAGCTTTGGTGCCTTCAATTTGGACTGCTGCCTTGACTCATGTGGCCAATTGCCATCTATGAGGTCTCATGCAAACTGGCTGGAGAGACTGGTGAGCTCACAAGTGAGGAAGTTGCCTGGGCTGCCGTGATGCCTCAGTAGCATAGGGCTTTATGGGAATGGAGCCCTATCACTGCCAATTTCTAGCCTAGTGGAGGAATATAAATGTGCCAAAGCAAGGCTGGACATGACAATCAAAGAATCTCGGGACTCAATTGTAAGAGGAGTAGCTCCAACCCTAGCAGTACTAAATAGTGGGCTATGTCCAACAAGGCAGAAGGGGCTTTGGCCTGGGAGCAATGAAACCTACCTGGCAAAAGGCTACTCCAACTGAATGCTGGCACCTGGTGGTGGAGGAAGTGCGCCACCAAAAAGAAGCAGCCAGGTGTGCTAAATCAACATCCCAAGCCAAACAAGGCTGCTGGATGAGTTGGGAGGGTGTTGAAAGCAGGAAAATCAAATGGAATGAGTTGTGGAGCATGGAGTCAAACAGGTTGAGAGGCATCAGAGTCACATATGATGTCCTGCCCTCTCCCACAAACCTAAATCTCTGGCTGGGAGAGGATCCAGCCTGTCTCCTGCATGCAGTTCCAGCAACACTCAATTACATTTTGGTTGGTTGCAAGACCACTCTAAAACAAGTAAGATACACCTGGCAACACAACCAGGTGCTGAGGTGCTTGGCAGCTGAACTTGAGCTCAAGAGATTATCCATCAACCTCATGCCTCTCAACACCCAGACAACGGTCCCACTACCATCCTTTATCCAGGAAGGATAGAAACCACGGCCTAACCCCTCACCTCCCAACTCATGCCCACTGATCACAGCAAGGGACTGGGAAATGCTTGTCGACCTAGGCCAGAGGCTCACCTTCCCCTCCGAAATTGAAGCAACCAACCTGCAACCGGATCTGGTCCTCTGGTCCAACTCCTGCCGGTGTGTCTTCATCATTGAAATGACGGTCCCCTGGGAGGATGTTGTGGATGAGGCATATGAACGGAAAAGGCTGCGATATGCCAACCTTGCAGTTGAAGCAGAGGAGCGAGGCATCCAATTGAGGTGGGGTGCAGAGGATTTGTAGCCAGTTACACTGCAAGGATCCTGAGGGAAGTAGGAGTCAGAGGGCAGGCCCATAGCAAGGTAATCAAAGCACTTGCCAATGCTGCCGAAATAGGCAATCACTGGATGTGGCTAAAAAGAAGAGAATGTTTGTGTTGCCAAATGACCAGCTAAAGACTAACCATGGTCTGATCAGCCTGCAGTGGGCCATTCTCAGCTGAGGGTGTCTTGTGATAAAAGGCTGAAACACTCAGTGACGTCGAGGTACACAACTGAATATGTGTCATTATGGTAGTGACATCAGCTAATAATCATTCCCAAGAACAACCCCACTCAAGTCGCTTGCAGTGCATTACTTCAGGAATTGTAACACCCAGTCCTAGTAATCAATCTTTGACATCAACACCATAGATATATATATATATATATATATATATATATATATATATATATATATATATATATATATATATGTAGAACCGCTAGGATGGAAGTTCTGAGACAAAATTGTCAAGATGGCTGCATGCTAGTTTCTCTGGCACATAAGGTGAATAGCAACGGTATTTTCTGGGAGTGTCTCACTGAAACACGATTCTTCACATTACAGATGTGTCAGATCATTCTCATTGGATCTCTAGAGAGTGTCAGATTCCATATTTGGGTAATCCACATGTCACGTGTTCAGTACACGGTCAATAAATGAACCATAGCGTACAAACATAGACTGCGCACAAGAGGGCGCTCAATGCACATTTTTGGAGTGATGGAATAACATGGAAAAAGAAGCCAAAGTGCTCTGAAATTTATCATTTTGGACTAGTTGAAGTATTTATATATATATATATAATTATTATTATTATTATTATTATTATTATTATTTCATTCGTAGTTTTCAGTTATTCTATTTTAATGTCCAATAAAACACATGAATTATGGTTTGGAGGGATTTTTTGGACACTTTGATAAAGAAAAGTCCACCTTGGAAACCATGGCTCCATATAATATAACTTTGGATTGCTTTATCCTATCAACACGTTTCTTTTTTCCTGGTATAGTTGACATATTGGAGAACAACACCAAAGTAATTTTTTTGACCATCCATACGTTCTGACTAAAAGGTATAATGTCAAACTGAATAATACGTGAAAAGCTTATTTTTTAGCGCTCATGTGTTGTGTGTTTTTTCAGCAGTGTTGTAGCATAGCAGTCTCTGAGCAGGATCCAAATTAATTTTTTTACATTTTGAAAAGTTTTCTAAAACTGTATACCATGCAATTGATGTTCTTTTATAAGCTCTTACTTTTGGGTATGTGATTTTAGCGGAAATCTGTAAAAACATCTTTAGGGTGCAGAACGCAGCTTTTGTGTCGCGTGGCACATGCATTTGAGCAGCTGGTGGAAAACAGTGGTTGGATATTTGGATGACACACAGCTAATATCTCCATCTCAGTGAGTTAACGAAACTCCACATGATAAACACGAGACACTTGCGTGTACAATGCAGCGTGTCCCTCTCACATTATATGATGCAACTAACAGCTGGTTCCTTTCACGCAGCATGGGTTTGCCGAGAATGCGGCTGTGAGACCTGAAAATTAGCGGGTGTCAGTTCGCTTATAGAATGCGATTGTCACTCTCGTAAATAACCAAACTGTGTGTGAACGTAACCGTATTAAGCACTCAAAACAGGACTGACAACTGTATTCTGTTGCTGTGTGAACGTGGGCTCATAGTTTTGATCACCACTTACTTGCATTGTATGGGACAACAGAGCTGAAATATTCTTTTAAAAATCTTTGTGTTCAGCAGAAAAAAGTCATACATGGCATGGCATGAGGGTGAGTAAATGATGAGTGACAATAATGACAAAAGAATGATGATAAGAGACATATCTTACTTTGGGCAGATGTGTGAAAGAATGTTCTTGGAAAATGTCTATATGCGAAAGATCGTACAAATGTTGGTAAATCGCTTCAAAGTTGGTGGAGCTCAAGGTTACACCTACTGATGATGTGGACCAATGGCAGTAAGAAGGTGTTAAGTAGCCCGTTAGAAGCTTTCCTTAAAGTTCGTGCTGGCAAGCTGTTATGAACCACCGGAACGAACGTAAAAACACCTGGCCAAATTTTGTTGATAATGACATCACACCGATTCATTCCTCGATATCGTATGAAGTGTGCAGGGGCCTTAATGCTCAACACTGAGGCAATTAAAACTTTTGATAGGATTTGAGCAGATACTTCTCATCCACCTTCTTTTTCAGAGCTTAGTTAGAACTAAGTGTCAATCATTTCTAAGGCACTTGTGTGCTGTGATGTATATCTTACAAGACAATTCTGAAGTTCTAATGCATTAGGAACAGTTCACCCAAAAATGAAAATTTACTGAGCCTGTATTACTTTCATTTGCGCATGGTACACACACACACACATACACAAAAATAATAATTAGAAGAATGTTCATACTGCTTTTTTCTTGTACAATTTTGTTTTAAAAGTGTTCTTAGATTAAGCCATACAGTATCGTTGTGTGGGGAACTGAATTAATTTAAGTTGTTATAATGTTCCCCTTCTGTCGTAGCTCTCAAATCTCACCCCACCCAACCAAAAATATTAATTCATTAATAAAATGGCATATGTACAGTATACCAATGTTTACTATTATATAAAATACTTTATCAACACATTTTATTTTATTAATCAGATCACATTTTATTTTGTGATTTGATTAAGTTGGCCTCGTGGCTTCTAGTAGACCCGGAGACATTTGCCATGTTTGCTTCAGACTGATCTCTGTAATGCTGGCAGTCTGGAGACACAGAGATTGTAAGCTATAAGTACAGCTTTATTAAAGAATGCTAACAAGAACAAGAACTGACAAAGACTCAGAGAACATGAGGTCATCATATACACAGAGACCAATGAGGTCAACAAAGCCAGCTGACAAGACACCTCACACTGTGTCCTAACCAGACGCGACGCGACGCCGCAACACGCGATAAATGGTATCTTTTCCATGTTAATCAGAGTTTTTGTCCTCACCAGCTGCGACACATGACGAGCGACAGGGCTTTCTATTTTTGAAATGATTTCTATTTCTGCAATGTCGCGCTGTCCAGCGCAGTCACCAAATGGGTCTAAAATTATTCTTTTTGCAATATATTAAAGCCGGCATCTCACTAGCCAGTTCACAACAACTTGATTTTGCCCAGGGGTGTCACACATCTACCAAATGTTGTGCTTGAGGTCTTGTTCTCTTCAGCCGGACCTCTGTCACACACATACTGGTTTAGAATGGCAGAGGGAAGATGTACCGGCTCATTCTGACTTTCTCGCCGCTTCCCTGTCATGTGGACATCGGCGAAATAAAAACAGGAGTACCGCGTAAACATAAACAATCGTAACAGACTGAATTAGGATGCGATTCATTAAGTAACTTTGCCCTGTGTATGTGTGTGATTGTGTATTTATCTCCTCGGGGTTTGCCGTAGAAAGAGAATGCCCATATGGAGCTTCAGTGAGAAAATTAGTTGTGTTCAATAAACAGAGTGTTTTGTCTTTAATTGCTCTGTTTTCTACATTTTATTGTCAATTATCCTCATTTTACTGTATTAATGTTGAGGTATTGATCTGTTTCTCACTCACACCTATCATATCACTTCTGAAGACATGGATTTAACCACTGGAGTCATATGGATTACTTTTATGTTGCCCTTATGTGGATTTTGGAGCCTCAAAATTTTGGCACCCATTCACTTGCAAATATTCTTCTAAAAATCTTCATTTGTGTTCTGTAGAAGAAAGAAAGTCATACAGATATGGAATGTCATGAGGGTGAGTAAATGATGAGAGAATTTTCATTTTTGGGTGAACTCTCCCTTTAAGTCAATTGGTCAATCGTTTATAGCATATTCATTTACAGAAGCAATCCGAATGAACTGATTCACTTAAATGTTTTGGACTTCCCATAAGATATAGAGGACAAATGTCAGGTAGCTCGGCTGCATGCACAACATGTGACAAAACGCAATGTACTGTTTTTTCATGTTACTCTATAACTCATTAAAAAAAAATGTTACTGGAAAATCTATGCAATTGTGAAAATAGATGAACTACTGTATCGTACTGTTACTTCCCAACACTGATGCCCGGTCGCTGTTCGGCTCATCATCACTGCTGCCTCCCTAGAACAACATATCCAATGTGAAGATCCGCCACTGACAGCACTGAAAAAAACAAATTAATGAACAAAATGTACTTGATGTGGGAACATCTAAATTAACTGGTTTGATTCAAGTCAAAACATTATTTAACATGTCTTAATCAACTTGACTACCTTAGGTTACACCATCAACAGGTCACATCAAGTAGAAATAGCTCCTTAAGGTAACAGTTACAAGTTAACACTTTTTACAGTATATGTTGATATTTTTTTTTTTTTTTTTTTTGTCCTTTTTAGAGCTTAAAAGCCCCTGGACTGTATCCTTTAATTGTGTGAATTATCGTTGTAAGAGTGTGTAAACATTTGATGTGAAATTTTATTATGGTGAAATAAGCCTATGAGAAGCAGTTTCAATGCATGGACCTCATGTTAGTCATTAGACAAAAAAAGTTTTTTTGTTTGTTTAGTTATTTATTTATTTATTTTTTTGCTTGATGAAGACCTAATGCTCAAAACGTGATTAAAAGGGATTTTAGAATGATAATATCAGTGTGCAAATACTTACCATTTTTTCTTGTTTATAGCATTGTTTTTTTTTTTTCATATTTCTTCAGTAAACATCAGTATACAATAGCTCCAAACAACCTCATAAATTCAAATTAAAACTGTTCAGATATTTTCTGGACACCACTCAGTGAAAATATCCAGAAGAGTGCAGCCCTTGACATTTTGGTGATCAGTGAGCGAGGGGCTCTGCCGGAATCAGTCTGGCTTGGCGGGCCATTCACTCTTTGCCAGCAATGACATGTGCAGAACTGTGTGAAGCTGAACACCTAAACACTCGTGCCAGGCCTGGTGGGACTCACTCTCACAGAAGAGGCAGATCGCATTTACTTCCACACTCGATTTCCTAATGACAGTTTAATCATTTGGACTCAGTGCATCTAAGGAGGTCTACAATGCCTGGAGTAAGCCATCCGTTAGCATAGTAATTCCCAACAAGTGGCATGTGTAAAGAGATGTTTCTGTTGTTCTAAACATGTATGACTTTCATTCTTCCATGGAAAACAAAAGGAGATGTAAAACATAAATTTAAAGGTATAGTTCACCCAAAAATGAATTTATTTCTTCATCAAAACAGAATTTAAGATTTCATTTCAGGCCTCCTCCTTTAAACAATGCAAGTGAATGTACTCTATTTTTATTTTTATTTTATTTTTTTTACTTTATTTTTCCACTGGAGTCATGTGGATTATTTTGATGCACCCTAAATATGCCTTTTGGACCATACATTCACTTGCATTGTTTAAAGGAGGAGGCCTGAAATGAAATCCTAAAAATCTTAAATTCTGTTTTGATGAAGAAATAAACTCAGATACATCTTGGATGGCCTGAGGGTGAGTAAATTATCAGCACATTTTCATTTTTGGATGAACTATTCCTTTAATGTCTCTCATTGTTATTGCATCTTTTTTTTTTTTTTTTTTTTTTTTCTTTGACCATACAATAAATCAGTGATGATTGAGGATTATATTCTGCCTTTTGTGTTCTACGCAAAAAGGAGAAATAAATACATACAGTCATATGAAACAACAAGAGGACAATAATAGAATTTTATTATTTGGGTGATGCTTGTCTAAACTATAATTCAGAAATTATGATGTAAAATATTATGACTGTCAGTTGAATAAAACTATTCATGAAACTACTAATTGATTAAAATGATTAAACACCAATGATCAGTCTAATAAAAAAATAAAAAAATGATATTTTTTTCAACTGAATATGTTTTTGTGGATGACACTCATAGCAGAATATATGTGCTGCTTGACGAGTCTGTTTAACACCCACACTAATGATTTTTGAGTTTTTTATTTATTTTTTTAGTTTTTGTTGTTGTTGTTTGTTTGTTTTTGCCTAAAAGGGACTTTAATAATAATATTAGCAAACATGGTATGGAAGTTCTTATGGCCAAGCTGTTGGCCAGCTGTTTTGGTGATTCAAACTCTCAGAAAACATTGTACCGGGTACTAAACACCTTCAAATGCTGCATTCCATTCAACTTGTAAAGTCGGATTTTCCAACTTCCTACTAGGTCCGATGGAATTCCAACTTGGAAACTTTTCAGCTGCGATTTCACCGAGATGCAGGTGTGTGACGACACATAAACATGTCGGCACCCAGGGAGATATACAAAGTAAGTGATAAACATTCACTTGTATTAAGTAATATCCATAAATTAGTCAAAGTTCCTACATTACATGATATTAAAGCTTGTTTAACAAACGTTTGCAGAGACAGATGTATAAAACACAGTAAATTAAACCCTCTTTTGATAACCTGTAGGACAAATGCTAGCCTTGTAGCATTGTTTATTAATTGGGTTGCTAGGAGACATCTCTGGCAGGGGCGTAGCAGTAATTTTAATAGTGGGGGGACACAGCTGTCATGTTTATTCTGTTGGTTCAGGTTTTTCATGTCTTTTATTTTGAAAATCTAGTTCCTGTTTCATGTCATGTGGTCCCCTGGTCATGTGATTTCATGTTTCCCTCCATGTTGATGTGTCTTGTTTTCATTGGTTTATTGTCTTGTTACAGGATCTTTTTTTAGAGTTCTTATTGTTCATTGGTTATCTTTGTCATGTGTTCTACCATGTCCAAGGATTTAACCCTCATGTTTGCCATTGCCCATTGTCAGGTATTGTGTTTATGTAACGTTGTAGGATAGTTCATGTCATGTCAAATCAAGTTTATGTCAAGTCAAGTTTAAGTCAAGTCAAGTCAAGTCAAGTCAAGTTCATGTTTATGTTTTATTCACGTTTGTAGTTAGGGTTTATTGGATCTCACTTTTGTTAATAAAATTGCACTTGGGTTCTTCACTCCATCGTCATCATCTGTTCCTGTCTTCAGCCTGCTAGCAACATTACAGAATACCTGACCGACCAAAATGAACCAACTCCAACTCCTATGCCTACGTCAGGGGAATTGTCCCCTGCAGGATTATGTGGAGGACTTCTGCGCTCTGGCCTGCCGGGAGGACTTTACTGAGGTCGCCCTCAAAGACATTTTCCGTTTTGGACTGAATGAGCCAATCTCTTCTCTGATGCCAGGCGGTCAGAGTACCCACAGCCTGGCTCAGTATAATGACCTTGCCCTATAGATTATTGGTTCTACGTTCAATGTGGGGGAGGCAGATGCCGAGCCAGAGTCCCACGTCATGGTCGGCGAGCCAGAGTCCCACGTCATGGCCACCGAGCCAGAGTCCCACGTCACGGCTGCCGAGCCAGCGCCATCTTTTGTCCCGGATCCTGAGTCTGCCCCATGCCATGTCACAGCAACACCTCAGCCTGCTCCATGCCATGTCACAGCAACGCCTCAGCCTGCTCCATGCCATGTCATAGCAATGCCTCAGCCTGCTCCATGCCATGTCACAGCAATGCCTCAGCTTGCTTCATGCCATGTCACAGCAATGCCTCAGCCTGCTCCATGCTATGTCACAGCCACACCTGAGCCTGCTCCATGCCATGTCACAGCCATGCCTGAGTCTGCTCCACACCTTGTCATAGCCACATCTGAGCTATTGGACCTGGAGATGGTTCCTGCCCTTGTACCCACCCTTTGGATGCTTCCTCATGATCAGACAAGGGGAACTTCCAATCCTCCGACTTCACCTAGACCCTTCAAGCCCTGGACTCTGCCTTGGTCCTCTGATCCCTCAGTTTCACCTTGGCTCTATGTACCTTCGGCTCCACCGTAGTCCTTCGGCCAATCAGCTTCTCCGGGGTCCCTCGTCCCTCCAGCTCCGCCTTGGTCAGTCGGTCACCTGGATCAGCCTGAGCTCTCCTATCCCACAGCTTCGCCTCGTCAATCTGAGCCTGCGGCTTCACTGGGGACCTCCTTCCCCACAGTCCCACCGGCTCCGTTCCTGTCCTCCGATCCCCCAGTTCCACCTCGGTCCTCCAAGCCTTCGGTGCTACCCCGGTCCTCTGAACCTCCGGCTCCACCATGGTCCTTCAAGCTGTTGGCTACTCTCCGGGCACCAAGTTCCCTGGTGTGCCCTTCAAGTCTCTCACGGCCCTGCCTTCCATGGCTCCACCCCTCGAGCCTCTCAGAGCCCCACTTTCCATTGGTTCTGCCCTGGTCCCATGCTCCATGCCCTGTCTTGCCAGGCCATGTCTCAAGGACCCCCCCCAGCTCCCTATTTAACTTTGTGATTATGTTTTGGGGCGTCAGGGCCGGTTATGTCATGTTTTTTTCTGTTGGTTTATGTTTTTCATGTCTTTTATTTTGAAAATCTAGTTCCTGTTTCATGTCATGTGGTCCCCTGGTCATGTGATTTCATGTTTCCCTCCATGTTCATGTGTCTTGTTTTCATTGGTTTATTGTCTTGTTATAGGATATTTTTTAGAGTTCTTATTGTTCATTGGTTATCTTTGCCATGTGTTCTCCCATGTCCAAGTATTAACCCTCATGTTTGCCATGGTCCATTGTCAGGTATTGTGATTATGTAATGTTGTAGGATAGTTCATGTCATGTCAAGTCAAGTTTATGTCAAGTCAAGTTTAAGTCAAGTCTAGTCAAGTTCATGTTTATGTTTTATTCACATTTGAAGTTAGGGTTTATTGGATCTCACTTTTGTTAATAAAATTGCACTTGGGTTCTTCACTCCATCGTCATCATCTTTGTCATTGCCAGCGCCAGCCATCATTACAACAGCAGTCAGTAGGTGGCTCGCACAGACCCAACACTTACAGTGCAGTATTAATATATTACAGTATATATATTAATATACAAGTATGATATAAGTATTATATTAATATATACATATTATTTACTTTTAATATTTGTAGTATTTTAAAGAATCAAGTATTGCAAAATAACTGCAAAATTTTGCAAAATTAGCTGCAAAAATAAAGGGCATCTTGTGGAGCACTTGCTTCTGTTTCACACATGACAATAAAAGACTGAGCACAAGCTGGTCCTGAATAAATTATTTAATCAATTACAAGAATGACAATTGTGCATGTGCACAATTTTATTTTTTACTCTGTGCTTGTGAATTGTGGAATTTAAATGTATCCAAGTGGCTTGAGTGTTTTGACTATGTTCACCAAAATTTGTTCAGATCCATTTAATGATTCAGTAATGCTAGAAGGTGGTGTCTTTGTGAAAATAGTTAGTCACTGAATCAACGATCAAAAGAAAAATTTAATCCTTTAAAATTTGTATGTTGACAGACCTACAAAGAGATTTTAGTAGAGGTTTTAAGCATTATAAGAACAAAGAAAATCTATAATTTCCCTACAGTTTGTGAGCTGCTGAGCATGACTTTTATCAAAAGGTAACAATAATAGTCTTATAATAATTATAATGAGTTTCAATAACGTCCATACGTTTTCATGTATAAAAAAGCATGTCTACATATAAAGCATGTCTACTATTGACTTCAGTAAAATGCATAAGTGTTCTAAGAACACAGCAGATCTATCTTTTTCCTACAGTTTGTCAACTGCACACCAGCATAGAGGTAAAAAACAGGAGCTGATATTAAAAACAGCTTTACATATATAACACAGATCATGTAATCTGCTTAATTGGCCAAAAGAACTGATCAAACTATTACCTCACAAACATAATGTAAAAAGTGTAACTTAATGAAGACTCATGCGCTGATATAAACTCCACTTACAATGTGTAAGGATTGTCCTTTGTTTTTTTCCTGCAGTGCATTTCACATAATGCTGCCAATCAAGAATGATATGCTGATAAATAACTCTCATTTGTGTGTTCCTCATCTCTAGATTATTAATTTAGATCAATATCAATGCCAATAAAAACATGGATAAAAGAGCCATGTTGATTAGACTGTCTGACTGACGGCCTATTATGTAAGGGATGTTTCAGCTCATGAAACTCACCTGTGATTGGCTGGATGGTCGCTTAATCAGCCCAAAGTAACAAAATGCAGGGAATACTGTATACAAATCCACCAATTGGACTTTGTATGGGTTTAGCTTGGAAAAAGAGTACGGGGGACGTGTCCTCCATGTCCCCCATGGCTGCTACGTCCCTGATCTCTGGTGACAGTCAAACACCTGCTAAGCTAATGGGAGCATTGCAGTTTTGTTTTACATATCATCTTCTGAACATCGGGCAATGGAATGCCTTTAAGGTCGAAGATCAGAGATATTAAGTAAGAATATCTCACATCTGACTTGAATGGAATGCACCATTATTGCCATTTGTCCACGTCATCGTGGACCAGGTGCTCCACCTACTTTGAGGCCGACAGCTAATTCTGGTAACCGGTTAGGTTCTTTAGTCAGTTAGGATCAGTCAACATGAACACACATATTGACGTGTTATGCAAATATTTAACCAAGCTGGGGCAAACTTATCTACATCTACGTTTTCCAAAATCATCTACATTTTCATGTGTGTATTTTTTATGTGTGTATATTTGTTCTGTGAGAGATAGGCAGAGATTTGATTGAAAACTGCCCTTTAAAGTGTTTTTGCCATGAATGGGATGAGAGAGACTGGTTTGTAGTGTTCTATTTGTGTGGGTTAAGTGTGGGTTTCTTCAGCAGCGGGGTTACTCGAGCCTGCTTGAATGTAGTGGGAAAATTGCCTGTAAGTAGAGATGTGTTAATTGTGTGTGTGAGTGCAGGTAGGATGGACGGAGAAATGGCCTGGAGAAGGTGAGAAGGAATGGGGTCAAGGTAAACGCATGCACATAGTATCAGCAGCTCCTCTGTAATCCTCTGCAAACTTTGACAGTTATTTAGACTGGCTAATTTTTTTTTTTTTGTTTGTTTTTTGTTTTGTTTTTTGAGTTGGACAGGATTGAGGCTCCGTTTTGTGACCCCGTTCTGCATAATGGGAAAAGTCCCGGTTCTCCCGATGGCCAGTCCGCCCCTGTGCCGTGGCCATTACTTTGACCGGCCTTTCGGGAAATCTCCCGATTCTCCCGACGGCCAGTCTGACCCTGCTAGTAACTCATAAGAGCTTGTATGAGCCCAACTCATTCTTATGAACTCTACTTACGGCTACTAGACATCTTCATTTAGAGCTGTTTTGGTATGTTGTTGCTGATACATAAGTTAATGAAATTCAGATTTCTTAAAAATGTCCATCACATACAAACACAACTAGAAAACTTATACTATAATATTAATATCGTTTTTTTTGTAAAATCATTGAGTAAAAATGCCTACTTAATTCTCGAGACAAATATTTTTTTAATCATTCAAAAATAACACAGAAACAAACATCCACAGGTTTGTAAATGTTTTATTAGGCTACTGCAATTAATGTCTGAACACACCGCGAGTCCTTTTTAATCCTCTGCAAACTTCGACATTTAGTGGGACCAGCTCATTCGGTTCTTTTTGAGTCAGACAGTCCGATGTGCTTGCTGTGCATCTTGCATCATCAATCCGGAACTCAAATTTGATTTAGTTTGATATTGTGAAACGGCTCAACTGGTTACTTGCTGAGAATTGGCTCAAAAGAAAGATTCGTTCAAGATACAGACATCACTACTCTTAAGTGCCAATTAATACTGTTGTTTGATATGCTGCTTCATTCATGTGCCATCTCCAGCTGAAAGCCATTCATAAATTCACACATGAAATGTCTCTAATCATCATTCTTTTGTCTGTATTCTGCTCATTTACACCTTTCTGACACACTTTTATACACCCTTTTTTGCAGTAGTATCAATTACATCATAAAATACAATAACAGAGGGTAACCGGTCATGTAAAGCGTGTTAGCAATGTCATGAATGCAGAATGTAAACATAACAAATTACACAATACATAGCACATATGCATTATTTTAAACTCTAATCGAGTGGTTAAAACAGCATCTTTTACTGATCTCATGTGAATTCTAATCATAGAATGAAGCATATAGTCATTTATAATGTTATATTAGTTAATTACAACTAAGCTATTAGTTTTACTTTGCATCCTCAAATTAAAATGCTTACCTAAACGTCTTCCCCAGTTGTGTGGCCAGTGTTTTTTTGTTCTGAGCGAGGAACGAAGAAAAACTTTGATGTGAGTAATTCGGAGCCTTAATTGGTAAGGTAACACATTTATTTGCAGGATTATTTGCTTTATTCCAGAGCCCCTGGCACTGATCATGGGGCAGCTGGACATTTAAAGTGAGGTTTTGGAAAGAAAGGTAGAAATGTTTTGTGTGTGTGTGTGTGTGTGTGTGTTCTTTATTATTGGCTGAAGAGATTTCCAAGTCCCCCCTTATTTATGTGGATTATGTGGAGAACATAATCATGCTGTGTAAATGAGCAACAACAGGGTCAGCGGGAGGCATCTTTAGAGGCACATCAAATGCCAATATCTCTGGTTAATGGCACAAGAAGGTCAGGAGGTTCCACTAAGATTTGAACTCAGATTGCTGGATTGAAAGTCCAGAGTGCTAACCCTTACACCATGGAAGCCAATGCCACAGACCAAAAGCTACTGACAGATGGGTTTGCCAAAAACAAGGATCGGACCAGGGATCTTTAGATCTTTAGCCTAACGCTCCTCCAACTGAGCCCGTACATGGATTGTACCTGCAACCTTAGATTCAAGAGAGCCAGCCATCCATGCATTGCAAAAAAATTGGGCCCAGATTCCTAGAAAATGTCTGCTTGGCTGTAATACTAGCAGTAAGAACAAGCACACCAAGGAATAAAAATGTAAGTCTAAAGACAGGGCTTTCCACACCCAAAGCAAGAATCATAACCCAAGACCAATGAGCCACTGTGGCTACCAGCTCTCCACAGCATAGACAATACAATCCAGCTATTTCCAGTCATGAAAGTACAGCTCCTATCTACAGTAATAAGGAAAGAAAGAAATCAATTCTCTTTGGAAAGCATACAGTTAATAAAATATGTAAAATTGCCAATAAATCCTAACAATTATGGCAAAAGACCCGGCCATAAGATTATGAATGCACTCCTTATGTGAGCTTTGGAGGTCATTGCTTTTAAAAAGTCCTCTCAAGTTTGGCACAAAATGCCAAGTAGGTCCCACCAAGATTTGAACTCAGATCACTGGATTCCGGGTCCAGAATGCTAACAATTACATTATCGAACCACTTTATTCACTAGTGTCCTCCTGGGTGTGGAAAACATAATCTGTGGAGATGGGCAAGAACAGGTTTGACAGTAGGACTCTTTACAGTCACATCAACAGTCAATCTCTCTGGTTGATGGACACAAGAAGGTAAGTACGTAAATTTGAACTCAGATCTCTGGAGTCAAAGTATAGCATGCAAACCATTACACTGGAACCAAGCAATGGATGTCCTCCTAGGGGTGGAGAATGTAATCACAAGTATTTTTAGCCTTGAAAAAATACTTTTGAAAGATCTCAGTTGGGAAGTGGGGGCCAGGTGAGCAGTCCACGTAGTTCTTTATTAATAACACTTTTTGGTTTGCTTTTCAGCATAGCACAAATGATCACACACACAATCACTGCTGCATGCGTCTCTCCCTTCTGGCAGTCTGGACTGTCCTTTTATCCCTATCCAGCTCTCACTACAACACAAAACAGCTGTTTCCCACAGGTGTCAATCCTTACCGCTCTTCCTTTAACGGCCTTGCTCTCTACAGACGTCACTCAGCCTCGCCCCCATCTCCACAATACTGTTTGCAGAATTCTTAAGACTATTTCACGCATTTATTGTGTAACACTGACAAAGTCTGTTTATGCCTGAACAAATAATATTCTGATTAAATTTACATTGTTGGCTAGGCAATCACAAAAGTGACATGTTTTGCAAATTATATTGAGCATTTAATTTAATTTTTTATAAAAGCTTTAACATTATAAATTAATAGATAAAGATATTTAAGCTTTTAAGATTAATATGCCTTGTATGTTCTTATTGTGGACCTACTGTATATAAATTCACATTTACATTGATATATCAGTTATTTTTTACATTAGTTTAAATTCAGAAGTGTTTTTTTTTTCTTGATGTGTAAATTTTTAAAGGTAACACTTTGCAATAAGGTTCAATTCATTAACATTAGTAAATGCATTAGGTATCATGAACAAATAATAAATTATACGTTTTTACAGCATCAATTATTTTTGTTACTGTTAGTTAATAAAAATAGAGTTGTTCATGATTAGTTCATGTTAGTTCATAGTGCATTAACTAATGTTAACAAATACAACTTTTGATTTTAAAAATGTATCTGAATCAGAATCAGAATGAACATTATTGCCAAGTATGCTTACACATACAAGGAATTTGTCTTGGTGACAGAAGCTTCCAGAGCACAAACAATACAAGAAGACAGAGATCATTTAAAAATAGAATAAAAATGAAAATTGAATAGAAAATAATTATATTTAGAAATACACAATAAGACAATTTTAACTGGCAGTTATAACTGTTCATGAGGTGGATAGCCTGAGGGAAAAAACTGTTCCAGTGCCTGACGGTTCTGGTGCTCAGTGCTCTGTAGCACAATCCAGAAGGCAAAAGTTCAAAAAGGAAGAGAGCTGGGTGAGTGGGGTCCAGAGTGATTTTTCCAGCCATTTTCCACACTCTGTTAGTGTACAGTTCTTGAAGGGAGGGCAGAGGGCAACCAATAATCCTCTCAGCAGTCCGAACTGTCCTTTGTAGTCTTCTGATGTGCTATTTCATAGCTGAACCAAACCAGACAGTTACTGAAGTGCAGAGGACAGACTGATATTAAATGACATCAATGAGCTCATGTTTTGCATGACAGGCTTCAATCCTTTCGACATACATTATGATGTTGACATTTACACTCGCTGACATTTACGAGAGAGAGTGTAAAAACTTACTTTTAAGCGGCTCTTCAGCAAGAAACCGTTCAAATGGTGCAGTTTTCAGGGTGTGTCACCCGGTGTCAAGTTTCAACACATTCAAAATATATATAGAATATTAAAACAAAATGTAAAAAAAAAACTATTTTTCCATCCTGTTGTATTAGTATTTATTTACTTATTTATTTTAGATACAGTTACTATATATTGTTATTTACACAGGGCAAATATACTATTTATCAAATCTAATTTTATTACATATCGTATTTTAATGGGGATATAATTTATTACAGCTGACAGTTACGTGAGCAAACAAGGTTTGAACATCAACCGTAACAAGATCAAACTGAAATTCACAGCTTTTTAACACTTCTGTAAAATTTGAAGGTTGTTTATTGGATCAATATAGGTAATCGTCATATTATGTGACTATGCATTACTTTACAGAGAGCTTACGACCTACTAGTAAAGTCTTGCCTTCAGAACAGGTGGTGCAACCAAATTAAGTACTGACTTAGTTACAAACTAACTAGTAGTTACTAAGCCCTTAGTGTGAACTTTACGTCCCAACTTACGTGAGACCTTACGCACAGCTGGTGCAACCCTACCCTGGAACCTGAATGACTCCATTGCTGCCACAGTGTTGTTTAGAATGGTGAGCGGGGTCAATGTTGGGGTGTTCCTCCTAAAGTCCACTATCATCTCCACTGTTTTTAGTGTGTTCGGCTCCAGGTTGTTTTGACTGCACCTGAAAGCCAGCCGTTCAGCCTCCCTTCTGTATACAGACTCATCGTCATCTTGGATGAGGCCAATGACAGTAATGTCATCTGAAAACTTCAGGAGCTTGACAGAGGAGTCCTTGGCAGTTCAGTCATTTGTGTACAGGGAGAAGAGTAGTGGGGAGAGCACACATCCCTGGGGGGCACCAGTGCTGATCGCACAGGTGCTGGAAGTGAATTTCCCCAGTCTCACTAGCTGCTGCCTGTCCATCAGAAAGCTGGTGATCCACTGAGAGATAGATGTGGGAACAGAGAGTTGGTGTAATTTAGTCTGGAGAATAGCTGGGATGATGGTGTTGAAAGCCAAACTGAAGTCCACAAAAAGGATTCTTGCACATGTTCCTGGTCTGTCCAGATGTTGCATGATATGATGCAATCCCATGTTGACTGCATCATGAACAGACCTGTTTGCTCAATAGGAAAATTGAAGGGGATCTAGAAAGGGTTCAGTGATGTCCTTCAGTTGGGCCAACACCTGTCTCTCAAATGACTTCATGACCACAGATGTCAGAGCGACCGGTCTGTAGTCATTGAGTCCTGTGATTTTGGGTTTCTCTGGGACAGGAATGATGGTGGAGCATTTGAAACAGCAGGGAACTTCACACTGCTGCAGTGATCTATTGAAGATATGTGTGAAGATGGGGGCCAGCTGGTCAGCATTGGATTTTAGACAAGTGGGTGAAACATCATCTGGGCCTGTGCTTTCCTTGTCTTTTGTTTTTGGAAGAAACGGCACACCTCCTTTTCACAGATCTTAAGTGCAGTTTGAGTAACAGCAGGGGGATTGTGGGGTTGCAGGAAGTGTTGATGTTTGTGTGATGTTTGTGGTCAGAGCGGGTGTGGGGTGTGAGACTGGGCCTTTCAAATCCACAGTAGAATGCATTCAAGTCATCAGCCAGTTGTTGGTTCCCTACAGTGTTGGGGGAAGGTCTCTTGAAGTTAGTAATATCTTTCAGGCCATCCACACTGATGCAGGGTCGTTAGCTGAAAACTTGTTTTTCAGCTTATCAGAATAGCTTCTTTTAGCCACTCTGATTTCCTTATTCAGTGTGTTCCTGGCCTGATTGTACAAGATTTTATCCCCACTTCTGTAAGCATCATCTTTGGTCTGAAGAAGCTGACTGAGTTCTGCTGTAAACCATGGTTTGTCATTGCTGTATGTTAAATAAGTCCTAGTAGGAATGCACATATCCTCACAGAAACTGATATATGATGTCACAGTATCTGTGAGCTCATCCAGATTGGTGTCTGCAGCCTCAAATACACTCCAATCAGTGCAGTCAAAGCAGGCTTGTAGTTCCAGCTCTGCTTCATTGGTCCATCTTTTTAAAGTCTTTACTGCAGGTTTAGCTGATTTTAATTTCTGCCTGTAGGTAGGAAGAAAATGAACCAGACAGTGATCAGAGAGTCGCAAAGCTGCTCTAGGGACAGAGTGATATGCATCCTTTATTGTTGTGTCGCAATGATCCAGCGTATTCCTGTCTCTGGTGGGGCATGTAATGTGCTGTCTGTATTTTGGCAGTTCACAGGTGAGGTTAGCTTTATTAAAATCTCCCAGAATAATAATAACTGAGTCCAGGTATTGTTGTTCCGTGTCTGTGATGTGATCAGCCAGCTGTTGCAGCACTGCGTTCACGCACAATTGTGGAGGAATATAAACACTCACCAGAATAAATGAGGAAAACTCTCGCGTAGAGTAGAAAGGCTTACAGTTGATGAAGAGTGCTTCCAAATTAGAACAGCACATCTTCTTTAACGTTATTACATCTGTACACCAACATTCATTGATGTAAAAGCATGTTCTACCACCTCTCGTTTCCCCGTTTACTCCGCAATGTGATCCGCTCTGAACAGCTGAAAGCCTGGCAGATGTAACGCACTGTCCGGAATGGCTTCACTCAGCCAGGTTTCTGTGAAGCACAAGGCAGTAGAGGTTGAAAAGTCCTTGTTTGTACAGGTGAGGAGATGTAGTTCGTCCGTTTTGTGAGGAAGAGAGCGGAGATTCGCTAGATGAATGCTCGGCAGCGCTGTTCGAAAGCCGTGCTGACGAAGCCTGATCAGTGCACCGGCTCGTTTCCCTCTCCTGCATCTCATAGTGCATTTAAACAACACAGCTGCGCCTCCGACTAAAATGTCCAGCAAAACGTCTGAATAGTCAAAAATCATGATAAGATTGTCTGGTATGTGCTGCCGAATGTTCAGCAGTTCGTCCCTGGTAAAACTGATTGGAAAAAAAAATTACTAAACACAGGACATGTATTAGTATGTGCTGAAATTAACATTAAGATTAATAAATGCAGTAAAAGTATTGTTCATTGTTAGTTCGTGTTAACTAATGTTGTTAACTAATGTTAACAAATGGAACCTTACTGTAAAGTGTTATCTGTTTAAATTCTTTACATTTTTCTTACAGTATCAATCTCTTTGTAACAAAAAGCTTAACTTAAAGTTGAAAATAGGATGGACGGTCGGACAGATATATACTTGGTTAAGTTAACTTATATAATAATGTTAAATTATATCTTTTTTATAATTGAGTTAAAAGTAACACATTTCTGATTGTTGTTGATAAAGGGGTACACTCAGCTGACCCCTTGTATGCACCAAAAGAGAGGGTTTGACCATTTGACCATTTAAATGCATGCTGTTTCATTTTCCCACTGAGGCAGCAAAAAATATATCTAAAGAACAAACTTCAGAGTGTCTTCACGTATCAAATTTTCACAGAATATGGCCTGTTTTACTTCTGTGAAGCCAAACATCATTGCAAACAGTTCTGCAAAAGAAGTTATTCCAGGGGAAAGCACAATGCAGGTCAGCACAAGCATTTTCCAGGCAACCAAGTTCATCACTCACAGCCAGACAAATTTCACCTCACTAACTGCCACAATTAGACAATATTATATCTCCAATTAGATGCCATCATTACCCAGGCAGTCTTATGGGACACTTGATGACTCGATTAGAAACTGTGTGCTTCTGACTCGCATCGAGAGCAAAGATGCTAATGACGGCATCATGGTAGCCATCACACGTAAGTAGACTGTTTTCGAGGGAAGACCTTGATTGTTTCGTTTTTTGTTTGGTGAGCTGTGTAAACTCTAAGTTGAAATGAGAGACATTTAGGAACTCATCTAGAAAATGGATAAACAATTATAAATGCTCTACCTTCATTTTTGACCTGACATTCCACGTTAATCTAGAAGATCTAAAACCTTCATAACATCAGAGCTTGTGGAGATATATATATATATATATATATATATATATATATATATATATATATATATATATATATATATATATATATAAACACACACACACACACACACACACACACACAGACAGAGAGAGAGAGAGAAATAGAGACATCTAGAAAACCTAACATTTTGTAAAGGTCATGTGTCTAACAATATTAGAGGACTCATGGTCATATTAGTGATCATCTGATTTGTTTTTGTTTTTTGTTTTTTTGTTTTTTTCAATGGCCAATACCAATAACTATAGAATAGGGTGGCTGATAATGCCAATATATGGTTTCCTCAACTTCAGGCAATTTCATGTTCATGTTGATTTTTTTTTTTTTTTTTAAACAAACAGACTTTTTGTTATTTGAGGGTCTCATAACAACTAAACTGGAAACTTGCCATATCTTTATCATTTATTTTTGGTACTTTCCAATGCCTTTTATTAATTGATTTTAGTGTTTTAACCTTGTCCCAGTCCTTCTAAACTATTAAAATAAATGTTTAAAAATATAATAATCTAAACAGAGTTAAATAAATCATTCTAACATTTTTTTCTCAAAAATTGTGACCACTTCCACCACAAACAATTTTGTCCGTATAAAACTTTTTTTTTCTTCAAAAAGTTAGTGCACATGTTAACCAATTTGACAAGTGTCAGTGAAGAGCATGCTTGAGATTAAATGTTATGTTTTAAGGTAAATATAACTTGTGAGCAGAATATTTTTATACTAATAAACATGGTGAAACAAGAGGGTCACATGACAAGGAAACCACATGACAAAGCAGGAACAGGAAGCATGACAAAATTAAAAAATAAGACATGACTAAATGAAGAACATGAATCAAAACATGAACAAAAACACATTTAAACGTGACATATCCCCCCCAATGGGCATCTCCTGAAGCCCAAACATAAACAAAACTACAAAAGAGTTCAAAAGGGGGTTGGGGGTGTGGGGTCCTTGAGGCAATGGTGGACCTGGACCTTGGGGCAGGGCCAGAAATTGAATTTGAGGCAGGGATACCAGGGGACCAGACGGGGCTAGAGACCACAGGGGACCAGAGGGTGCTGGAGACCATGGCAGAGCCAGTGGTGGGTTTGGCGAGGCATAGTTTGCTGAGACAGGGAGTGGCGCATGGCCTGTGAGACAGGGCGTGGCGCAGGAGACCAGAGCGGAGCCAAGTGGCAAGAGAAGTGGCTCCAGGAAGGGAGTGGGGTTTGGCGGTTTCGGTGGCAGCTCCAGGAAGGGAGCGGGGTCTGGCGGTTTGGGGGGTGACCACAGGGCTGGGACAGGAGGCCTGGGATTCAGCCACAGGGCAGGGACAGGAGGCCCGAGAGGTCGCCATGAGGCAGAGGGGACAGAGTTCTGGGCTGTGGCCGCTGGACGGGGTTCAGGAGGGAGCGGCTCAGAGGGCAGAGCCGTGGAAGTTTCAGGGATTGACCATGACAGCGGAACAGTCTTAGTGGCTGTGAGCACAGGCAGTGGCAGGGGAACGACCTCTGTGGTTGTGAACATAGCTGTGGCAGGCTCAGGGGTCATGCAACTTGGCATGACAGGATAGGCGTGCCAACTTGACAAGGCGGGGCCGACATGGTGACATGGCAAGGCAGGGCTGCTTGACTAGGCATGGCAACATGTCATGATGTGGCAACAAGGCTCATGGTCCGTGGCAGGTGACTCAGATGTGGCAGCCATTGTGGAAGTGCTGAGTCCCTCATCAGTCACTCCCACAGTGAAAGACAAACCGATCAGCACCAGGGCATAGTTCATCAAGTCCATGTTATTTGGCCTTGAGGCAAACAAGACTTGATAGGCTCTTCTAGCCCAAAATGGAAAATGTCCTTCAAAGCAACATCATTAAAGTCTACCTCATTGGCCAAATCGCAAAAGTCCACCACAAAATTCTCTAGGGAACGATTCCCCTGGCGGAGACGCAGTAGTGCAACTGCTGGGTTCATTCGGGCAGTCGAGTATTCTGTAACATTACAGAGCAGGCAGGACAGGCTGAAGATAGGACGAGATGAAGATGTGTGAGAACCCAAGTGCTGTTTTATTTACAGTGCTGGTATCCAAATGTGAATTCAAAACAAACATAAACAGCTTGACTTGACTTGACTTGACTTGACTTGACTTGACTTGACAACATTACACCAACAATACTCAACCCTGGACAAGAGAACACATGGCTATAAATACACAGGCAAGGGTAACATGACAACCAATGGAAAAAATGAACTAATAACAAGATAACAAGGCAATGAAACAAGAACCAATGATAAAACAGAACTGATAACAAGACTCATAAACATAAACCAATGAAAAGACAGGACTAATAAACATGGTGAATCGAGGGTTACATGACAAGGAAACCACATGACATGAAACAGGAACAGTAAGCATGACAACAAAATTTTAAAATAAAAGACACGACTAAATGAAGAACATGAATCAAAACATGAACAAAAACACATTTAAACGTGACACCCGCTGATAAACGTGATACCAAGAAGGGACATATGCTAAAATGATTATTTAGACAACTTCACAGCTCAAATAACACATTTTATTTTTAACAATTTACATAAGTGCTTCTTATAAAAATACAACCTTTACATATTTGCTTTACGTAAATGCTCCGTAAAGCCTTGCAACACAGACTTTAATTGTAAGTGCCTTACTGTATATATTATTTTGTTTTCCATCAATATTATTTTCTGTAGTAATTGACAGCATGTCACATATGCTGTCCATTGAGCTTAAAATCAAGAACTTTCCTTGTCCGGAAATGTTGCTGCCATATTCCACTTATATTAAGGCAAAGAGTGCATTTACATTTGCAACCATGCATTGGCATATAGCTTCACACTCCCATCTGTCTTCTTGGGGCTGCGGGTCAGCGCAAATGCCTTCCTCCTTTAAATATTTATGCTGAATCTGGAGGGGACACAGAGTTAATTACAGATTCTTCATCTGGACCTGATCAATGACCAGTATACCCGTCTAAATAAATTGCTCTAAAGGGAAGTTGAAACCTTGCCAGTTTTATCATTGAAAATTGACAATACGCAATTAAATTCCTGAATATCTGGACTGGCTTACAGTGAGATTTGTTTATTTGGTTTTGAAGACACTGATTCTGGGAAATGAAAGTCATAGTCTGTCTCCTATTTTTTATTTATTATGCAGGATCTCATTGTGTCTATTAGATTATTGATGTATGAATGCCACCCCACCATAAATAAATATAAGGGAAGAGAGAGTCATGAGATTTTATTGAACATCATAATGTTTATTGTAGATTTCCTAGATTAAGATGAAGGTTTGCGTCTGCATAATGGATTTGTGATTCAACATGGGCACACGTTTTTACTGTGATAATCCCTGCAATTGATATCACAAGGGGACATCAAATATTCCTGGCAGAGAGCTTTGATAAACAATGCATTTCATGTTGAAGTCTTTTATATAAAACAATAATAATGCATAACTAAAAGATCTGATCTTACACCTCTTTGTAACACGCAGGCGACCAGCAACGTGACATTTATTAAATTCTGACAACAGCACAAACTGATAATACAGGCTTTTAATACAGGATAATACATGTTTTACTTGAAATTGTTAATCCAGGGTTATTATTCACCCTGGTTTAGTGTAATCCCTGACATTTTCTTGTTCCATTTTTCACATTATTCATACTTTTCCCTGGGTTAGTTATAAATCCTGTTTTGTCCAGATTCAAGATTTCATACTCTACATTTGTAAACCCTGGGTTGCGGTTCTTATTTGTATATTTATGAGATCAGTAATATTGACTGGGCAGCATGTGATGAGCACGCAACAGAATGAAAAATTCTTGTCCATCTGTGGAAACGTCATAACTCCAGTTAACACATTTGCCTTCACGATTTGACATTT